>NW_020884903.1:342713-722705 GCF_003945725.1 Corapipo altera
GGGGGGGGGGGGGGGACACGGGAGCAGCTGCCGAGGCCGTCCGTGCCCGGGGGAGGGCTCTCCCCTCCGCGAGGCTCGGAGGGAAGCTGGAGCGAGCTGCGGATAGGTCCCGCGTTTCCCATACGGGAGGAAAATAAACTGTTGCTGTGCAGCGCGTGCTCGCCCGAGAGGGATGAGTCAAGCTGTGAGACTTCTCTCTTTTACAGCTACGAGCATGTGCCGTAGCAAAACCTACCGCGCGGGCGGGGGGAGTGGAGGGGGAGAAAAACAACCTTTTACGAACCGATGTAAAAATAACCGCAGAAATGGGGCTCGCCTTCCCCGCGGGGGCAGGAGGTGGCCAGCACCGGCCAACCAGGGCTCTGTCAGCACCACTGGGGATGGGGGGGGGAACAGCCTCCGCTCGGCAGCCGGAATGGGGGCGCCGGTCTTTGGAGGGCTCTTTTCCTTCCCCTGCCGTACGAACTCTTCTTTCTTCTCCCCTATTCACGCGAAGGAGTGGGTGGTTCGTCCGGCAGCAACAGGAGGAGGCTAGTCAAGGGCAGCTGTCACAATCTCCCCCCACCGCCTCTTCCTTCTCCTCCTTCCCAGTTTAATGATCAAACGTCTGCCTGGAAGAAAGGCGAGGGAGCGGGAAGCACGCAGAGCTCCCCCCGCCGCCGCTGTTGTGTGTGCATGAGCGAGCGGGTACGGGCGGACACCCCCCCCGCTCCGGCCGGTCCCTCCCCTCCTGTCTGACAGAGCCCCAGCAGGCCGGGAGGGGAGGGAGGAGAGAGGAGGAGGAGGAGGCAGCCGCCGCGAGTGCCAGTGCAGCGCTCGGTTACTCTCCCGTACTCAGTGCGGGGAGGTGGGGGAAGGCGGGCGCTGTGTACCTTTTTCTCCCGTGCCTTTCCTCACTTTAACAGGCCGGGGCCAATCGCCGGCAGAAGGGAACAAAGGGAAGGGGGGAGGGAAGCCCACCCCGGCCACACCAGAAAGCCCCCGGGGAGGCAGAGCCCTGCGGCTCCCGCTGACAGCAGCGCGGCCCCGGACCGTGCGCCTGGCTCCGCGGCGGTGCTGCTTCTTTCTTCGTCGATCTTCTCCTTCTCCTCGCCGAGCTTAAAGGGGGAGCAGCGTCCGGCGAAGGGAGAGAAACTTGGGTCGGTGCGTGGGGTGTCCTGCGATCGGCTCGGTCCTCGCGATCAAGATGAAAAGTAAAAAAGGTAGTTGTGATGGGGCGCCGGGACAAAGCGGGGTGCCCCGCGCACCTGCCCGGGGTGGAAACGGGAAGGGGGGGCTGTCGCTAAGCCAGGCGGAGTCTCTTTACCTTCTAGGCCGTTTTGTCCCCCGTGGCCCCCCACCCCCACCCCCTGGCCTGGCTCCCGTGGAAGACTGCAGTGGATGCTCCGCTCCCAGACAAAACATGCGGGGCTGTTGTTTGGAGGCGGTCGCCTCTCCGCGCTGCTGGCTCTCTGTCAGAAACATGTCCAGCCGCCCGCCTCGTGCCTCCTCCGCCAAGTTTTGTTCTCTCCCCCTCCGCCCAAGCCTCTTCCCCCCGTCCTCTCGTAAAACACTTTTAAATGGTTTTCCGCACCAAGCCCCACCGTCCCGGTGTGCGGGGACGAGGGTGTAGGTCGTTTTCCAAACTTGGGGCGAGGAAAGCGGGGTTGTCCGGCAACTCTTTGTTCGCGGGCACGGCATCATGGGGCTGGGGGGTGGGCATCGGCGGGAGGGCTTCAAACCCCCTCCACGCCCTCGGCCGCCTTGATTTGCTGAAAGTTGATGCCTTTTCCATCCCTTTTATCCCTTAAAACGGGACGAAACAAAAAGTACAAAAGTTTTGACACAGGGTTAAAAGGAGAAAGACTTTTTTTTCCTTATAAGCACAAGGCTCTTTAAGTTTTCTTTCTTTGTTCACTTCTAAACAGACAAACTTTACAGTTAGAGGATCGTTACTCATTGCGCTCGTGGTGCTTTTAAGTGTCTTTAAATTAGTCCTTGGCCACAAACACGCGGAACGTGCTTTCGGATTTAACGCTCCTACGCTGGCTGGGAAGAAGTTCACAGGAAAGCAGTGTCTGTTCAGTTGCGATTTGCCAGTCGGTGGTGTGGCTGAAGGATGTTTTGCATTCAAAGACCATTAAATGCTCCGAAGTGGAGGGTTAGAGGGGAGCAGTGCGCATGTTCAGTACTCCAGAGTTGTGCTGTTTTCCCCCTGCTATGCGTTCCTACGGCTCTGTAGTAGGGCAGCCTCCTCGCTCATTGTTAATATCCTTGGAGCAATTAATGCATATGTAGTTCGTGAAATCATTGGGCTGCTGCAGACATGGTGTGTACTGATATGGTTTGTAGCCTTCGTCAAAAGTTTTTTTGGACGTGCCACTCGGCTAAGAGGAGCGCACACAAAAGGGAACTGAGCCACAAAGGCGAAGTTTAAAGAGCGGGCAGGGTGGTGCTGAGGAGCGCAGCGTCCCGCAGGAGCGGAGTGGGGCTTGATCCCGGTCACAGCCTGGGCTGCACGCCGAGCTCAGCCCCCTGCGCACAGAGGCAGTGGCAGCGTTGGCTTTTAAATGTTTCCGTCGTCTTAGGCAGGTTGAGATTCTTGACGTTGAGATTCTTGACCCTATTGGGAGCAGTTTGTGGCTTTTCGCGTCCATCCCCCCCCCCCCCCCCTTTTTTTTTTATAGTTTCACTGAATTAATTTAGCCCAGTTATTTTTAGGACATTCCTATGCTCCCTATTTGCACAGCAGTGGTGAGCTGGTTTCCTGTCTGCTGTTGCTTCCATTGTTCAGACTTCTCTCCCCGAGGGCAGCTGCTGGTTGGTGAAATACCAAACTCCCTGCACTTTCAACTGTTGTTCTTGCCACCCCCGAAATAAATGCGTGTAGAAAACGCTGACGTAGTTTCTAGGTATGCATGTGTAGGGCTTTGTGTGTGAGAGTGTGTGTGTGTAAGCTCTGCTTTGAGGATTGCAAATCCTGGGCTGAAACAATGGAAACAATGAAAGGTGACAGGCGGGAGGGAGAACTTTTGAGAGGGGCCGTGGGCCTGGGGTTTGCGTGGCACAAATTAAAAGGTGGGGAGACAAAGACGGAAACTTTAAAAGATGTTAGGGCTGGGGTGCCTTTGTTTTAATAAAAGTTGGGCTTGTAGTTATTTGTGATCTGGCATTCGAGGCTCATTCAGGAAGTTTCAAAGAGTGACTTTATTACAGATTTCTTCCTTGCACTCCTAGCAAAATCCCATTTAAAAGCAAAAAAGTATAGTACAGCCAAGCCTGGCTGGTTTAGAAGCAATAGAGTGCAAGCTGTGAAGTGCAGAGCAAAAATAAGCTGATTCCTAAATTATGAAACTTATTCAGAGGAAAGAGTTTTTTTGCTCTGGAAATTCCCTTCTGCATCCTTGTAGTTCTTTGTTGCTTATGAATAATTTTAAACCTTTATTTTTGTTGTTGGTTTTTGAACTCGCATTAAATTTTTATTCTTTTTTTTTATTTTTAATTTTTTGTGTGTTTGAGTGTGGTGTGTTTTTCTTGTTGATTGGTTTTGATGGGCTTTTTGTTTGGTTTTGTGGCCTTTTTTTTTAAGCTAACAGTCTGTGGATTAAAACCCCGAGGACTCTTCTATGGATAGTTTCATTTACAAATAATAACGTGATAGCAATCACACTGAGCATACTCGGCTTGTTAATTAGCTGATTTAAAGCACAGTCTCGCAAAGGCACAGGCATGTGCTCAAGTTTATACATGTGAAGAATCTTACTGCACTTGGTTTCAACAGGATTGGAGCCTCAGATGGGAACTGGTTCTGTTTATCAGTGCTCATAAAAAAATCTGGTTTAAGATATTCAGAGAACCCTAAGGGGTGAGAGGTTTTCTTTAAGGTGATTTTTGTCCCTCCTTTCTTTGGAGGGCAGAGATTGTTCCTTGTGGCATACTTTGTCCTCTTTTGAATAACAATTGGCTTTTACCACTTCCTCAGTGAAGCTCTTCCTCGACACAATGGGATAGTTGTTTTTCGGTGTTTTTTTTTTTCCCCTGATACTCAGCCTAAATTTTTCATTTGCTTAACTTCCATTTTATTTGTCTCAGTCTGTCTAAATACTTTGTCCTCCCCCTCAAAGTATTTCAGTATGCCTTTTTAAGTGGCAGTAGTTTATTTTGAAATCAGCTTTAGTCATCACTGTACTTTTACTCAGGTTGTTTCAAACTGTTAACTACCGTTTGGGTGTTGAACCTAGACTCGAGATCCTAGGTGTAATCTTCCCTGAGCTGATTACGGGAGGACTTGTAAAGTCTTTTGGCTGTGATACAACGCAACAGTGCGTTCAATCATGTATATGACTTCAACTGGGAAGCCAGGAGGATAAAGTGATTGATAAAGAAGGGATGCTGATCATGTAGTTCTTAAGTCATTAATAGAGTGGACTGCTCATTTAAGTGGCTATGGTGGAAGTGGAGGACTGGGATTTTGTGTGGTTTCTCAGACGTCTCTGCAAATGAACTCATGCTGCTTTAATTTAGTCCTACTAAAGCAAGGGTTTTTTTGTTTGGATTAAATGTATTTAGGAGGAGACAAAAAATAATGTGGCCCTAGCCTGCTTTTAATACAAAATAAATTAGTGGGTCAGCTGGGGCTACTCATCGTGTCCACAGGCCTTTATTCTGGGTGTAAATAACAGTAAGCCAATGGTCCAGTCATGGAGCCTGGCCAGGAGCCTTTTCAGTTGGGCCCTGTTAAAACAGGAAACCAGCAGCGAATAGGCTGATTACTAACAAGACGGAAAAACAAAGCTGGGTTGTAATCAGCAGGAATGCTTTAATGAAAACAGAGCCTTGACACCAACAATGTGGCTCCTGCTCTAGTAAAAAATATCAGCTGGGTAGTGCGAGATTTCTAGCCATGACTTCCTGTTGCTGCTAGCTCTGAACCCCGCCAGAGAGATCTGCCACGAGTTCAAAGGGCTGATCAGCTATTTAAATGAGCTCATTTGAATGAGCAGAACTTGTACTACAGTGGGTTTCCTGCTTAACCAAAACCTGCTTTGTGTCACTAACTTATTGTGTCAATTAATATGACACACTAAGGGAGCGGGTCAAAGGGCTGGCTCTGCTGGTGACTCATTTCTCTCTAGTTAGGTTACGGTTAGTCAGATGGCAACTTTTACTTTAGCAAAAGATCTTGTTTGCAAAAGAGAGAAACGTTTTTATACTGCTGACTTTCAGACAGTATATTGCCTCACTTTTTTAAAGGTGAAATAGAGCAGCAGTTCTAGAAGAGGTTTTACTCTCGTCAGTTTTCTGAAATTTGGGAGTCTTTTAGTTGTGTGGTAGATCTTGGAAAGGTTATTCTAGATGGGGTAGCGTGTGTCTGGAGTATTTTTTGTTATGCCATGTAAATATGGCACGCTACCCATTAGACGCTTAATTTTCTCGTGTGAGTAGTTTCTTTGGCTTCTCTTCCTTCTTATTTCCATCCCTTGCTGTTTGCCTCTCCCTGTTTTCCAAGGTCTTGCCTTACTGCCTTTTATATTTAAAAACAAACAAAAAACCCAACCCACTGAAGTGCTGCAACACTTCTGGTTTCTGACAAACAAGAACAGCGCACTTCACAACATTGTCTGAATAGCATAGGCTAGTTTTAGCTAGTTTTTAAATTAAATTTTAAAGGGATGAGCTGCTTTGCAGAGCTGTCCTGTTGTCTGTGTAGGATCTTTGTTCCCAGAAGTGCTTCTCATGGCTCCAGGAGCCCATGGTACAAGGCAGGTTTTCAGTTTAGGTTGCAAGTGTGACAGCACTTTCCATGAAGCTATGACAAATACAAAGCGGTTTGCCTGGAATCATTTTAAAGCAAACTTGACATACTTTCTACATGAATTAAGAACCTGTTTACATAATTTGGAGTTTATCTTGTGTTGGCTATTTAAATATTGTCCTATTGTTCCTGTTCCATGAGTGGATAATTTATGTGGCTAATCAGCAGATGAAAAATTTGGTTATGTCAGTTTGGTGGTTGTCGGTTACATAAATCAGCAATTGGGAGAACGAAAACAATACCAAGTAAGTTACTGAAGTAACTATGCCAGACAGATTGTAGATTGATCATCCTATTCGGAATGCTTGCATATCAAAACTATGCGTTGCAAATTGGACAACTTAAACTAAATTTAAGGATGTTGGAGCTATTCACAAATAGGGGAAGGAAAGAACAATTTACCCTGTCAGCTTTGGCTGAAGTTTAAAAGTGTGAGGAGAGGTCCTTCTCTGCTTTCCTCCCTACCATCCTGCCAAGTATTAAGGAAAACTTGCACATGTACAGCTTCTTTCTTTCTGTGGTGGCGGGGTTTTTGGTGATTGATTGGGTTTTTTTAAAGGACATTAATTCCTTCTGTGTCTTTACTTATGGGTATAATAATAGCTTTATATAGTTTTATACTTTCACAGGAACACTTTTTGTATTTTAGGGCTTACTTTGTTTCCTTTAATAGAATTTTTTAATTATGGGTGGTTACCCATATAAAATTTAACTTTTGACATTTGTCTGGCTTTTACTATATTAAGAGTTTTAGTTTTGATGTTACAAATAAGCAAGTTTCTTCCTCCCCACCCTCTCACCCCCAAATCTAAGTTCAAAAGACAGAAAGATTAAAGGCTTGTTTTCCTCCTATAGTTCCTAAAGAATGCTCCTGAAGGACAGTGTAAGTTCACTTGAGATTAGTATTAATTTGTACTTGTTGAACATAGGTAATATCTTATGTAAGATTCCTAAAATTTCTGGTGAATTTAACCTGGTGAGTATTTAAAGCCTGGTTTTTGTTGTATTTTACAGTACTAATGACTTGTGTATCCTATCAAAGGAGTAGAATTGTAGCCTTCCTAACTATTGAATACTTGCTTGTTTGTTTGCTTTAGGTACCATAGCTTCATGTTACTAGTAGTGTGATGTATGTATAAAGGGTTAATCAGATTTTGAAATCTCCTCTTCCTTTGTGTTGGATAGACAAGGTATGCAGTTAACTTGTAAATTCAGAGGCTTTGTAGTGAGCATAGTACAGAACACGTTTCCACAGATTAAAATTTGAGATGAAAACCATGAAGTTGAAAAAATTATCAGGATGGTTTTAAAACAAATCCACCTAAACATTAAATGAACATGTTTTTGATACAGAATGCGATTAAAGTAGAGTCCATTTTCTGTTAAGCTGGTGGACTTTAAGGCACCTGATTCTTTCCTTTTCTTGCACTTTTTTTTCCTTCATAAGTGAAAATTCCCTTTGGGGGGCAGGGCAGATACAGTTTTTCCCTTTCTTCTTCCCTTCTTCCATTAGTTTTTATTAATAGATATAATTATTCATTTATAAAATCTACAAGCTATCTCTCCCAGGAGGGAAGCATCAGCATGCTAAGAAGTAATTAAATAACCCATTGCTTGAGTTGGGTGTTTTTAAGTTCTTCCTTTCTTCATTATTGACCTTTTGCCCAGACACTGGATCGTTATCCTTGAAGAAAAGTGTAGGATGCATACCATAGCAAGCAAATTTGGACAATATTGGCATTAGATAGAAGCTATCTGATAACGTGCAGCAGATAAAAGGTTGCCAGGGGAACAAGGAAATGAAGGTTTGCAGAGAAGAATTCCTTTAGGAACAGATCATTGGTGCTACTTTTTGTTCAGCTGACAGAAAAGCTACAGCATGACAAGTTAACACTGCGGGACGAATCTCCAGTATAAGAGCCTATATACCCTCATTTGTAGTGAAGACAGTTAATATAAAATGTCTGTACCATACAGTGCTGGAGCTGGATAGTTTATGAATATAGGAGGCTGATTGTTCTTATCTTGTAATTGTAGGTGTAGTTGCAATATCAGGCAGTGAAACAGAGGATGATGACACTATGGATGTCCCACTGGATCTTTCCTCATCTGCTGGCTCAGGCAAACGGAGGAGACGTGGCAACCTGCCCAAGGAATCTGTGCAGATTCTTCGGGACTGGCTATATGAGCACCGCTACAATGCTTATCCTTCAGAGCAAGAAAAAGCGCTGTTATCCCGACAAACACACCTTTCCACACTACAGGTATTTAAAAAAGTAGTTCTCTCTTCAGAAGGAGCTGTTTTCTATTTTAATTAAGCTGTGATCTACTCATGGATACAAATGTTTACACTGCATGTGACATTCCCTATTTTATTGTTACTATCCTGCTGATGGCACTTGTAAGGAGAGATACAGATTGATTGTGTTACAATGATCTTTGTTTATTGGGATAAAATTATTTTTCTGGGAGAACAAACAGTTATGAATTTGAGCATGCATGCTAATTTCTTGTGGAATCGTGCCCCAAAAGACATAAAATGTCTGTACAAGGTAATTTATTGGGAGAGGAAGGTATTTATTTGTCAACAGAGGTTTTGTGGTGATAGATATGCAGCTTAACATATAACTCTTTGCTTCTTACACTGCAACTTGAGGCTCGTTCCTGTAGAACATGCACATATATAATTACGTGTATGATGACTTCCATTATGATCAGTGGAACAACCTATAGAGCTACTGAAGTGTGTTAGTACAGGTATGGTGAGGCTTTTGTGTGGTTAGTTTGGATTCTCATCCTGGGATGCCACTGGCATCTGTGAGATCCCTTAGACGGATCATTCTCATCTTCTGTGATCATCTTTGGTGGAATAGCTGTTGACCATTGCTGCTTTTTCCCCCTTGTGGGAAGGTTGCTGCATGAGAAGTTGGGTAAACCTGGGTTTGATTTTGAGAGGTGCTAAATAGAGAGCAATCTTGTTGACCTCTGGGCTTTATTTTTCCATATTAATTAATTAGTAGAAATTTCGTAATTGTCTATAAAGTAAGATTTCCTTAATATAACATCATAAAGAAAACTTCCTTTATGTAGTAAACAGAAGAAAGACATTGAACTATAAACTATCCTGTATTGCCCAGGAAACTGGTTTGATATTTAAACAAGGACAAACTTAAATGAGGTAATTCATGTTATGTCTGTCGACACAGTCAGTTGAACAAGGAAAATCAGTAACTATTGGAGGGAGGAGTGGCTCTCTTCAGAGAGAAAAAGTTTTCCTGTTGTTAATTAACCTGAGCTGGGGAACAATAGCCAATAGGTTAATGTGTGTGCACAGAGTTAAAAGCTAACCCATCAGTCTGGGCTTCTCAAAGCCTTCAGATGTCCAGGGGCTTTCTGTAACAGGAGCAGGGAGTCAGCAGTACAGCCAGGACAAGGGAAGGGCCCTTTGCCAGGCGTGTCAGA
Source organism: Corapipo altera (assembly GCF_003945725.1). Taxonomy (NCBI): domain Eukaryota; kingdom Metazoa; phylum Chordata; class Aves; order Passeriformes; family Pipridae; genus Corapipo; species Corapipo altera. The sequence continues at coordinate 351,970 of NW_020884903.1, forward strand.
ACTTGTCCAGTAGGTCTTTCTTTTGTTGTGTAGTGAAGGAAACTGCTTGGAGGGATTAATTAACCCAGTGGCTCTAATGGCACATAGTTGGAAATGAATGAAGGTAGAAATTAAGATGTCATTTTATTCCCAGGTCTGCAACTGGTTTATCAATGCACGCCGCAGGCTCTTACCTGACATGTTAAGGAAGGATGGCAAAGACCCAAATCAGTTCACTATCTCGCGGCGAGGGACCAAGCTTCCCGAGGGCAGCCTGATGGAGTCTTCCATCAGCACAAAGAACTACATTCCCCTGCTGGAGGAGACTGCCTTCCTTCCCGCTGCTGCACCGCTTGGCAAGACTGTGTCCTCTTCCAAGCCAGCTTCCCCGGGATCGGTCCTGGCTCGGCCGTCGGTGATTTGCCACACGACTGTGACTGCGTTGAAAGATGCCCCTTTCCACTTTTGCCAGCCAGCTGATGTAGGCCAGACCACGGACCTGCAGCAGCCCCCAGCCGGCAGCTTCACAGACAACCCCCTTGCCTGCCATGAGGACGCGTCTAAACTAGGACCTGGTGCAAACACACAAAGTGGGCTCTTTAACACTCCTCCTCCAACACCACCAGACCTTAACCAGGATTTTAGTGGATTTCAGCTACTGGTGGATGTTGCACTCAAAAGGGCGGCAGAAATGGAGTTGCAGGCGAAACTTATGGCCTAAATCCCCTTCCTACTCCTTCCCCGTTTTGTTTTACCAGGCAGGGATCTAACAGCTGTGTGGTTGTTGCCACCCACACAATATCAAAAGACTTCACTGCATTATTATTATTTTTTTTTATTAATCTTATTTGCACAAGGGGATTGCTGAAATGAAGCTTCCTGTCACTGAGATGGTCTTCAGTGGAATACGGTCATTCCAAGAATTATGAACTTAAAGCTACTGTAGAAAGAAAGGATTGTGTGTTTTGTTTTGTTTTTTTTTTTTAATGTTTTCTTTGTAGGTTTTTCATAATGTGAGATGGTTCCCAAGATCATGTGATTTGTTTTTGTTTCTTTCAGACTGTGCAATATCTAGTAATGATATAGAGTCTTCTTATCATTCCCACGTGGAACGGAATATACCGACATGCTGTTTAAATTTTCAATTTTTTTAACAATACAAACTTTGGATGATCATGCTTTTTTCCCATAATGTAATAAAATATTTTCTTTAAAAATTATGTATACAGAGTATTTTGTTGCATACGAGTTTTGCAGAAAACACAGCTGACTCTTGAAATAAATGGTAGAAATATTTTTGAGCTCATGCTGACTTTGTTTGGTTTAGACAGCTATGCTAGCTGTTGTTGTTAACCAGATATTTAAAGGAATGCTGAAAAGTAGGCCAGAAGAACCTGTGTTCTGGTATGTTGAAATTTTTTAAGGGGCCCAAGGGAGCTGTGTAGGTAACTGACTGAATTTCAGAGGGTTATCTTAGGCCCCTCTAAGAGTTCCAGCTTTTGGGTCCTAGAAGTATTTAAGGGCTGGGAAATGTGATGGTCCATGGGGAAGGTTTCATGAAGATGAAATGAAGAGACCAGAAGAGGGGTTGGAGCAAGTGTTCTTTGCAGGTCTTTGAGATGCAGGTAGTAGACATGACTGTTGGTGCATTTTGATGGGGGAGGGCAAGAACTTTCTACTCTTACTCTTCTTGGACTAGCAATGACAAGGTTTTTACTCAGTAATTCTAGCAAATTGAAATAAAGTAGACTGTATTGTGTTGAAATCTGAGTTCTGGGAAGCCAGGTCTTTGTGAGATGCTTAAACAGGTGGTTGGCTCAGATGTAGAAAAGGTCCCTGTTGATTGGGGTGTATTTTTTTGCCAACAGAATCTGTATTACCTTTCAGAAAAGGACTTTGCTATCAAAATGACTTATTACTGAAAAATCTGAAGACTTGCAGCTCACATATCAACTTACTTGAATGTCAGTCGCCCACCTTTATCCTTCCAACAACAGTGAAATAAGAGACCTCCAGGGTAAAAAATTGGTTCTGGCTAATCTTTAAAAACTAACCATTTGTCTGTTTGGGAGGTTGGGGGAGGGCTTTCTGGAGCAGGAGAGTTGATGAATTTAAGGATATCATGAGTAGAAGACTGCGATATCCAGACTACAGTATGTATGCATTCTGTTTTACTGTGGCCTTTGCGGGTTTTTTTGTGTCTGAAATACTTTGTTTTCTGGAGTGCTCTTTGAAATTCTGAACTTCTGCCTTCCTTTAACCTTCAAGTTTAAAATCAAATTGGCAAATAGTAAACATTGGCTTACTCCTGTCTGCATCAGCTTCAGTAACACAGAGTCATCCTAATATACTCTATGAATATAGGATTTTTTTTTTAAATACTATGGAAATAAAGCTGGAAAACAATTTTGAGCATAGAGATGGCTGTATGCTCTACCTTGAAAGAATTACATGTGAGTACAGAAAGAGCCTTGTGTATTATCTCTCTGGACACACTGTACTTGATACTTATAAGCTATCTTTCCTGGGGATACCTATGTGTGTATTGTTTGGTTAGGTTTCTTTAATGCTTAATTATAAAATGAAATGGAAGTATGCTGCTTTGTGATTGAGGTAAATGTTGAGGGAAAAGTTGGTTAATAGACATGCTTTTTTGGCACAGGTGATTTCTCTCAAGGGGTGCTAGAGACCCTAAGCTGAATGTTATCTTCGATAAAGGTTTGGGAGATGCTTCCTTGTTCTTTCCTGTCCTTGCAGGAAGGAACTTTATCGCAACACTCCTTACACCCACGATGAAGGAAAAGCAGCCTCATACAAATGTTTGAATTGTTTGATTTGAACTGTTTGACGTTTTCCTCTTTAGTTTTTTTTTTTCAGAGCATTTTGCTGGTGTGCTGTGGGGTAGAGGAAATGTGGGACACTCGAATCATTAAAGGGCATTTTCAGAGAACTTTTCTTTACTCTGCCCTTTAAAGTAAAAAAAATGTCAGCAAGTTTAGAAAGAAAAAAAAAATGCTTTGCTGGCTGAGCTGACCAGTTCTGTAATTCCACTATAGCAGCTGCAGTACTGAAAATGAAAATAGGATGAGGAAGAAAACTGTTGCCTTTCAGGTTAACAGTTTTCATTTAAAGTAAAAGCCTGTGGTGTCTCTGCTGTTTTCATCTTCTGTTATTCCACACAAAATGGTGTTAGTGTAAATGAGCACCAAAGTCCTGTCTGTGTGATGAGCACTGCATTCCCATTTTCCTGACTGACTTATCGTGGGAACTTCACTTGTGACCAGTTTTGCTTGAGGCTAGTTATATACTTTTTAAGTTATTACTTACATTAAGGTTACACCTAGAGGTTCAGCTGTAGTCATAAGTGAGACACCGTAGGCTGAATAGCACCTGACACACTGTGTAAAGCTTTTCCTTACCCTGAGGTGTTATTTAACTTGGAGGAAGGAAATGACTCACTGAGTACCCACTAAAATGTATCAAAAGGGAGTTTCTGCTTTCCCGAAATCTGTAGCACTGATAGTTTTGGTGCAGGCTATTGAACTTTGCCTGAACCTGTGATTTCTGAGCAGAAACCTGAAGTAACTTCAGATAAAATTATCAGAGGTAGGTAGATGTAGGGCATTGGGTGGAGCTAGGATCCAGAACTGGGCAGGAGTCCTAGTAACAAACCAAAGGCTTCACGTGCTGGTTGTACATCCCTGATAGAGCAAAGGAAAAGTTTTATTTCCGAAACTTGTTCTACCATGGAAAAGAAAAGGATAAAGAAACAATGAGACAACATGGACAGTTTTGCTGTTCTTGAAGCAATAATAAATCTAATTGCAAAGCAGCTTTGTTAAAACCTGACCTCTGACTGAAAGCTCACACTTTGGCTACTCTGAAGCTGAAGGGAAGGCATTGCTGTGTGTTATTAGAGACTGTGTGGCCAGCCAGGGCGTCAGCGAGCTAAGAGGTATGACAAATTCACGCCAGGGAAAACAGCTCACACGCAGACTTCATCAACCTTGTTTTCATGGCTTTTGTGTCTTGTAAACAAGTTGTGGCAGCTGCATGTGATAAATCTCTGCACAGAGCAAAATAATTACAATAGGGAGGGAATCTTGAACCAGGCGTCACTGCCTGCTTGCACAGGGGCCATGGGATGGTGTCTCACTGCCTGTTGGTGGGGGTGGCTTGTGGTATCCCACGTCTCCCAGCTTCTACCATGAGGTCAGCGTACATGTCTATAAAACCGTTGAAGCTGTAACAGCTGGCCTCGTGCTATGGGGGAGGGAAGGGGTGTAAGGACAGCTGGAAGCTGGGCTAACTTGCACAGCTTCAACCTCCAGGGCAATGCCAGCTCTGCTGCCAGAAGGATGCTGCTGCCCAGGCAGAGCGGGGGGCAGGCAATAACTACATTGGAAAAGGGGTGTCAGGAGCAAGTAAGCAGAAACCAGTGAGAGAGAGTGGGTGGCGAGGAATAATCAGTTTTCCCCTTGGAGATGAAGTAAAGCTGCAGGGGAAACCCAGCCTGTAGAAGGTGTAGTGCAGCTGGGAGCCCAGGTGCACCATGACCCTGTTCAGTGTCACTCTTACACCTTTGGTATTTAGGCCATTTGCAGTTAACTGTGTCCTACCTGTCAAAATCTATTTTTGTTTTTCTCGTAGCACTCACGCAGTTTTTTTAGTAACCTTTGGAGTACTTCATGCTCCTAAAACTAACTCATTTGGGTTTTCTTTTTTTCTTCCTCGACTTGGCATCTTGCAGTTGTCAACTTCCTGCCTGGCTTTTCCCCAGTAGGGATTACTGGCATGAATACAGCTCATGTTCACTTTTCAGGACATTACTTGTTTTAAGTGTCTTATTCACCAACTGCTGGAGTTGTTATGTCTCTATCCTGTTTCACTGGTTCAGCGGGCTCTTCTCCCATGAGTTCCAATGTTGAGACTGAAGGGGAAGAGATTAGATTAGCCACTCACTCTAGCAAAATGTCACTTAAAGCTGTTGCTGTTCCAGACATAATAATTGCACCCACGTGTGCTGTATGTGGTTCAGTGTGTATTCCAGTCCCTATCACGAGAATGTGTACCTGGAGTTCTCCACACACAGAAAATTACATAAACCGGTGCTAGCTATGCTACAAAGCGAAAACTCAGGCTACTTTCTCCATCTACGTTTTGCATGCATTTGTGCTGACAGCTCAAAGCCATTTTGCTCACCTTTTGCTGTTATTCCTTAAAACTCCCTGTTCTTTCTGCAGCTGAGGCATCAGGTCTGGGACTAAAATTGGCAGGTATCTCAAGTCTTGCTACACAGGCTTGCAGGTAGGGTAGCTTCTACCAACAGGTAGACTTCACAGCCCTTTGTAGTGCTGTAATGCCACCTCACTGTGCAATATGAATCACAGTTCCTGAAAGTGATACAGACATGAATAAGTCACATCTACCTCCCAGCTAATCCCTGTTCCACTGGATAGCAGGGTTTCTGCCAAATTCCACGTGTTTCTACTGACAAACAAGGTGTTGATCTTTCAGCTGCTTACACCAATGTGTAATAAACCTTCAAAGATGTACAGAGGTAGCAGTGCTTTGAATTAGTGACTTAACTGGGGCGGGGGAGGAGAGGCACAGGTGACAGCTTGTGAATTGAATGAGTGCACATGTCAGTTATCTAACATAGTTATTCTTGGACAGCTTCTCTGGGACTACAGACCAGCGCTGTGGCTACTTTCTCTAATTGCAGCCTAGGCCATGCCTGCCCTGGGTGTTGAGCCCTGTCTCTAGGTGTGTAACTTCGTGACACTCTCAGAGCAAAGAACCCTTGTCTGGCCATATGTAAACCTTGCACATGGTTTTTGTTATGAGCCTTTCATCACATAATTTAGCTGACAGTGAAGAGGATTGACCAGACTACAGTGAGAGCAGGTCAGTCCCAGTGCTGTGGGGTTTGCAGTAGTTATATACGTTTCCATGGCTTCTCCGAGTCTTTCTCTCTCTGCAGCATGTCCATGCTGCAGGGCAAATACTGTCCTGGAGCTCTTCAATCAGTGACATTTCAGAAATTGGCAGGACTCAGCTTCTTTCTGAGAATATTCATTTTTATCAGTAGTAGTACAGAAAAAATTCCCAACTGTGAGACCTGTAGTTTTACTAGTATAGTATTCAGTAAATATACAGAAAATGTTTGATCCTGCCTTTGAAGTCCCTACAGTCTGTTAGCTGTTTGGGAAATCATGTGTCATACACTTCATACTTGCTTCTGCTTCCTTCTTCAAATCAAACACTTAGGGCCTTGAGCCGCTTACACTAGGGATAAACCATTTGGTTTCTTTAACTGATGTGTCTTATCTAGTTTCAACATAAACCAAGTGTTCTTTGCTATCTCAGTGTTGCCTCTGGTGTCCTAGCTCTTTTGCCAGAGCAAAGTTGTTTTCTCCTGACTGGCAAATAGATTTTAGCGCTTGGCTGGGGGCTTTCAGCCTTTTGACCTCTCCTTTAGAAGCTGTTGATGGAGAAGACAGTTTTCATTGTTATTTGCAACAGCTTATAGATTTTACCAGGACACACATATATATGTGAATTATATAAATATTATATATATATATATATATATATACACACACACACCCCATATATTGCAGTAAGGATACTATACATATATCAGTCCTGGTATTTATATAAAAAATAAAATCACTTGACCGATTGTGAGAAGAACGTGATGTCCTCCAGCTTGCTTTTATGGATTTGTGTAGCTTCTCTTGGAAATTGTTCTGGAGCAGACACGTAACTGATGGTAAGGATCACAACAGTTTTGTAATTTTCCTGAGTAAGCATTCAGCTGTTTTGCCAGAGCCTGTAATTTCACTTCCTTTTCTAGCCTGCAATGTTCTGATTGCCTGACCTTGTGTCCAATGTCTTATTTTGTTTTGTTTTGTACTTCGAGTCTCATTCCTTGTTTGAACTCTCACTCCAACATCTCTCTCTCTGTTTGACTTGAGAATGCTTACATAATATCATCCGTAGTCTACTTAACTAGGTTAGAGATATTTGACTAGTTTTGTACTGTTTTGAATCCCTGCTACCCCACTACACTAACCACAACAGCAAATCTTGCTCTGATGTAAACAACTCAACTTCTTTTCATGAGAAAAAGCACATTTTCCCTGTGTAGATAGCTCGACTTTTTTCTAACTTCTGCTTTCTATGTTCTGATGGGGTAAGCCAAAGAGAGAAGCAATTAATAATAAAATCCATCAGGCATTTTCAAAAATGGAGAGATTCTTTTTAGTTTCAAGTTGGTGGTGTTGCTTTCAGCACACAGTTCTGGCTCTGCTGACACGATCCTTCCCCAGGTGAATGTCCCACCTGGTGAGGTGTGAAGCAGACATTCCTCTGCCAACCTCCACTAAAAGGTTAGTTCAGGTTATTGTATTAAATGCTACTTAGGCAGTTGCTGCTGTAACTCATTCTTCATGTTAAATTCAGCTGGCTTGTGTTCAGCCAAGGTATTTCCAGTGATGTGCTGCCAACTTTCTCCAAGGGCCTCCTCAAAAGTATTTCTTCCTTAGCTGGTGATACACAGAAAAAAAGTCCTGTAAATATCTCCTTTTAGTGCGTAGATTTTCATTTGCAAAATACATAATGTCTGTGGTAAAGATATCAGTCCCTGAACCTTTCCTTCTTCTACCAAATCAGGCCTCCTTGGCCCCCTGCTACAGATGTGCTACTGTGTTCGTGATACCTGGGGCAGGGGGTAATGTCCCAGTCACCCTCTGAAGGGAGAGTGGCATCCCTTATACCATCTCTTTGGACCCTAGAAGGAGTTGGTGGGTATGTGATCATGAGAGCAGTGGAAGTGGTACAGGTGGCCAGGCCAGAAGGGTGCTGGTGGTCTTAGGGAGGGCAGCATGCTGGGGAGGGTGCTAACAGCCAGCACCACTCTCTGAGTTTCCTCTAATATGGCAATGTGAGTATAAATAAGCAGAAGGCTTGGAGGAAGGTGTAGGGCCCTGCATCATTTTCTCCCATATTTACACAGATAATCGACACGTATTTCCACTCCAAAAAATCTGATTTCCTTTCCTTTCAAACTGCAGTGATGAAGAAGCTCAGGTTTCCTTCCACAGGGTCAGAAGAGCAAGGAGGGGTGCATGGACCAGCTGATGTCTGTGTTGGCCAGACTCTCCCTGTCCGGCAGAAGTGACTCATCGGTGGCATGACCCAGCTGCTCTGTGAGCCTTGTTGAACTCAGGGGAAATTTGACTTCAGATCCTCCACTTCCTTGAAGATTTTTTAGTCCTTGCCTTACCCCAGCCCTCTTATGCATTTGCTAGCCAGTCTGGGCTGAAGTAGTCTGCCCCAGATGCCTTTGTGGCACTGGTGGCCCCCTTGTTAGGGTGTGGGGAGCTGCCATTGCAGAGCTGGAGCTGCTTCCTCCACCTGGGGCTCATTACATGCTGCTTCCTCTCCAGCTGCCAGGGGCCTGGACAGAGCACGGGGAAATCGCATGCAAGGTGCTTCTAAAATCTTCTGCCCTGTCTACCACTGAAGGAAGAGCTGGCTGAGTCTCCCTCCCTGCAGGACAGGCTTCCTGCCCTAGGAAATCCCTGCAGTAAGGCAGCCCAGAAGACCCACCTTGGGGATCCTAAACTGCAGCCAGTCAGCACTGGCTGGGTACAGGATGAGAGCTATGAGTTTTGAGAAAGCCTAATAAACCTTTTGATTATACACCAGAAAAAAATCCTTCCTGCTCCTCAGCTCTGTGGTTTGCCTAAACTTACTTCCCTGGGATACACTGGAGTTTGATCTTTGAGAAATGGTATCTAAAAAGCCCACATGTAAAAACTTAACTGTTCCAGCGATAGGATCATAATCTGCCTTTGATCCCATAAATTGTTGAACCACAACTCTATCCGTTGCCCAAGGACTGCAGGAAATGTACACAGGGTTATGCAAATCTCTAGGAGAGGGAATGTTTTGCAGGACTGCGGGGCAGGAGGAGGGGAGGAAGATGGCTCTTGCTGCAACTGTCAGTTTCTGGATTGCAGCTGAATAGTTTGGCAGTCCCTGCGCTCTCCTGTTGTCACCCTGATGCCAGTTCCCACGGCTCCTATCCCTCTCTGCTCCCTGTCCAGTTGTGCAAGTCTGGAGCGGCGAGGTTTTTCAGAGCTCTCCCTGTGTATGCTGGTGGCATTTACAAGCAGTCTGCAAGCTTGGACCTTCATCTGCATTTTTCTCCAAACCACTACTGCGAGTGCAGTGTTCGTGTTTCACCTCTAAATCCCCAAGACTTTTGCTGGGTGGGGATATTTGCATGGGAGTCGGTGAAACTGATGGTAAGGTACAAAAGAGCTTCTTTGGGAACCTTGAGGAGAGGTAAATCTGCACCAGAGCCCAGTCAAGGCAGGACACAGCAACAACACAGCAGGGACACAGCCTGCAGCTGGGGAGCTGTCAGGCAGAACTTTAATTTTGTGTAAAATGTGGATTTTCCTCCTTCCCAGACTTATAAGAGAATACTCAAACCCTTGTGAAGAGGCAGGTTGGGTGCAGTGTGGAAGTACATCCATCACCACATTCAAAACAATGGTGCTTTACGCCTTAACCATAGCTCAGGATAGCAGATCCTATTAAAAAAAAAAATAAAGATCCCTTGATCCTTTCTCCATTCTTTCTTTTTTTTTTTTTTTCTCCTTTTGGTATGTAAGCTAAGTGACATGACACTGGACTTTGGTACTTCACCCGATTTATTTTAATTTGCATGTTGAAGGAAGATGTCAAAAGGGCAAGATGAGCCCACCCTCGACCAGCTGCCCTGGCAGGGCTCCCCTGGCAGGGCTCCGCTGGCAGGCATGCCCTGATGTCATGCTGTGCCAGGGAAGGCTGTGCTGCATCCAGTGCACAGCCCGTCCTTTTCTGTAAGCTGCCTGTGCCGTACAGGTACAGCGCTGTGCACACCAGAATGTGGGGCAGTGCTGCATCAGCTGGGCACGAGTTTGTTTTGCTGTTTCTGTTTGGTTTTTTCACCTCGGTGATAATTCTTACCCAATGCGGGATCTCTGCTCTGTGTACTTTACTACTCCTTGTGATAATCAAAATCGGCCCTGAACTTTTTCACTACAAAGGAAACAAGAACTTTGCCCTGTTGGCTGTTAATAGGGCATTCAACGATGCTGCAGCCTCTTCTCACATGCAAAAAACCCCAAAGTCTGTGGAAATCAATGTTATGCTGATGGCAGAACACTCAGTGTTTTTTCACCACCGTGGGTGGAGATCAGGCATTTTGACACAACATGAGATTTCTGGAGTCAGCCACCTCTTGAAAAAAAAGCAGGCACCCAAACAGTTGGTGGAAAAAAACCTTTAGATGCCAGGACCGCCAATAACGCGCTGTATAAGGCTCAAAGTGCAACCTGTGATGGGCAAGTGCTGAAACATTAACCAGACCTTGGGACACTGTCTGTAGTTGCCGCTCAGTGCCCACACCATTGCTCCTGGAAGCGGGAAATGAGGTCTGCACTATTATTAGTCCGCGTGGAGAAAGGGCACCGTGGTGTTTGCACAGTGCGTACGGAAGTGCTGGCGGCCGCCTCGAGGTGTTGTGTGTGGGGCAGCAATGAAAAGGTACGAGCTTCCCCATATGGCAAGAGGGAGAGACCGAGCGCTTAAATCCCAGTCTCTGGCTCTTGTTGAAGTGCTCTGATGAGCACTGTGGTGGTGGTGGTGGTGGTGTGAAGCTGTCCTTCCACATTTACTCTCATGTTTGCAGGTATAGCCTGCCTCATGTGAAACCTCTGACTCTAAGCCTTCCCCTGTCCTCAAATGAGGTAAGACTGGTAGGAAGAACAAATATAATTTATGAAGTTACAGGTTGCAATGTAAGGGGAAAGGACAATGCTAGAGCTGCTTCTGGGCCCACACCTCAGATGGTTTGGATCTAAGTGGTGTTTCAGTGTTGTTTTCTTTTTAACACTGGTGAGGTGTCCTGGAGATCGGATGAGGAGATATAAGGAGCCAGAAAGCATTTCTGAGCTCACAAGTGTTGTAATCACATTACTGCTCCCTGAGCTCAGCTGACACAAGAGACAGGTAAACATCTCCCACTGCCCAGGTAGGTGACAGTATATAAATCTTCAGAACACCCTGAGGAATAACAAGTCTTTTGCAACTTTGTCTTTGAACTCTGAAGGAGTTATGCTTGCATGATGGATGACAGCAGCGGCCAGCCATACTCTGAGGGATAGTGCAGCTCCCAACTACCTTGCAGAGGTTTTATCCTCAGCTGGAGGAAGGGTATAGCCAAGCTGTGCATCATGCCGACACTTGCAGCTGTAGAAACTTGTTATTTCCTTTCCAAACATCAGCACCCTCAGCAAGGCATTTGGCATCAGGCCAAAATCCATTCCTATAGTGTCTCTTTGTGCTATATACATGTGTAATGTTAACTTACCTGATTCCTGCTGTGGGTTTCTCCACAACCACTGCCACATATATATATGTCTTGTCTGTGTGGCGGCTTTGGGAGCAGCCTTTTCCATTAAGGCTTAGAATTTACCTGAGATTCTGTTCCCAGTTTAGGAGCAGCAAGTGATGCTTTACCCTGCTCATGCTGAATCATTCTTAGCTGGCAAGAGTTTGGGAACTGAGAGATCATACTTTATTGTAGTATATTACAGCTGCAGAAAAGGTAGTGGATTCTGAGTTTATATCAAAAGACTAATTCTTGGTCAGGATGATAAAGTCTTTAGGTCTAGAGCTTTGCCTTCACAGCTCTGTGTAAAGTAATTGGTCTTGTAGTAGTGGCAAAAGAAAGGACATGCTCATTTATGGTGCTGTAAATCATACAAATAATTTCCAAAGACAAATAAAAAAAACATAACAGAGAGCTCTGGTGCAGGGCTCCTTCTTGGATTGTAAATACTGCAAGACAGAAATCATCAATATTTACACAGTATTCAGCCCAGCCCAGCTTCTCTGATTGGGCCTTTGGAGGCACTAATAGTAATATTTAATCATGCTGAATACCTTCTTACAATATTTACAATTTAACGATAACCAGTGTGTGTGCCCAACACTGTGGATTGTGACCATACACCACTGGAACCAGAAAACCCATGATCAGGCCAAGCGTTGCGATATGAGCCCTAGCTCTTCCCCCTGCTTATCAGACATTCCCTGTGGTGGCCAGGACCCTTTATGGTGCTGCCAATATTCATCAGAAGCAAATTCTTAGAAGGAACAATTCAAGAGTAACTGTGTTACTGTGTGAGCTGTCACCAGTTGTGCCAAGGACTGTGAGCTGAAAAGTCAGGGCAGGAAAAGAAGCATTACAGATACCACTGCCACTGCCCTCTGGGCTTGCAGAAATGTGACACAGAGAAGAATTAGCCTTTTGCAGTTTCATGTTTCCTTGACCTTTTGAGAGGAATTAAAAAACAGATCCAACTTCTGCTCCCAGTTACAATGCTGAAAGTCCAGAGCAAATGTAATACACTGGCTTCTGAGGTGCAAGAGCAGAATTTCATGTTGTCTATTAAAAAATCAGAGAGAGAGAAATAGCTGAGGTGTAAAGATAATTGAACAAAAACGTGTGAGTTCAAAGCTAAACCTCCATCCTTGGTAAGTATAATTACTGGTATTTGAATGTAATTTTGGTGTTCAAGGAGATTCATTCAGCGTGCTCTGGTGGGATTTCTGTCTTGGCATCATGAGAGGTAAAGAGAAAACATGTACAATGCCCTCTTACCTTGTGAGTGAGAGATGTGACACAAGGGAAGACTCCCAGACACCAGCACTGCAGCTGACAAACCCTGGCAGTGGCAACTATGGCTAACGTGTGTGGCAGGGATACTGTGACAGCACCTGCAATCACACCACTTGACACTTGGGAAGGCCTTGAACCATCAGCATTAAGCTCACACATGCTACCTTGACATGAAAACAGTTCCAGTTAAAAATCATTTCAGAATTGTTACGTTGGCTCATGCAACTTTTGACAAACAAAATCCACTTGGATTACACTTGAATGAAAAAGTCTGCATGCTTCGAGAGGTTTTCTTTGTTTTGGCTTGGTTTCCTGGTTTTACTTCTCACCTTCCAATAAAAAACTTTTTAGCTCAGAGAGAGAGAAAATAGAGGAGGTGAGCTGCTTCCTACCTGAAATCTCAGCATTGCCTGGCAGAAGCTGATTGACGTGAATCATTGGAGTGAATGCAGTACTGCACAGAAGTAGCTTTTTTACAAGGGCTGTTACGCAAAGGGTGGGAAACACGTGGAGTACACTGCAGTTTGCTAATGTATGGCTGGGTTCCCAGGTCCGTGTACATTCTTGCAGACAGACTGCAGTTGTCATGATGCTATTGCCAGGAAAAACGTAAACAAAAGGAAACTTCTTGTCAGTTGAAGCATTAGGTTAGTAATACAAAAGAGTACTTCTTAGGGTCCTTCAGACTGATACACACCATCTATTTGTCAAAAATGTTTTTTCTTGTATGTAGTCATACAGACTCATTGACGTAAGTCACCAGTTTTTACATTTTTTTTTAAATCGCAGCAGTATTTACTATGTGGTGAGTCAGGGCAGTGAGCAAGGTCATAGGATTCTCTTGCAGAGGATCAAGACAGAGTTCAAGTGTTTTATACAAAGCTCTTTTGGGTTCACTTGAAGACTGACAAATGGACGTTTCCATTGAAGTTGCTAAAAGTTTGTCTTATGTATGCCTCCACTAAGTTTTATAGCTGGCCATTAGCCTGGGATGAAGTCTGGTTTCTCTTCCAACACTGCAAATGCAATTGTGTAACTTCACTAAAAATCCAAACCTGGTGTTTATGCTGGATTAAAACAGTAGTTAGCAATGTGAAAACAGGAGTCACCCTTTCAAACTCTTCTTTCCCACTATGACAGCTTACTTCATGGAAGCAAGAGCCATCTGACCCGGATTACTTTTTGATTATGTTATTTGTGTTTAATCAACACCACATTCTCCTAGAGTTGTCATTGTTTCAATAGTGTGTAAGAAAGCCCTGCCCTGTGCAAGGGCTGCTGTTGCCCAGGAGCCTGCATTCCCCTGTCCTCAGCTGGTGGCATGATACTGCCCTGGTACCTCTGAGGCTTGCAAATAGCACAGTGGAATTTGTGGGACTGTTATGGTGGCACCGATGCACTGGGAAGGGATGTCACATATTTAGAAACTATTTACTGAAATGTTGCTCCAAGATGGGAAGGAATTTCTGCTTTCAGTTGTGATTTCACCCCAGTATCACAGCATGGCAAAATGCCGTCTCAGTTTTGGTGCATTATTTGTGAGCTCTCTGACCCGTACCAATTTTTTCCCCTTTTGTTATCAATTATTGAATAGAGACATGAGGAATGACACATGCTTAAGTGCATCAGTTATCTCTATTTGCTTCCCCTTAGGCCTAGCTTAGCCATGGTTTACCAGAACAGTTTACAAAATGAAGAAATTTGTTTTAATTGTTTTTTTTTTTTTCAGGTGATAGGAGCGTTCTTCCCAAGACTGGCAAAATGACCGGAGCACAGTGAGTTATTATTATGACCACTTATTTTAAAAAGAGAATTAAAAAGAACGTGCTGTAAGGTGATAAATTATACAGCTCAACTCGTGCAATGCATTAACTTCTCAGTGCTACTTATTTTGTGGAGCATGCACAGCAAAAGCAGGGATGATCACGGTTCGGAACACACACTCACAAAGGGATTCCAGATTGCAATTGTGAGCTCCCATAGTCAGTACAATAGGAAAAAATAAGACATAGTGTTTTAAGGACATGACACTGATAATTCTCTAGTTAGAAGCCAGGGATAAGTGATGGGTTGGAGATTCCCACTGGGGAAATAGGTTAGTTACACTGGAATGGGTTACCCTTTACTATTCAACATCTCAGCTCCCCAGTTACCATCTCCAAACTAAAGTGTTTGCCTCAGCACACGGTTGTTTACGCAAGTGACTTATCTTACATTGGTGAGACATTTGATACCCATAAAACATCCATCACACTCTGTCCTACTGCTTTTCTTTAACTCAAGATGAGGCCCTTCGCTCTCCCTGAACCTTTGACAGCTTTGAAATGTGGCAGAGTGTCACTGTCGGTGCAGCTCAGGGGCTGCGCAATGGTTGCCTTCTCCGGGGGCTCTGCAACACTTCAGCATTCCCCCCTCTTTGAATAGAGGTGGCAAAATCGAGAATTGCTTCCATTCTGCTTGGCTAAGAATGAGGAAAATCTCGGCACCCTATCACGGAGATAGTTAAGTGAAGAGTCAATATGATGAAGGCCTCTGCATCAGGAGTTGCCCATAATAGGTGGTGGTAATGTCACAGCCGAGCTTGTTTTTTAATACAGTGCTTTTTTTTCTCCTTTCATGTGTTAGTTTTTTTCCCTCTGGGTGGAACCAAGCTGGGGAGGTGATGACTTACCTGCCACAGCTTGGTAGATTGCAATCTGGAACTGGCAGAGTGTTAACACAATGCCCCAGCAGAGCTTTTCTGTCTCTAATTTCAATGATTATGTTGTCACTGGATCAGTGAAGAGAACCATGAAAAACACAATTACCAGGAAGCCCTGTTCCTTTCCTTGCCCCTTTGTCTCACTGTGAATTGGGCATGTGACTCACAGAGCAATAGAGGACCCGCTGTAATCACGCGCACTACCAAAAAGGGTGCTGTCCGCCGATGGGACCCAAGCGTGGGAAAGCCTCACTGCTGGCTGGAAGGGCTGGTCACGTCATGTTTTGCAGCTGGCGTCCAAATGCATCCCAATGAATCAAGTGATAGCAGCTACCTTCTCCTGCCACAACGGTGGCCAAGCAAACAGGCAGAAGAGGGGCTGTAAAAGGCCCCCCCGCTGCATACAAAAGCATGGAGAAGGGAAGCTATTGTGGATGAGCTTGCCATGACAGGACAGCAATGTTTTTTAGGTCAATGGCACAGCATCAGACTAAAGGGAAAGGGGTTGAGTGTGTTTCAACTGTGGGTGCTGGTCCCAGGTTTGCTCAGTGGAAGACCACTGGTGCGTCATGACTATTGGGGCTGACCCACATCATTATGTGAGTAGAGCTGAAAAAGAGAACTTCACTTGCTGACTGCAAATCATTTATAAACCTAAGACTTCAACAGCAAGTGCCCATAGCAGCAGAGCAGCCAATATTTTTATCATTAATTGCTATCAAAAATGCCAGCTCAAAGTAAACACCAACTCTGAACAGATCTGATAGGCGAGCATGCTCCAAACTGGTGGTTGAAATGAATTATTTGCTTATTGCGTGCTGCAAAAACAATGTCTTGCAGGAGAGAACAGACTTTGGCAAACAAACTGACATCGAGCTATGCTTGTGGGGAAGGCTCCTGATTTGATCTGGAAGGAAACACTGAGCTCAGATAGGGATAAAGTTTACCTTAAGCATGCATGAAAGGCAGGGCTGAGCCATGGTTCAGGATTCTTCATTAGTCTGCTGGAGAACAGCATGAAACATAGCTGCTATTTTACTCCCTCCAAGCTATTCTCATTACAAAAATGTACAAGACACCTCAGAAAGGTTTTTAAATAATAAACCATTCCCCCCCCCCATCCCCCAGTGCATCCATTTATCAGTGACCATGAGCACATAAATACCAGCAGGTGAAGAAAAATCACTTTGTCTTGGTGGTAAGCAGAAGTTCCCCTGCCCAAAAGCCCCTAGCACAAGTCTTTTTCATCCTCCTGTGCTGAAGGTCTAAGCATGGGCAGACAGTCCATGGTGCAGCACTGACATGCTATTAATGTAAATATTAGGCTCTACAGACTGAATCAGGACCTGCTTAAGTACTGGTATAGACATGAACAACATAATCTAGGACATACTTCTATGTGATTTGGCGACTGTCTTTATTTCATGTAGTGGGAAAAAAACCATTTGGAAGCAGGATTCCACTGAAGGGAAAGTCAGCTATGCCTGCCAGGGATCTCTTTTGCCCCCAAAATTCAGACATCACTGGAGATAAGCAGAAGATGAAGGGAACCAGCGAGGGGAAAAACAAACAGGCTGGGGGTTTCTTGCCACGTCTTTTGAAGTCACCAGCGTAACTCCTGGCATCTTCAGCAGGGTTTGGCTGGGCTCCGTGCAGAAGCGCCTTTGAAGATTTTGCTAAGGCTCAAGGCCTTGATCACGGCAAGTTTTATGCCTGTGAGCAACTCTGTGCAGATGAGCACTTCCAGGGTGCTCAGCAGGATGCTTCAGATGAAACTTTGCAGGATTGGTCTTAAGCAATGAGAACTTAAGAGAAACATTCTGCTTGTCGTGCTTTTATCCTTGACCACATCAAATGAAAAGTCTTGGCAGTTCTGCAAGAAAGAATTTGCATTGAAAACCCACAGCTCTTACAAGCAGTGCATTAATTATTTTATTAATTTGCTCTTTTTACATTATGGGAAACATTCATCTATTTACATTTTCCTGTCCACACACAAACCAGATAGATAATCCTATGGAAACCCAATTCGTTAAGCCATAAAAACACTCTTCTCTGTCTAAAGGCTTTCAAATTTGTGTCTTTTGTTTCAAATCAAAAACATTTCTAAAATCACGTTTGGGAATGCAGGTAGGCCAGTGATTTACATTCCAGTAAATTAAAATATGCGTTTGACCATTTCCCTAAAAAAAAAATACCCAAACCAAAAAAAACCAATAAATTCACAAAGATACAGTTTAAATTAAAATGATAGTGCACATCAAAGCATTAAGGGAACACCAATAAATAAACTGAAATATATTACAAATAAATTATTTCTATTTACCTTTTCAAATATTAAAAATCTTTAATCCATTTCTTCATCTTTCTTTACAAAAAGATTATGAGAATTTTATGGAAACATCTGCAAAAAATATAATAAATACCTCTTTTTTTTTTTTTTTTAAACTTTTGAAACAGGAGACGAAACCAACCTTTTCTAAAATTTCCCCTAAGAAAAAAAAATCCCAATAGTTTAGTCCCAAAGTGAAACAGAATATAGGCATTTTTAATATACACTGGGCAGGTTAGACTAAAAACAAATAGTTACAAATTATACTGAAACAGATGATGGAGCAAATATACTAGCATTAGTGTTGGTAAATGAGTCAAGTGGTTAACTAGTGGCATTCTAGGGGCAGAATTATTTTATTTTATATTTTCTCATATTGGCAGTATTTTTAATATTTTACTAAAAAACTAGGCTAACACCATAATAACCTTTCCAGTGCCAAATGAACTAAGAAGCATTCAGCTAAGAATAAATTCATTTAAGATAGATACAAAAAATATTCTATGATATACATATACAATAATTTGTAATGTACAAGACTAGATAGTCTTTGCTTTTCTGCTCTTTTAGGGGGGAACTTGCTGGATATAAATTTCTGTAGCCACTTGTCAACCAAAGTCTTAACTCATCTTTCATAAAACGTTCACAAAACTAAGTAAGTCTGCGACACAGTTGTGAATGTGGACTCTCACCTGGGTACTGCTTTGAATACTTCAGTACAAATGAGTTCCAAATAATTAGTACTTCTTATGACTATATATGCTCAAAAGTGGCAGTTGGCACTATTACGTACTGCAAACACGGTGATGTTTTGTTGCTGCTAAAAGTTAAATGCAGTGTTTCAAAACTAGCAAATACACTGGTATTCAAACACTTAGAGGGTCAAACCTTTCAAAGCTTCTGTAACACCAAGCACTCTAGGGTTACACTGGATTTCTGATCACTCTAGTTAAAAGTCTTTTATATATTAAATTATTAGCCCTTATCTTGTAAACCACAGCAGTAAATAGTTGTGCCCTGTTTATAAAGACATAGCTCAGATATCGATGGCTTTGAGAGGTAGCAAAATTCTCTAGTGGTTTTAGTATGCTCTCATGAAAATACTTGGTGCCAGAACCTATTACCTCTCCTATTTTTTGAATAAAATTAAATTAGCACCTGGCTATGATGTCGTAGGAAAAGAAGCTGTCTGGCATGGTCTCAATGAATAGTTTTAGCAAGAGCTTAACTTTTCAATGATGATTTTCAATGCTTTTTAAGTGCAAGCTGCAGAATTACACAACACGTGCAGTGGGATTTTTCACTTGTTGGACTGTCCGTACAGGTTTAGCAGCTATGGGCACAGCCAGCCAGCACTGGCATGTGGCAAGGGCTGCAACCTGTGCCCCTCCGTGGGGGGGCTGTCCCTGTGCCTGTGCCCACTGGGAGCAGAAAGCAGCCTGCCTTCCTCTCCTGCGTACCCCTGCCCTGGCAGGCACAGGGTGAAGAGCATGTAGGGACCAGCGGAGTCCAGAAAGCCCTGCCTCAGGACTGTAAACACACTGAGGGCTGCACAGCGCTCCTCTGCCCCAGATCAGTCCTGTCACCCAAACCAGCTCACACTAATTCTGCTGTCAGCAGCACATGCCAGCTAGGCACGCGTGTGCGCACACACACACACTCACACGCACGCACACAACTTGCTTTCAGCAACATGCCTGACATCACTTTCCTAATGTTGGCACAAGAGAATCCAGTAGCAGTGTGGTTGGCATCATCCCTCATCAGAGAAGCTAGAGGACAAGCCCCTGCCCCAGCCAGGGGTGGCTGGAGGGGACAGATATGCAGGAGCTGACCTCTCAGGCTCCTCTCCGGCCCTATTATCTGCCATTTCTGCCCACTATTAATGAGCTACTTAGGATGCATATTTTTCATGATTGCAAAACAACGGCAGAAGCCAGGGTCTGAAGGCTTGTCGTGAAAAATATTAAGTTCATATTGATCCCATAACTTGTGAAAAATAGTCTATTGTTCTTGTTCAGATGGGAACTTTATACTATTAAGAGGAGGCTGAATTAGAAATTTACTCCTAGACATGGATGGTTGGGTGATAAGCAATCTGAACTGTAGCATACAACTGGCTGTGGATAGAGCAAAGCAAGCCTTGCCTGAAAATGCATCAGGGGCTCCACGTACAGTAATGTGGCTGGCATCCGTGTGTGGCTGCGTGGACGCATGAGATTGGATGGTCCCACCGAGATTAAGACATCAACAAAACCAAGCTTTTTTTCTTTTTTTTTTTCTTTTTTTTTTTTTTTAACCAATATAATCCGTACAATACAATACAAGAGGAATTGACAATACAGTACAATTTTAAAAATTCTTAATACTTGGACAAGAAAATCCTTCTTTTATATTATCTCTTCAACTGTCATTACTTCTTATCTCCTTCCTTTTCACTCTTTTATTGCCTTTCAAAATAGATTATTTCCCTGGAAGATCGAATTTACAATCTTCTGCTGATTGAAATGTTTAAGTAGTGATTGATGAAATAAAAATGAGGCAGTTTGTGCAGCTGTGAGTGTGCAGGTATCTTTCCACAGGATCTTTTATATCCCTTGCCTGTGGGATATACTTCCATCTCACCTGTGGGATACACTTCCACTTTTTCACCTGCCAGAGCTGTGGGTTTTTTTTTTAATTCCCCGCCTCCCCCCTCCCCCCCCCGCCCCCTCCCCTTGTGTGACTCCTTAATTCAGGTGAGAAGATGTGATTCGGAGGTTTAGAATAAAGTGCGCCATCTGCTTTAAAAAAAACAGTAATAAAAAGAAGGGAATCCAAGTAATAGCTCCTTTCATCTTTTGTGAGGAAGACGGCAGAGTCCAAAAGGATCACCCTGCATGACTGAAATTTCCGAAGTTCCCTACAGTTTGATATTGCTGTACACTGGGTAACTGACTAGCTTTAGACCAACTAAAGATCATGAGTAAGTTAAATGGAGCATCTACTGTACAGGTGCGCAGGTGCGTGAAAGTCTGAGCGCTGCGTTTATTTGTTTCAAACAGAAAAAAAGAAGGATCATACTCATTTACATGAGGCAAAGTGGCAGCATCAGTACATGTGACAAAGCATCGTGATGACATGGGTGAACCTTCAGAAAGCAAGGGTGATTAGAGGACATCTCTCGGAGGACCGACAACTACGCCACGGCAGTGGAGTTCACTGGGAGCATCGGGGCAGCTGTGTACAGAGAGAGGGGAGGGGGAGAGGAGGGAAGAGAGAGTGAGAGAGAGAAGAGGAGGTACAAATACTTCGTGGTGACCTTGAGCAGGAGCCTAGAGGGGCAGATTATACATGAGGCTTGTCTTGCCAGAGAGAGTCCTCCTGGTTGGATCCCTTCATAGCCTGGTCTGGGCTTCGGGGATGTATATCTCAATGCTTTCGGCGCTCTCGGTAGCTGAGTTCTGGCGGACCGATGCAGCGCGCTTGGCAGCCATCAGCCGTTTCCGGGCCTCTTGACGCTGCGAGCTTTCCAGAGAGCGTTCTCGTATGAGTGGCACCTGACCTTTCGATGGCTTCTTTGGCACTGGAGGAGGGACCCTTCTCTCCTGATCAAAGCAGAAGGTTAATGGCATTATACAGCTTCTCAGGGAAAGGTGGGAAAAACTAGGATACGTCAGTAGTTAGAACACACATTTTACCTAAGGTTTGTTATCTGCCTTTCTGTCTTCAGTCAACTGGCTTTTGTGCTCAAGGGTTCATAAACATGGGGCAGGGGCAAAGGGGAGGGGAGAGCCGGCCGCCGTGCTACTTCTCCTCAGGGATGGTGCTACTGGGGCCGAGGCCCCCACCACTAACCGCTTAGTGCCGGGGACTAGGAGAGAGACCGGCCTCCCCCCGCCAGTGCAGCCGGCAGGGAACGCTGCTCTCAGCAGAGAAACTCTAGAGAGCCCCAGCTCCTGGGCCACCCTCTTCTATGAGTGCATAATGCTAGGTGCTCTTGCAACACGGAGGTGCCATGGCTTTGGTGTTCCCAAATGCAGATGGGAACTAGCTGTCTGCAGCTGGTGCATCTGAATAAGTAGCTTTAAAAAATCCACCGTATATTTATGTATCTATTTTGTAGCAGTTTAATGACTGCTCAAGAACCCACATTTTGGGTCTCACTGTGCAAGCTCACACACTCTAGTCTCCTGCTAAATAGACATGAAGATACAATCAGCTAGAAATAGAAAAAACTGGTAGGAAAAACTTAAAAATCATTAAGAGAACATGCATTAATCATTGTGGTGGCAGCTAGCTCCAGATATGTGATCAACAAGGAGGACTTTAATGTATATCCTGGTGCATGTACACGCACACACACACACACACACACACACATAGAAAAAAAAAGAAAAAAAAGGCCCAACAAAAAAAACACCCTTCAGAGAGGGATCTCTCCCGAAAAAGAAAAGTGTATTCAGGACTGAATTTCAGGCGGCCACAAAGACTTTGTCAAGTTAATTAGATTGTCTTTTAAGTTACATCCCCTTCCAACTGTGAACACGGTCTCTGAGTGAAGGGATTTTATCACACTACAAAGGTTCCATTCTGCCCTTTCGTTTTCTCTCATGCTGCTCACAACAGCTTCCATGGCTTGAAATATAAAGGTGCTTAGTTACCCTTATTCATACTTTGCTTTTTCTCTCCATCCAAGGACTGCTTATAAAGGGCCCAGTGGCAAAGGCCAAAGGCAAATATCAATTCCACAGAAAGTTTTTTCTATTTTTTTAGCTTTTCAGAAAGGTGATGATCTGTTTCATCTAAAATCATAGACAAATGCTCTTGAAACAGGAACACAGTGTAATTCTTTAAAATCTTTACCTTCCTACTGTACGTCCCTTTCTTCAGCACTACTTAACCTGTTATAGTCTTCTTTTTGTTGGAAACTCTTTGAAATGTTTTCCAGAAGCAAAGAAAAGGCACATTTTTTTAAGGAAAGCTCTCGTTTCTTACTGCTGCAATTGTAAACACTCAGCCTACCCGCTTTACTGTAAAAGCTAATGAAAGACCATATACCAGCATTTATGTGCATGCATGTTTGACAATTTTAACTTCCTTTTCTGATAGATACTGGAAAAAGAAAAAAAGAAGATAAGAAAATGACTTGCCTTCAGTACCTTGGGCTAGGAAAACACATTCCCATTCATTCCCCTACAAAACACACTAGGTGTGCACAAATGGTGTGAACATGGAACTCCTAAGTCAGGAATGAGTATTTAGTCTTGATTGGAGGAGGAGGAATAGTGCTACCAGCACTGGCTTTACAAGCTTCCTGCTGCAAGATTAATGGGGTTTGATATTATTATGGTTATTTGTCCAAAATAAAATACCACTTTGGTCATCGGCAGCCAGCTGACCTGTAAGACTCCTGTCTGAGCCGCTGTACCTGTAAGTCATGTTCTCCCTCCTTCTGGAGATCCTACCTGTTGGCTGTATTCATTGCTATCAGACCAGCCACAGTGGAAATTCAGCCATCAAATTACATACCTATAGGAGCGCAACATTAGACCATTGATTCCTTTAGGAATGGGTCTGTGTTTTAAAGATTTTCTGAAACATTTGTGTATTTTGGCTCACCCAAGTGATGTTTGTCTTGAGGTGGATAGTGAGGAGAAAAAAAGGCAATGGTGCCAAATGAGAATGTAAAGTGAAATGTGGGTCACACTTGGAGATGTGGTAGTTTTTCATGATGACAGAAGAAGACTACATTTACCAAAAAAAAAAAAAAAAAGACCAAAGTTCCAGATGATTTTTATGCTACCTTGGATAAACAACACTACCAGTGAAGTGAACATGGTTGTGAAATCATCCATTTAAAGAAAGCCCAAAATAAATAAAAAACCAAACAAATGGACAAAAAAATGTAGTTCTTTCATGTAACATTTTGGAAGGCATATTTTTGATATTGCTCTGTTTGTAATCTGGCTACCAAAGTCAGCGATGGTTACAATGCTTCCCTAGTTTTTTCAGCAACACAACCTAGAACTCTTGCTGTATGCAATAATATGAACCGTAAATGTGATTTATTTAATTTTAAGAATCAATATATAAGGCAGTTCCTTCCAACGATTGATCGTCTAATATGATTAAATGTAAAGCTTAACAAAGTACCACATTCCCATTATCCGATTCACAAAGACAGATTTGGTTTAAAAATATGCCTGAAACATATTACAGATAATATCCCAGATGATTATTATGTAAACATTGTTATTACAATGAAATTAAGTTGATATGAGCTTCATTTCACATTTTTTAATGTCAACGCTGTAACACAGAGGCCTATTTAATCTGTCCAGTATTTGTGCAGGGTTTTAAATGAAGCATACAAAATCTACAGTGTTCTACCTTCTTGTCATGAGGATCCATCTGTTTCCAATTATTGGCCTTTAACTGATGAAGTTCATCAAATTTCATACTAATATTTTCTATGGACAACTGCAGCATATCCCAAAACCCTGCTAAATCCTGGGAAGTCGGCCGTGGATGTGCATTAGGATTCTGTGCAACAGAAGAAAAAAACATGTTGGCTTTAGTACTTCTTAATGTAAAACATTTGTGCAAATGGTTACGAATCTCACTAGCAAAGCACTTTCAGCAAATCCAAGCGAGTGGTAAGACACAGAGGGAGAAGCAGAGCAGAGCGCTACTTACTCTCGGGTTTATTTCAAGGAGCCTGGCTTGGTGTTGAGCTGCTGTGCCCCTGCAAGCAGCCTCTCACCAAAGGCACCAGCTACTCTCCTCAGACTAGGGGTAAAGTCCATGTGCCACGTCCCCTGTGCCAAGATCTGCCTAGGGATGTTCCTGGGCACAACTGGTGATAATTCTAACCACACTGAAATTAATTGCCAGCCTCCTCTTCACCTTCACGAGGAAGGATTCCCTGCCATGTTCACACTTGTAAAAAGACTGATACCTGTGGAAATGTACATTTGCTCCATGTGCAAATAGTGATATACCAATGTTTGAACACTTTTCCCACCCTCTGAGATCCTAAGGTTTACAAAAATACACTATTTCAAGAAAAAATTGTCTCATACACCTCAGGCCAATTTCTCTTTTTTTTTTTTTTTTTTTTTTTTGTAAAGAATAACCTGTGCAGGATGAAAAGCTCAGAAGAAAACATGCAGAAACACAGTAAACCCATTTTTACAGGTAGATTTTTGGGAAGAATAAAACTGGGACACAGGTGGGGAGCATAGCTTTGTGTCCCAAAGGACAGCAAACTCATCAGCCCAGGAGTATTGCTCAGAAGAGCATATCTGGATGGATAGCATCTTCAGCACAGGGTGGGCCAGAGGCTGGTGACCCACAAAGTTCTGTCCTACCTTCTGTCCCTTCACTACAAACAAGCTCTGAACACTTCTTGCATGCAGGGGGCATACATGAAACCATCCCTGCTCCATTGGCAAGGTTTGTATGAGGGAAGGCTTTCTACAGGATGTCTCTATAAGCTGGTTCTCAGTTGAAGCTCTTTAAATGAGATGTTGCATACACTCACTTCAAGCACATTTTTTCATAAACGCTGAGTACCTACACAAATCTGAGTCATCAAGATTTCATGAATGCTGTGGCCTCATCAGATTACATTGATATATTGTTATTAATTAATAAATAAACTAGTAGTAGCACCTTGTATGATGTTTTACATGGCTCAAGTTTTACTTTGCCTTTAAGTTTTCTTCCTCACCAGAAGCAATAACCCAAAAGAGTCAGTTGCTTGCCTTATGAAATTTCTATTTGTACTTTTTGCAGCCACACTGACAAAGGATTTTAATAGGATAATTATACCATCAAAGGAGCAATTAATGAAAACAATGAAGTATATATTTTAGATTCGTAAGGAGACCAGAGATTACATTTGGATTCCTAGTTTTTTAGTGCTTGATGCTAGCAGGTTGCACTTTATTTACGAAGATGTGCAATCAGAATGCTTTTTCAATTTTTGTATCAAGAATTGGAAGTCTTATTCAGACAGAGCCAATTTCTGTTGCATTTGTCCACTAAAGCAGATTTTAGTTCGGGGCTTGTTTCCCATGAACACATGGGAAAGCCCCACTCAGGAGATTTCTGATCCACCCTGAAAGACCTTAAGGTCTTTTTCCCCATCTGTGTGTCCAGGAACTTGGGGGTCAACAGACAGATCTTTGCTCCTCTGAAGTTAGTAGCAGAGCCACGGTGATAGTTCACTCAAAGTTTTTTGCCTGTCATTATTTTAAGGCTCTCAAGCTATTGTGAAACTCATGCTGATTCTGACAACTTTGAGTTACTCCTGAATTCATATCAAGGCTTTCACTGGAAAAACTGTCATGTTAGTCAAAAAATCAGTCTAGTTTACATAGGATTATTCACAGGGTTAGTAGAAGGCACACGACAATGTCTAGTAGAAAAATTACGTACCAGGTTTTCTTCACAAAGTTCTCTGAACTGGTAAAATTTCTGGGCCATGAGAAGCTGAGCACTGCCAACTGCAGTTCGAATTTTCCCTAGAACTAAGAGAAAAAGAAAAGTAAGTCACCTTAAGTAAGTCACAGTAAGCTTTCTTTGCTATAGGCAACTAAAAGCACATAAAAAGAGAGGAGAAAGGTGCACAGTAGTCGGTTCTGGCTTTCAAAAAGCATCTTATCTTTCAGTCACAGATTAGAGAGAAGCTGATAAATCTAAGGCCAGATCTCCACTAGGCAAAAATATGTGAAAAGTTCCTGCATCTTACTCTCATTCCCCCAGTGAGACCAGTTGTATCCAGTTGCAATGACAGTGGCTAATCAAGAGCTTTTGCAGCCTCTATAGAAAGCTCACCAGAAATGTCACCAGTCATCATCACTATGACCCAAGCTCAGGCTTTGAATATAAACCCAGCTTCCCACACAAGAACATACAGCTCTCAAACCCTGTTTGCTTCTACACCTCTCTCAGCAACTCAGGCCTTACTGTCAGGTGTAGCTGTGTTGCTATATCAGAGCCTCAGAAAGGGAACATTTAGTGCATGCCAATTAATCTCATTTGGACCTTCTAAGTATTTTCCATGAGCACAATCTGAGGCTGCTTCTGCCTTTGAATTCAGATGCCCAGGCATACTTCAGGGAGCAATCACATCCTGGCTTCTCCTCCTTGATGGTGGCTTGGAGGGAGGTGTCAAAGAGTCCTAGCCCAGCTCCTGCACTGTCTGTGGACTCCTTTGTACTGGCAGCTGGGTACTTACTGCCCCTTTAGACTGACCAGAGTGCTGTGAAGGACTGAAGTGAACCAGAAGACAGCCCATAGTAAATGCCTCTGAATAAAACAGAGGGTCATACTGTTTTGGTTGCATTCAACCTCACTGAAACATTGGGCTTTTACTGCTTCAAGAGGTAGTAGCTGGGAGTTATACTACCCATAACCAAGGCATGGACTGGTGCATTCAGAGACGTTCCCTGGGGCTTTGCTGAGTTCTGGTCCAGGGGGAGACTCTGTGTGTACATGTTTCAATGTGTGTGTGTGTATGTGTGTGTACCTGTACCTGTGTGTATACCTGTACCTGTGTGTACGTGTGTGTACCTCTGTGTGTGTATGTGAAAAAAGAAGCAAGAATGAAGAAACACAGCAGACAGACAGACATGGCCTCAGCTGGCAGTAGGACAGTGAATCCAGAAAAGAGACTGTGAATTTGGGGACTGCTGATTGAAAGAAAATTGATGCTATGAGCAAGAAAGCAGCTACTGGATTGTTTGAGACTTTCTATGCTCAGGAAAAGAAAAATAAAACTATGTTTATTCTCTGCCTATAAATAAACTGGTTGGCATCATGGATTTATTCTGGCTCCATCATTAATTTTACCTCTCAGCTTAAGCAACTTATGATCCCCAATTTTCTGGTTAAAGACTGATTTAAAAATGAATTTAAATTAATTTTTTAAATTACCACTTCCTTAATGAAAAACATGAAGGCAGCCACTGTGTCACAATTTTCACTATCATTCCTACTCAAAGATATTTGCATTGTCCCAGCCCTCAAATAAACACAGCAACTTTTCCATGATAAATTTACAGCCTGGATATATGAGAGAGGTGAAGAAAGAATAGGAAAAACAAAGAGATGAAGTGGGCTGCTCAAGGTGAGTACATTGTTAGCAGAGCCCAGAAGAGATACTAAGCTGCCATATTCTTCACCATTTGGGCATGGTCACTTTTTGAATAAAAGCTAACACAGCATTAATGGAGCTCCACTGGGGAAATACTGATAAGTAGTTTGACTTACCAGAGTGAAAAATAAATAAATAAATACGTATATACATAAATACATACGACTTTGCTATAACCCATTCTAACAAATTTTTTAGGGTCTCATTGGTCCTGTGACTGGCTGCAGTGCTTGTGACCAGAATGCCACCATGCAGTGCTTGGTAAGAGAAAGGCCTCTCCAAGGGATTCACTTGTGAAGCTACATGCTAAGCAGACTGGCACAAAAACTCATGATAAACTGAAACCAGACACACAGTAATACGAAATCTCTGTTCTGCTCCTTCAAGGCAAATGGCTTTTCCTCAAGCAGCTTTAAAGCTCACTTTTAAGGCTGCTGAAGGAAAAGTGGGATGTGGAGTTCATTTATACTTCAGACATACAAAGAGGGGGGAAAAGAAGGGGGAGGGAATAGAGTCTTTTCACATTTTTTTCAGAAACTATAGGAGAGAGCTCTGTGAACACACACAGAGCCCAGACTTTCATTTTGTTCCCAGAACTCGGCTCAGCACTGCCAGGAAATAGCCGTGAGCTGGAAGATTCACTAAGCAGAATATTTTCAGCATATTGCGCAGGGAGTTTTGCACACAACTCTCATTATTGTTAGCAAGGCTTGCGTGTCTAATTCTATGCGCGCAGTGCTGAAAATGGACCCCTTGGTGTGTCTAGTCATTTATGCAACCCAATATGCAAACCACTCAACTGAAAGGACTTTTCAATAGTAGGAGGAGCTACTCTGGGAGCTTTCATGTGGTTCCCATTGTTATGAAAACTCTTCCCACTGAGTATATTTGGGAACAGCTGCCTCATCTGGAGCTCGGCCACTCTGATGCTTCCCAAGATCTGAGAAGCGGAGAAAAACGGTCTCTTGACTTCTTGGGACAGAATTAAAGAGGATGAGGTGGGCTCTTTCTGGAAACCTGCACCAACTGAGCTGGAAATCACATCCCAAGCATGAAGAAATGTAAATACAACTTGTTGGTGATGGATGGGAATGTGCCTCTTTCTTTCAGGGAAGAAGAGCTTAATATTCAGAGATCCCAGCAGAGGGAAAAGGAAGTCCTTGTCCTTGGCTGCCTAGCGACTGGCTATTTGCCTAAAAAACATCATCCCAGCTGACTGCGGGATGCATGCTGATGCTGTTCTCTATTGTTGCCACTTCTGCTGTAGCTGCGGCTGTATCTAGTCAAGTGTCACTGATTCTTCGCCCCTCAAAAGCAAGGGGTCTGTTAATGTGCAACCCGTCAACAACCAACTCTGTCACGGAACTCAGAGGGGAAAAGAAACCAAAAAACAAAGCATGCAAAAAGCTGAAAGGAATCACTCCAGAAGGCACAAAACCTTATCAATAGCCTAATTTTTGTTTCCAAACCCAAGTTGCTTTTAGTGTTTCAAGGCAGAGTGCTTACTCAGTCAAAACCTCCAGTGCCAAAGAGAAAGGCCAAGGTGTAGTGAAAAACCAAAAAGTAAAAATAGACTGATATTTCCTTAGAAGAAAAGCCTTCAAGGTTTGAAGCCAAATACCAAGAAATACATGGAATTGCAAAGATAATACTCAAAACACATCAGAAAAGAATTAGAGAAATTTTTAACAGCTAGGGAGATAAGGTACAGGAGGGAAAACACAAACATTCAAGTTGATGTGTTCAGCTAATAGGATACAAAGAAAATGTATAAAACCAAGCAACAAAAAATCCTGACCCATCAAGATGCAATCATAATGGATTTAAACACCTATATAATGTTATTCATGTCTGCTTTCTATTCCATACAGGGCTATACAGCACACTCAGCACTGTCGGATCTGAATGCCTTCCAGTAATGCATTAAGCAACATTATTAACATCCATCATATGCTTTGCTGTCACCCCTTCCCCAGAGGGAGAAGTGTGTGTACTGCAGTGTTTTGTTTTTATAGTTTGAATTTTTCCTTTTTTTTTTTTTCCTCCCTCCTTGCTTTGACCTCTCTTTCTTGTAAATCTCGTTTTCTCATGTGACAATTTTTTAAAAATAGGCAATTACGTCTATTCAGGAAGAACTGCTTCAGTATAGCTATTTGGATGGAATTCAGCTATTGTGGAGTGCCTTGTCACTATTACTGTTCTTAACTAGAGGTCGCAGAATGTTTTTCTAGGATAGACACATGCCAGTGAATTTCCTTGTGTCTCTAATCCCCCAACATGTTCTTTTAAAACATTCGTAAAAATAGACTTGGACTACGTGCTGTTCAAGCAGTAAGTTCTTGCTTGGGTCTAAGAACTGCATAGGACCTGCTCTGAAATTGTAGAGCTCTATGTATCTCCCCCCTCCGCATCTTCACAGGAGAAGAAATAAAACAACAAAAAAAGGAATTGTGAAACAAGCAAAAAATGGTGTTATTGTCATCTGCTCTACCTTGGAAGATGACTCTGTGTGTAACAAGCATAACAATATATAAGAAAATAACAAAACCCACCTGAAGTCATGTGAAAAGTCATCACATTGAAGCCAGGGGAGTTTTGAGAAGGGGTAGCATTTTTGGGCCTTAAAACACCAACTGACGTATTTACATTTCAACTTTGACAGCCCCAGGTTCTAACAAGTGACAAAAGAGGTATTTTAGGACTGTGACTGTAAAAAGCCCTTAATGTGAAAACACCTGGTTGACAGGCAGGGCCCAGGCTAGGGAACAGAATACCACGGACTTGCTCATTGCACCCAGGAGCAAGTGGCAGGAACAACGGCTGAAATTACAGGGACACAGCCTGACATTTGCGTTTCAGATGTTGGCTGGGCACTATGCATATGAAGCAATTCTGCCATAGAGCTGTCACAATCCATTTCTAAGCCAGGATGGACCAGCATTTTAGCCTATTCATGTTGGCAGACCTACATTTAAATAACGCCAAGCATGACAAAAGCCAGGAAATTCAAAGTTAAAGCTACTGCTCAGGTCTTAAGCTCAGCTATTAAGGAGAAAACAGACAAATGGAACAAACTAGGGAAGGAGCAGTTCTTGCTTTGAGTCATATATACTTATAGGAGTGATCTCACTGAAATTAATAGATGAGCAAATGCTGTTCATTTGGATTAAACCAGTTTCCATGTGTTCTCTGATTTCCTTGGCTTTTATTAGCACACAATGTTTTTTTTTTCCCTAAATAGATTGTTTCCTTGCTTGGATTTCTCTTTTTGCCTTACTGGCCTCTGGGCACTAGTAGGGCTTTCCTTGCTGACTTTCCTTGGAGAAACCCTGTGTATGGAGAAGTCCCTTTGGTGGAGAAAAGAAAACTAAAACATGAAAAGGATGAGTTGGGCATATGGCCAAAGGCATGTAGCCAGGGAGATTTCAGCAAGCCTCAGCCACATGTCAGGCTGGTGATCGTCCTCCTGCACGTTTTCCCCAGCCCATTGCAGGATGAGGCTGCCTTGCTCCTGAAGGTCAGGAGCCAAGATTGCTTGGGGAAGCTCTGCAGAGGAATGGCAAGTGGTTTTCCTTGCTCGTGGCTGAGAGTGAACTCACAGTCTCCTTTCCTTGTGCCATGCACAGCTATTACAAAAAAAAGTACCTTTTCCTTAACTTTTTTTTCCTCTTGTGTCTAGCCTTTACTCCCTAAGCTTTCCTTTGAAACTAATAAAAAAACCCAAAACAGCAGATAGTGTGTAAATACTGCATAAATTGCCACAACTGGCTGAATTTGTAGGGGCTCTGATCCTAAGCAGTGAGATTCCTGAAGATTCGAGGTTAACCTTTGTTCATGAACTAGCCCAGAGGACTATAATATGCATGCAAGAGAGTTATAATGGTATGTCTTGTCAGAGCCTTGTTTTTCTCTTTTGATTCTTGCTTGATTGGCCTAGTTTGCCTCACCACTAAACCCACATTACACCTGACTTGTGGTGAATCAGGCCCACAGTTTACTTCCGATGATTATCTTACAGATTGCAGCCACAGTACAACCCCACGTGGAAGAGAAACTTCTCAAGGGAGGGTTTGGGGGTGGCAAAATGAAACCCTCTGGTTCTTCCAAGAAGGTCAATACCTCATGTGAAATTCAAACAACAGCAAAAAAATCCATCAAAAGCCAGGCTGAGGCCGTGCCCACCACTACTGGGAAAAGAAGCAGTGCAGGGAGTCAGGTCAGTTGCTGCTAATTTTGTGTATAAATTGTTACAACAGGGGCCGGAGCCAAAAGTCACCAACAACAGTAGTGAGGCTCTGACTATTTGAAATTTTGCAGGGGAGAGGTAGGAGGAGCAAGCAGACGGTTGAGGAGAAAACAAAAAAATGATCAACAGTTGATTTCACTTGAGGCCTGATCCAAAGTGTCAATCAACTCTCACAAGGTGTTTAGCCTCAAATGCTACACATCTTTTTTTTTTAATGAGAGCCCTAGAATTTGTAGCCAATTTCCCTGTAGCAGCAAAATAAACCGAAAGCATATCAAGTATCCTAGTTTAAACTGTGAGTAGTATTCATCTGCCTGTCACACATGTCAAAGCTTTATCAGAAAATTATTTCAGATAAAACTAGGATATACTGTACAATAAATAATTCATGGTAGAAGGGAAGCCACATTTCTCTCTATATTGGCATTTCATCGTGCAGCCACTGAACCACAGGTTGTTTTTATACAGAGCAGCAGACTCCATTTCCCAGCTAGAAACATTCAATCCCATCTGGTAGATTCATTCCCAGCTAGATAATACCCAACGTATCTATGTAACATACAAGCTACTGTCAAACAGCAGCAAGCCGTCTCCCCGAGACAGCTGTTCCACACAAGGCCTGCATTGTCTGAGGGAAGCATGGATCAGTTTACGTGGAGCGCTGGGGGGATGAGCCCTCTGTCAGCTGCCATGGCATCGAGAAAACCTCGCTCATCACACGTTCTCGTTATTTTGTTATCTGGCCAAACACATGCTGGGGATGTCAGGTTGAAAACAAAGGATGCATTCCCTGCTCTGGTTATATTTCACTAGGAAAAGCAAAGCAAACACACCTCTTCTCCTCCTTTCCTCCCTCTCTTTAAAGTTTATAGATGTATGAAAAAGACTTATTTCGGGACAGGGTTTGTAACAACCAGGCTTTTGTTTCTGGCACTGCTGAGCGGACAGAGTGGCCCTGGCCATGTGTTTTTCCTTGGCACCAGGTAGAGCGGGGAGTGCTGAGCCGCGGCAGAAAGCTCCACGCAGCCTCTGTGGGAGGCAACTGCCACATGCTGGAGCAGCCGACAGTGTCCCACCCAAATAAGTGCTCCTACAGTGACTACAAAACCCAGGTGACCCTTTTTCTCCTTCCATTTCCTGCAATCACAAGAAGTGCTGGTCAAAGAAGCGAAGAGGAGGAGTAATCTGCAGGACACATGCCATGTGCCCTGTAAGGAAGCATTGGGAATAGCCAGCCCAAAGAGTCTATCTTCCCCATAACTGGTTCCTCCCACTGACTGCTCAAAGAAGAGCCCTTTAAAACTATCATATATCAAAGACACCAAGAAACTGAGAGAAAATTCTGTACACAGATATAGCTGTTCTGCATCTATCAGCCTAGTAAAATTCACCCCATGTTCCTTTTCCCAAGATTAATAACTACTTTGGTGCACAAAAAAAATATATTTGCAGGTTTTTCCAGTATTATCAGTTCACAGAATGACAGAATAGTTTGGGTTGGAGATGACCTTTAAAGATTGCCTAGTTCCAGCCCCCACTGCCATGAGCAGGGACATCTTCCACTAGACCAGGTTGCTCAAAGCCCCATCCAACATGGCCTTGAACACCTCCAGGAATGGGGCATCCACAACTTCTCTGGGCAACCCCCTTCCAGTGCCTCACCACCCTCATCACAGAATGTTTTCCTTATGTCCAGCCTAAGTTGCTGTGGCAAAGAGAAAGTAATTGAGCTTTGTGGCTTAGACTTCTAAATATTTTGTATTTCCTACTTGTGTGTTTACACTTCTTTTTCAAGAATCTCATAGTTCATGAGGTTTATTTCTTGCATAGTAACAACAGAAACCCTTTTATTCTGATATGTGTTCAAAGAGATTTTTGAATGTATTGAAGATGTAAATTAAAAATGAGATTCAAATATTCTAAAACTTGGGCAACGTGAATTTGCTTTGAAGGTCAAACCTTCTATATTTTTCCTTCAGAAGAAATTGTTAGCCTATTATATAGCAGAAATTTTGTAGAAATATGAAACCTTTACATATCTTAATGTTAAGGTTATCTCATACTTGCCATTAAAAGTCCATTTCTAATTGCTTACAATAGTCACTATCTAGATCAAACTTTTTCATTCATTGGCTTGAATAGAAAGTTCCAGCAGAAGTAGCTTATGTATTTCTAAGAATGTAATTTTTTTTTTTGCCAGTGTTAATTTCTTTCCTTTCATAAATCAAAAGCTTCACATCTCAAACAAATTCAAATATCTCTCTTCTTGAGAGAAAGGTTTAGAAATTTTGAAGAAGCAGTCCTGGAGCTGAAGTAGTAGTCTTTGCATTGGTAGGAGCTAATCTGGGGGTCGTAAAAGTGTTACGTGTATATCCAGGAAAATATGCTTAGGTGTGCCTAAATTATTAAAAAACTGAATTCTCTACATGCAGCTGCTTCTCTTCTTAGTGATCTCTAGAAGCTCCTTGCCAGAATTTGAAAAAGCTTCATTCACAAAGAGCATGCTCCTTAGCTCACAGGTTTACCTATGTCCAAAATTTGATAGCCAGCAATAGTACTGCTTCTTGTAATGGAAGTAAATGGAAAAAACTTCAATTTTTACTGGGAGAAAAAAATATGGACAGCGAAGCACATGTTCAGACCTTCTGCCCTAACTGGAGTGAATGAATAAGACGTGAGCTACTCAACCCTTCTTGGTAATGAAGGCTTATTAGACATTTCCATTACCTTACAGGTGGAATAATATTTCTGGCAGCAGTGACAACTGAGATGTAGTTTGGATGTGTGTGTTTTTTGACACACATAAAAGCTTGTTTTACTGGGATGATCAAAGTCAAATGAGAACTGCAAGGTAGATGAAGGGAGGCTGGAGAGTGGAAGACAGAGAACAACTTGGAAGCATAACTGAAATCTCTTTCAGTTGGGACAAGCATCTAAATACTCTGATGTCAATCACCATCTGTAAAGGCAACTAAGATATGAGTTTAATGAAAAGGAACTACAATCTGTTAAATTATATTCTAAGGTTATGAGAAGTGATTTCAAATGGAAGATTTAAGAAACACTAATACTACAGGATCCCTAACCATGCTCTCCTAATTATCCATTGAACTATGCAATCCCAAAAGCTAATACCACTGGAGTTTCAGAAGTGCCGAGCATTTGCATTCCCTGTCAGCTTTAATAAGGATTATTACATACATACATACATACAGTCCTTTTGAGAGTCACAACCATAGTTTCATTAGCTAAATAAAAAAGGGTACAATACAGAGTTCACTGGAGTGAATTTGACCTATATTAAATACTTTGCAGTTGAAATATTATTGTATGCAGTTACTTACTGTCCTCAGGTAAGTTGTTTTCACGTTCTTCTCTCTCCATCTGTTGGCACCAACCCTCCATACGATCTCTCTCTGCCTGAAGTAGCTTCAGAAACCAGTGGCCATCGCGTGGGCACACTGACCTTTGAACAGCTTCCAGAGGATCTTCAGTAATAGAGTCAATCCAGGGGTCAGGAGGAGGTAAAATTGATGGATCAAAATCTGTCTCAAAGTCATCATCCACTGCACATGCATGGTAATGGTTTCCTGACCCTTGTATGCTAACGGTAGAGGTGCTTGCATCTCGGGAAAATTGTCTTGATATTTGTCCAGAACATGTATTGTCCTCTTGAGGGTCAATTATTTCAAAGTTCTCATGGAAATCCAGGTCTGCTTGCACGGCTGTTGTTACACTGTTAGACCGCGTAAACCTGCGAAAGCTTTGGAGAGCACAAACAGAGCATGTTTAGAAAGCTTTTTCTGGGTAGCTCAGTGAGGAAGGAATTATTCAGATTCTGCCACTCTTCTTAAGACTGGCAGTCACACCTCACAGTGCTACACTCATTTTTCTTGAAATGATTAGCATAAACTTTTTTTCTCATTGCAAGCAAACAAACAAGCATCTCTCTTTTTCCTGGCAAGCTCACTGTTAATTGAGGAAAGTACCTCTAATTGTTGTGCAGTTTAACAAAGGCAGAGGCTAGCCCAAGAGGCAGCTAACACTGTCAGTAGCTCAGGATTTTAGGTTACTGATTAATGAAAAGTTAAAGGAGTCCAATTTTCAGAAGTGGTTTATCTTCCAATTTTTAAAACTCACACCTCTTTGAAGAGTAATAGCAATGAGTCTACTAACTAAATAAAATTATACATTCCATTTATTTAAAAAAAAGTGGTTTTAACTCAGATAAGTATTTATATTGCTTCTTCATAATTAAGTGTCTGCCATCTCTTACAATTTTAGTGCCCACTACCAGCACTGAGATATTTTGGTTTCAAAATGGTCTTCTCTATTCACCAAAGCTAGCATGCTGTCTCTGTCTATGTTACCCTCATTGTGGTGGCTGTTACCCTATAGGTAGGTTCCTTTCACCTTGCATAGTTTCCCTGTGTTGGACCTTCTGAAGGCAGAGAACAAACCCTGAGTGTAAAGGCAAAAACAGGGGAGAGAGGAGGTTTGGGGATTTGGGTTTTTGGATGGGTTTTCTTTATATAAACAGCACTCCAATTTCTGCAGTCCAAGGTATCTGAGGTGAAGAGACTGGCAGAGGAGGAACAGAGGGAAGCATAAAGAGTGAGAGATACTTAATGCTGTTGCAGGGGGTGGTAGAGGGAACAGCAAATTGTGGTGGGAGACACCTGTCTTGCCCCATGATGAAAAAGAAGGTAGAACCGTAAAGTAGTTAACATAGATGTTTCTTATATTAGTAATATTTAGGCTTCAGAATTAACACAGTTTTGAACTGAATAAGGACAGATTCCTACTGCTTCTTCTTACTCACTCAGGATGCCTGTGCACTTATGCAGCTAATTTGTTCACAATCTCACATCTGCACTTGAAACTAGTTTTAGGACCCATTTCCCTGTGATGTTTTGGCTGTTTTGCCCTTGCCAGTTTTATTTTAATTTGAGGTCAAATAGCAATGAAAATGCTGAAGAGATGGTGGAGATAGAGACTGGGCATGATTTCACTCCCTTTTGTTTATATTCCACCTTCCACTGAAGAGCAATAGCTAATTAGACAAGTACAACTGACAGAAAAATTTCATCAAGTATATTTAGTTTGCATTTGGGGAGGGAGGAGATGGAAGGATACTGAGGGAGAATTTAATGTCCTGTATACCTGGTGCATCCAGATAGCTCAGGAGGAGTGCAGCAGACTTCGAGGAGGACCATAATAGGTCCTGCTGATAGAGGAAATTAGTGGCTGTTGATCTGGGGCTTTGAGAGGAGGAAAGCAAAGCAAAACAGGAGTTGAGAAAGGTTATCCAATTAAAAGAAAAAAAGCCAATTCCTCTGCAGAAGAAAGCTCAAATTAACTTCTCAGCCACACAAATCCCTGGAAAATTTTACTAATAGATTGTATACATATTTTGTTTTATAATGGCCTAGAATTCAAACATTTTATCATAGTGTCTGCTGCTTATGATTCTTTTGAAACAGGTATTGTTAAACGATGAAAAAGACATGGTTATGCCACTGTAGTTGTGCACAATATGCACCAGCAAACTGAAAAGTATGGAGTGAGCATTTTCAGCTTGGTAGTATTTTTCCTTTGGTAAGCGGAGAAAAGCATTTTTCTAGGGACTGATATAGCAGAAAAAGTTAGAAAGAGAGGACAAGGATCATTGAAGAGATGGTATGATTTCCATAGGAGAAAAGGTTTAGATGGCTGAATAAGACTATGAGAGACATGTGAAATCCTGACCAGGTGATGTTTCACTATTTCTAAGAGTGCAATAACTGTGGGGAGGAAAGTGGTAAGCTGCAAGGCTTAGAGGTCTAAAGATCTACATCTAGTGAAAGGAAGTACTTCTTCACACAATATGTAATTAAATTGTCACAGAATCCCGGGAAAACCAAAGGTAAAAATAGGTTCAAAGAGAATCTGATCAAATTCAGAGGAGATAGATCCAGGAAGAGCCATTACACAGATGTCATATCAGGCATAAGAAGTCCCTGAACAACAGAATACTAATTTGGGAATGTCTACTGGGAGAAATAGTGTTCAATACACACCCTTTATACTTTACAGACACTCCTTTACACTTTTCCTAAGTATTTGCTACTAGCCTCTGGCAGAGAAAAGCTTTTTTTTTTATACAGCTATTAGTGGCTAGAAAGACACTAGGCTGACATTAGGCTGACATTAGGCTGACATTGCAGTGAAAATCTATTGGTCCAATCTATGCTATTGTTTTTAGAAATTGCTTTAATTTGGCCACCAACCTGACAAATCCCTTATCTGCACTGAATTGCGTGCATGCAAACACACAACACAAAACCACAACACAGGCACATGCTCACACAGGATTTCTTTTAAGGCATTTAGTCAGGGGTCATTGAAACCCAAGTATAGTGTTCCACACCTTCCGTAGCACTGGAGAGAAAAGCAAACGCCTTAATCCAGGCTCGCTCTTCTCCATTCCCCTATCTCCACATCACAGCCACCTTCTGCTTTACCCAGAGTCCTAAACTCTGATAGCCTTCTGTTTCACATGACCATTTGTATTTTCAGTAAATGCTCTGGCCTCTCAGTGTACACCAAAACCCAAATGTGAAAATATCAAGGTGTACTTGACAGGAGGCTGTCAAGACATTTCAAGTCTTTCAAGGGTGTACTCTTACTGGGTTCAATATTAGCTAATACCACCAAAACTGGACTCTGCTTAACATATGGAATAGAATGACCTACTTTTTTTGCCTTTGTTTTATCTATATAATAGTACAGGCTTGCTTGACAGATTCTTGGCACTGGATTATGTAACCTATCTTCAAAAGAAAAACAACTTGGCAATAGAATATAGCATGAGTTCAAAATTAAAAAAAAATACATCCAAGGAAATGTATGTTGAATAAAATGGAAATGCAGGAAGGCACCCACTATCTGCCTGCCTCCAGCTCATCTATACAAAATGCCTAATAGTTGGTAATTTTAGCCTCTGACACAGCTTCCTCACTCATTTTCGGGATGTTTCACACTTGCAAAATACTGTCTGTGTCCCACATGAGCCTTTTTTTATTGGCACTCAGTTAAAGCTTCCTACTATAGGAATGCTGCTGAAGCTAATGCCTAAGTTTTCACTAATTCTACTATATAAAACATTCACAAGTCTACCAAAAAAAAAAAAGTTGTCGTAAGTTGCTGGTAATTGTTAAAAAGAAGGTTTACTTCTTCCTTTGCTTTCAGGTTTGGCCCTTTTGTACTCCATTGTGCCCTGCAGGCACAAGATGTAATAATTACAGCTTCAGAGAACTGCAGCAGATATCTGGCCTAAGGTGCAGAAAGCCATGAAACCTCAGACTGGATAAACCAGTACGGAGAACAACAGAATGAAGTGTTTTGAACAACAACAGCATGGTCTCTTGTTAGCATTCAAGTCTCAGCTTCTAAGTCTTCTTTTGCTTTCTTTTGCAAAACGTTTACAATTCAACTTAGAGAACTTATTTCAGTCCTAAAAAAAAAGATTAAATCCAAAACCCCAGAAAAGATGCACGTTTCAAACCAAGCGATGCATGGTGAATCTCAGAGGCACTTACATTAAATTCAGTCTGCTTTACTTTACCCATTGGCTGTGTACTCTTCTCAGCTGTGGGCTTCTCTGCTAAGGTTGCAGCTGCTGTCAGCAGAACAAAACAAACTGCAGAAGGAATTAGCAGATATGGTGCCATGTCTTCTAATGGCCAGAACAATATTCCTGCTCCAACCCCATTCCCTACAGCAGTGTTCTTACTTCAGAAACTACCACTGTTTCAGTATTCAAAAATACTTATGATGGCAAATCAAGTACAATTACCAGCTGATGGTACATCTAGAGCAATGAGCAAGGCAATTTTGGGGGTGAGAATGTAATGGGAGGAGATATAGCGGCAGATAAGGTAAAATGCAAGAGAGACTAAAAGTGATTATAGATCTATGGGACTGAGAGCCCCTTGTTTAAGAAGGATGCATGCAGAATATATTACTTCTTTTTCTCTGGGTCATTAGAACTGGTTGACTTCTAACTGGTTGATTTCTAACAACTCAATTATCTTCTGTAAGTGAGAAATTGAAGGTGGTCCTTTGAGGTCAAGAAGTCACAGGTAGAGAGAAAGGACAAACAGAAATGGACAGAAATGGAAGTGCCCTGAGATTCCACTGATCAGCTTCATTAGATATACATTTCAAAATTGCCCTGGAAGGGGTGGGTCATGTAAGGAAAGGGAAGGAATATTTTGGTTAGGGTTTTGTCAGCATCATGGTGAAGATCAGGTGAGAGATAAGACAGTAACAGCAGGAAGATCACAAGGTGAAAAGAACTGCATACCAATTTTTTTCCCAAGAGAAGGACTTGACAGGGGTACTCTGTAAATGCTAGAAATCACAGAGCTGCAGTTAGGGAATGGGCATGAAAAAGATTATTGAGACCAGGCAGCATAAAGAACTGATGATAAGATGAATAGCAGCGGTTGATCCAGTTGTAATATGGTCAGGTAGCAGTAGGCACGCTTTTCCTTTGAGCAGTACAAGAAGAGTAGGCGGACTGAGGCATTTGTCTTGGCAGGAAGCCCAGGTTACAGAGAGTGAAGGGCCAATGAAAGGTCTGAGTCAAGATGGAATATTGAAGAGAGAGAGCTGTCCTCTGAAGATGCTCTGTTTTTGCGTTACTTAGATCAAGAAATGGAGGTAAACCCTTTTGCTTATTTGGTCCAAGCAGAGAAGCAGGAATATTTAAAAGGACATGAGGAGGTAAGACTCCTTAGTGTAAGAATGACAGTTATATGAGGTGAGGGAAAGGGGGAGGAAAAAGCAGGAAGCAAAGAAGAGGATTGAAAGTGTGGTAAGCTTTTGGTGCATTAGGCAAAGAGCTTTCTTATTTTGTAACAGTGCACTTAATAGCTTAGAATGACAAGGAAACATGATCAATTTACTGTATTTATCCCTTCTGCAGTGTCATTCTTCTCATTTTATACTTATTTAATATTTCTGAAGACTGGAATATTTTAAAAAACATTAATTTCTCAAAGATTGAACTCAAAAGGGCTTTTTTAGGCTTTGCAGATGTTTTGGTGTGGGGGCAGTGAAGAATGCACTGTATTTACAATTCTATTCCTGCAACAGATAATCAATATATTGTGCCCTGCTGTGTTTGGGAAAAAAAAAGAATATAAGAGCCCAACTGTGATGATAAGCCCTTTGTGTCTTGAGTGCACTCATTTTCTAAGGATTAGGGGCTATCCTTTATCAGCCGGTTCATTTCTGAAAGTCCATGATAGATTGCTTCTTGCCTGTCTGCTCCAAACAGCAGCAAGCTAAACTTTATCAGCAAGGAAACCCCCAAACACAGCTGCCAGAAAGTAATGCAGAAATATTGCTTTCTTAGGGCAGACTCTCATAGGCAAATCTTACGTTTTTCTCTGGAGCAATAAAAACTGCAGTAGAGAGAGGACTTTGGAAGTAAGGTATTTACAAACAGCCATTTCTTCCTTTGTGGGGAAGGGGAGGGTTGGGCTTTTGGGGTAGTTATTTCCTTTGTGCTCTGCCTGAAGTGAAATGGTCCTTCAGCATCTATTCTAGTGTGCTCATTTATCTAGCTGGAAGAGTTGTGGGTAAATGGGGCTAAGATCTAACATAAAGAAATGTCTAAAGCAAGAGATGTTTTAGCAGGTTAATGAGGAACTTGGTAACAGCCTAGCAGGGTCATTGCAAAATAACATTTTGCTGAAATCACTTTAGCCTTTTAAAACCACAAGAAAATACTCTGGTACTTGACAGGAAGATATGGTTGAATTGAAAATGGTGTAGGTAATGTGTTATATTTGAGTATTTTTAGCTGATGTAGGAAAAAAACAGTGTAAAAAAGGACATCTCCACTTGCTTCTGCAGTTGCGAGGCAGAGGAGAGAGAGGGCCCTAATTTTGTCAGCTCAGATTTGCTCCACCCAGATTTTCTCTGAAGAGATTTCAAGGGTAACTCTTTCCTCATTGACCACCGAGGCTTTTCCTATGACACGTCATGGTACAGAGAGTTATCAAGAAAATGACTCCAGGATTGAAAAGTTTCACCATGCCCAAGCGGGTTGCAAAAAGCATGCAAAGACTTGGGTGGGTGCTTAGAGCCACAGCAACGCTGGGCAGGCCTGCACATTCAGAGGTAAGGGGAGAGCCTGGCTTTTCTTCAGCCCCTGAGTCCAGTTTTTGGCAGGAATTAAAATCTGCAGTTGTGGTCAAGCACTCAAAAACTTTATGCAGTTGGAAAGTGCTATGTTCAGTTATGCTACCCTGCAATGTAACTGCAATTTGTCATCAGAAAGGTCTTTGTGCTTCTGTGACAACTGTTCTGTTTTTTTTTTCTTTTTAAAATTTTTCTCAGACCATATTTGTTTACTGATTCATGGTATACTGCACACTGGAGAGAGAACCGAGTTTTGCAGGCTTGCTTTGCAAACTCAACACTTTTTTTGCAAGGGAGCAATTGTAATGCAGAGATGTCTGGGAGAGATACCTGAGTAAAAGCAATCAGTTTGGCTCTGCCACTGCACTGCTACACGTGGCTGATGTTATTCTGCTGAAAAACAAGGTAAACTTTTCCACATAATTTCCATGCTGCTGCAGCCATCTCAACACTAATACCCCAGCTGGAACAGTGTCCACTGTTTAGGTAGATTTCCTGAGGAAAAAGAGCTTTTTACAAGTGTATGTGGCACTTCTCTTCCAGTTCTCTCACTGGTCCTGAAAAATCCCCTCTGAGAAATAAGAGCTACAACATTTATAAGACTCAGCTTTTCAGCTGGGTGATCTAACAATTCATCCAGGAAGCAGGCTTATGTGGTCATGGGGTCAGAGGAACTAGGGCTCTTAAAAATTAGTTGTGACATAATTATTTACTTTAGAAAAACAGTATTAACTTTTACTCACCACTTCTCCTCCTCTACTTGAACTCCTATGGACTGGAACTTACTGGTTGCTTTATTTTCACCTGGTGTGGTGGATTCTTCAGCACCATCAACCTCAAAAAAACCAGAACACAGCAGCTAATTATAATGTATTTTAGCAGAGATATCACCCAGCTACTTGCAGTTTCTGTGGAGTACTACTACTGAGTGTCTGCACATAGAGCTTGTATCGTGAGTTCCTTCATCTAGTCAGATAGCTTGTCTGTGGTGTGCTCATTTCTGATGTTATTAGTGAATGTTCATAATTCTTGTTAATTATTTCTGGTAAGTCAACATTCAGCTTGCAATATGCAGATAGAGTTTATTCAGTATTTTATGGAGGCTGGATACTCACATTTGTCAGAGCACATCTCTGAGCAGCTGTAACTTCATGTGCTCCACCATGTCTGATTTTACCTTCTAGTCTGTATGTGCAGGCATATGTGAACTCATGTCAAAATTATGTATTTATTTTGTTTAAATGTTAGTGCCTTGAATCAGAGCAGAGCTCTTTCCTCCCCTTTTCCCTCACCTCATACAACTGTAATTCTCACACTAAGGAGACACCCTGTACAGAAAAGATTTAAAGAAAGCAGACATGACTCTTAGGTGCATTTTCTTTACTCCTTCATCATGCAAACAGGTGTTCCCAGGAGCACAGGCAGGCACTTTATACCACATGTCCACCTCCATAAGCAGATTTATACCAATGGTATAAAGCTAAAATTTACCCACAGATATGTCTTTGAGTAAAATCACAAAATTTTTGGGTCCAATCAGTGTAGTTGTTAATTCCCAATGCTATGTATAACACCGTTGGTTATAAAAGAAAAAGATTTCCAGCAAATAGAATCTTTGGGCCACAGCAGTGTCATGAAGTGATCTGTGGATCCACACTGACCACGGGTGTACAAAATCTCCAGCTGTAGTTAGTGGCTGTTCCATCACTGAGTAAGCTGCTTCTTGAGAGCCACTTGAACAGCCTATGCAGGAAAAGTGCTCAACGAGGGA
Organism: Corapipo altera; assembly: GCF_003945725.1. Lineage (NCBI taxonomy): Eukaryota > Metazoa > Chordata > Aves > Passeriformes > Pipridae > Corapipo > Corapipo altera. Next base: position 396,082 of record NW_020884903.1, read on the forward strand.
CAGGAGTTACAGAAGCTGTTCTCTGAAGTGAGGTACTTACCTGATAGGAGGCCTCTGGGGAGATAACTACACCTTAAATCCTATAACTGGCAGAGTGAAGCAACTTTTTGATGGAAGGGTTTTTCTTTGTTAACTGTGCTTGTTTGCCAAACAGATTTACAGCAAAGGCTTGCGATGTCCTTGGAGTGACTGAGGGGTGCAGAGGACACTCATGGAGGTTCATCATAAGTGCACATTAGGTTTATTTGCTAGAGGAGGAAACAAACTAAGAATATGCCTCTGGCTAATGCAGCTTGACCTGCTCTACAGAGATGGATCAAACTATAATTAAAGTGTGTACTTGGTCTGACTTCAGACTAAGCCTGAATTAGGCTCCCTTCACAGTCAGTGGAGAGAAACTGACTCTATACTGCCAGTCAGAGGACTGAAAGTGTACTTACCTACTTTAGGGTAGTAGTTTGTAAGAGAAGTTATTTCTGGCATCAACAGCTATCTTATGGTATTTCTACTCCCACACTACCCCTTCAGCTGTACCAGCATGATTGCTTGTGCAATGATGCTGCAAAATGGATGAGACAGCATAGCGAAGTAGTTTTCTTTTATTTGTGAAGCCTGTCTGACTCTAAAAATTTAATTGATGGCCACAACTGTGAGGGTGGCACTGTACACAGGCAGGAATCTTATAAGGCTGTATCGCTGCTGAAGGTTTTGCTTCATGTAACCACAGCTTTAGGGATCTCCATTTGTTTGTACACAAAACCTATCCTGGCAGACTTTCATTTACCATCCCCAGAGAGCTTTAATGATTGTTTCATATGATTATATTGGTCACCTGTAAACTTAAAAGTTCAAGAGGTAGATTTTTGAAGGCTTCAACATGTTTTGGAGCTCCGTTTTCCTCAGATCTTAGGAAACTGAGGCCTCTATACCTTTCAGAAGCAGCATTTGTTACTCGCAACACTACCTTAAGAAGAGACAGCAGGGAGACGGTCTCTCAAGAACCATGATTCACATTACCGTTGTTCCTTTTGGCTTCTGCAAACATGGAAATTACTTCCTTGTACCCATTATTTTTCAGGGTGTTTCTCTGCTAAGGAGTCTTTGTTTCTTTGCTTGGTAGAGCAAGGGATTACAATAATAAAATGGCACCTTTGTCTTGGCTGGGAATGTGAATAAGTAATAGAAGAGCTTTCCTCTATCCCTGTTCCACCTGGACCTTGCTCCTGTGTTTTAACACTGAACATCAGTCCTTCTTTCAGAATATATCCAAAACAAACAGCTGTGAAGCAGAAAAGGTCTACAACAAAGGCAGTGAACTGAACCCACAGGCGATAGTAATTATTCCTCTTCCAAGAAGAAATAAGAGAAAAGTCATAGCTTCTCCAGGAGCTGCCCCTGGAATGGCATACTTCAACAGAATGCCTCTCATCTATCTCATCAGGCTGATGCAGAGATTTCACAGCAAATTCTTAGGCTTTGCTAATCAGATAAGCCTGTCCAGGCACATAGTGCTGTGCTTACAACCACCTTCTTCAAGAAAAAAACCATCATGGCTTCTTGTGAAGGCTGATAAACTGTGGATTGCTATTCTATTTGCTTGGGATTCATCTCTCATCAAAACCTGTGTTGATTCTCAGTTGATTTTAAGTTCAAGCACTTTGTTGCAAAAGCTAATCCTGCAAGCAGATAGTCGGGAGTCCTATGAACATTTTTTTTGTGGGGGGAAGGGGGATGTATAGGAAAGATTAATTAAGAAAGCAGATTACGTTGGTCTAGTTTATTTGCTCTTCTCCTTTCTGTAAACAGGAATGAACTTTGGCAGGGTTATTTTTCTTGTTTGTTTCCACTAGAGGTAAGAAAATGTAATTTTCTTTAACAGGGGTAAATCAGAAGGAACTTATCTTCTACTCTTGAGGGTGAGATAGGAACAATGCTGCCTCATTCAAGTGGCTACCAGTCATTATGAAATGCATGAATAAGCAGCGACAATTAATTCAGTGAGGCTGGACGAAAATATTTTTTGGGTGATAGTGTAATGTAAATCATTGTTTTACACATTCCCTTTCAATGATTTAATTCATGCCTTTCTGACCCCCACTGTGTTATGATTCATAGATTAGTGCTCATGTGTATAATTTAACAGAGCTGAATAACAAGCAGCAAGAAACAAATCCTTGCATCTGATGTTTTTATGATAAATTAGGAAAACATCATTAGTACCATGCAGAATGATTATGTTGATGCAATTTCTACATAGGTACCTGTCAGGACAAGTAGAAAAATACACAAAACATTGTATAATGAGCAGTAAAACAGATGTAGAAGTCCAAAACAATGGCAGGCAGATTATCCATGCCATGTACTGTACCTGTATTCCAATAGATAAGCATCTGTTTTTCTTGAAGTGGTCCTTCTTCCTATCTTCTACTGCAACAGTGGCAATGGTTGTGGTGGTGGTGACTGTGGCAGTGTTGTTCCCTACATGTTGACTTGCAGGGCCGTGGATCTGTGCATTGGCAGCTTCAATAGCAGCTGTCAGCGCCTTCATACTATCCAAGCTTTCTGTGGAGTTGCTAAGTCCAGACTGACTGATGATATCTCCCCTCTGCCCATGCCCATCCATATATGCATCTTGGGCAGACTCTGTGCTGCTCTGGGCTGTGATGGAAATAAATGGTTTGGTGGTAGTTCTTGGTGGGACTGGAGGCGGTGTCTTCTTATAGGTGGTAATGCAGGATGACACTAGAAAAAACATATGAGAGTTCTTGATTTATTGATGCTGCAGGGAAAATGCATGCAAATATGATATCAATGCATCAGTAAGCATGGACAGAGCAGAGACGAGGAGGAGTCTGAGAGCCAAAGAGCCCCCAAAAGCTCCAATCTAAGTGCCATGGAAATGCCTTGCCTATCAGTGTCTTCTATTCCTCCTAACATGAGTAGCAGAACTGCCAGTAGAGAAAATAGAGAAAGAAAGTACCTATTTGCCAAGTTCCTCCTTGGTCTTTTTAGGATTATTTTCCTCAGTATATTTTGTCCTAACTGCTTTAAGTACCATGGGAACAAGTCCTCCCACCAAAATGTTTGTTCTGCTCATGGCTCCCAAACAAGATTCACAAGGATAAATCTCCAACCACTTATCCTAGCTAAACTGTACTTCAAGCAATTTTACTGCAATAATTTTTTGTCTCTCCACCTTGTCCTGTTATACTTACCAAGCTTTTGCAGAATTTTAACTACATTTTTCTGATCAGAGAGAGATTCCCAAATCATCCTATCAAAGTTTGTTAACACTCACCAATGCTTGGAATTGTGTATTTCTTTCTATAAAATGTCTCACTTGTTGCACAGACTTCTCAAATACTTTGAAATGATTTGTAAGCTGTGGAGGACATATTTAAAAGAACATTTTGCCATGCTTAATTTCTCATCATAAATATAACATCAGTTCTAGAAAAAAAAATCACTTGTTTTTACATATAGGGAATTAGTGTAATGAAGTCAACAGTTAAAACCTATCAGTCATTGGGCCTACTTAAAGAAAAGTATAAATATAAATGTTTACAACAAAAAAGGCTTTAATAAAACTTTATGAGAACTCTTCATATTTTGAAGGCCATGCTTTCTTTCTAAGTGCTGCTATATGGATTTAGAAGCTTAGCTTGAAGTTCTCAGGTTAAAAATTATTGTTCTGTGTACACAGAATTACATGCAGAAAGCACTACATAGAGATAAAAACATCTTCCTTTAAGGGTTAGTTGGCAGCTCTGCATTACTGAAGTCCTGGAATGCTTTCAAGTGAGGAAAGAAAGCCCATTAAGAACAAAAAAACAACCATGATATGCTCTATTTTTTAAGAAAATAAATGCAGGTCTGAACCTGTGCAAAGTTCAGACACAAACATGTTAACATAAATTCTTATTAACAGTAATCATATGGCTAGAAATGATTCATCAGATCCTTTTAATTGGCAGACGTCTATGCCACCCACATAAAAGGTAACTACTACAGCTGTTCTGCTCTCTCTTTGCACTGTATCTGCTTGTCGAGCCAGAAGCCATTATGGCATTAATTTGACTAGCTCAGATCCATATGCCTCATATCTCCCCATTGCTGTAGGAATACTTATAGTGTAAAAGGTGTTTCCAGGGCATGAAATCACACGAGATTTTTTTAAAGGACTCTAGTATAAGTTTCTGATAACGTGTCTGAACTCATGTTAAACATGTTGAATGCTAATGGAAAAAGAGTGTTTCAGGTAGTGAGGGTTTTGAAACTATGATTCACTTCTGAAGAATCAAACAGAAACCACAGTATCCCTGAGAGAAGAAATGGCTAAAAATGGACGTGCTAAATTTTAACTCCGGGGAAGTGAATAGTTAATAGGGGTTAAAGGTGTTTTATAAAGTGCTTATGACAAGACCAGTATCTGGAACTAACAGAAAGCATGATGATAATTTTGCAAAAGAGATCATGAATGTTGTTCCATTCTTCATTGTTTTTGATGCTGCCAAAAAGCATTTGCTGTGACTGTACGTTCAGGTAAATCAGCTGCATTTACTGCAGCACAAGTATGTACTCCAGGACTCATGGAGAATTATGGAGGCTGCTGCTTGGGTCATGATATCCCAGAAACACCCCAGGTGGTTCATGGTCTGGAGAATGTTCTCTGAGAGGTGGAAATACAAACTGAAATTCAGCACTGAGGAATTCAAAGCACATATATATGCATATATCCAGGTAACTCTTTGGGAAGCTGGTGCAAAACTTGTCTAATAGAGGTTTGTGCGCAATGCTACTTTGCAATTCAGCAAAGTATAAATTGCACCATTTAAAATATGCTAGGCAAGGTCGCTGGGGAACTTCTGGGGACATGCCAGCACCTTCAAGACATCCCAGCAAGGCACATGAGTATAATTTTTCCTACATAGCAGAAAGGGAAATGATAATGAAACACACTTTAAAAGGGCTCTTAGGTAGGAAAGAGAGCATCAAAACCAACAAGACTGGTCCCCACATCACTGGGCATCCCCCACTAGAAAAGGAGCCAATAGCAACTGTCTATTGACAGCTACAATGCTCTCTGGACACAGCAGTACAAATACAGAGTCACCTGATTAAGATGTCTTTCATTTTGTTGGTAAATGTACTCAATGAGGAGTCTAATCCACACTGCAATGAAAGATGTTTGCACTCAGCTAATTAAATCTGAAGTTATTCTTAAGAGAGGGAGAGAATTGACAAGTCATATGGTGAAATTGTAAAGAGAAATAGCACAACGTTCTCTTAACAAGTCAAAACAAATCCTCAGTTTCCTGGAGTCACGCAGCACATACTGTACAGCTCCAGAGAAGCAGAGTGTGCAAGTCATAAAAGAACCCCAGGCACTTCATTACTGGAAATGATGTAAGCTCCTGCCGCTCCTCTGGAGAAACGACAACAAAACAATGTTGGGGCCGCTGCCGCTGTCGGAGGCAGCTGCACTCTAAACGTCGGAGCTGTCTGAGCCCTCTGAACGGCTGAAGCACAACAATGAAATGGATTTGGTGCACCGCTTTTTCTTTTTCCATGTGCTTGCAAGTACCTGGCAACTTGTGACACGGCCACCTGAAGGATCTGCAGCTGCTCAAGTGGCTACGGTATTTTAAATGCTAAGCCGCTTGAAAAATGAAATGAGTACTCCCCCAGAAAACTGACAAAGCCCTGGCATTCTCCTTGTCCGACCAAGAGAGCTTAAGCATTCAGATGGTGCAAGAAGATCACATCATGTGGCATTCTGTCCCTGCAGGCAAAGAGGGGAAACTCATCTATCCAGCTTTCTTGCAGTAGAGACAGATTCCAAGGGTGAATACTACAGGATCACAGGACACATGAAAAAGTAGGAGAAATCGTCATGTCACACAGGGAACTTTCAAAGGGTTTTGCGCATGGAAGTTAGTTTAATTCACATAAGGAAGTGAATTTAAAGGGCTGTATAAATTCCTGATAAATATGTTCTTGGACATAGATCAAGGAGTGAAGTTCTGAATGGAAACTGCTCTGACTGGAGAGTCAAGTCAAAGTAGTCTCGTGATGCATTAAAATTGTTTAGACATGCAGTTACTCAGAAATACCTTTATCTGGATAGTCAGAGTGTATATGAACCCTCATTTTGACACAGTATAGACTAGCTATTCTCATTATTTTCCAGAGCGCACATGCTGCTGGAGCAGGTACACATTCCTCTCCTAGGGTATATGCAAGGTTTGATGCAGAAACTAGTTAAGTCATGCACAAGAATCCTCAGATTCCCAAAGCACCTTGAATCAGGCCCACTGTTTCCAGCTGCATCAATCCACCAAGTTATGCTTTCCATTTCCTTTTGATCTTTATCCTATTTCTGTGGACTGCCTTCGGGTTACAGTTTAGTCCCAAATACCTAGTGAAAAAAACACGTTCTCCAGATTAAAAAAAAAAAAAAAAAGAAAAAGAGAAGAGCCACGGTGTTTCTTCTCCTAGCCAGTATTTCCAAACAACTAGCTCATGGGACAGGAATTTGGAACAGGGAGTGTCAACCACCCAGTTCAGAAGGAAGTCTAATGATAAAAAAAAAAATCCCAGATTGCATAATAATAAAGGCTTGAATTTGAATGTTTCATTGTAAGGGCACTTCAGTTGTTTAAACATGCTTACTAGGGGAGATGAGCCCTTGGGAACAGCACGCAAACACAGATTTTTAACTCAGTGAATGGGTGCTCAGGAGAACCCCAAGGCAGATTAATATTTGTGAAATGATCAAATTCATGCAAGTACTTTGAACAATTAAAGTGATGAGACACAAAAGCAGTATCTTTCTAATTTGACAGTCTTATATAAACTTGGTTAAAATATACAAGAATAAATGAAAGTGCAAATTTAAAGTTAAGTAACATAATAGTGTTTCTTTTGAGAAAAAGGGCTCTCTGTGGTTTAAAAGGACCAACAAAGAACACAACTTTCTCAACACAAGAAAGATGTGGACCTGTTGAGTGGATCCAGAGGAGGTCCATGAACACAGTCTGAGAAGAGAAAGCTCTAGGAAGGCCTCATTGAGGCTTCTAGTATATTAAGGAGCCTTATAAAAAGAAGGGAGAGGGACTTTTTATACAGTCATGTAGTGACAGGACAAGGAGCAGTGGTTTTAAATGGAAAGAGGGCAGATTTAGATTAGATGCTAAGTAATTAATTACTCAGAGCGTGGTGAAACACTGGAACAGGTTATCCAGAGAGGCTGTGGATGCCCCATCCCTGGAAGTGTTCAAGGGCAGGTTAGATGAGGCCCTGAGTAACGTTGTCTAGTGGGTAAAATAGATGACCTTTAGGGTCACTTTCAACCCAAACCATTCTATGATTCTATGATTCTAACTTGTACACAAATAAGTATTCAGGTATAAAGCAGGAGTTCTTCCACTGTGCACAGATGGACCTCAGTCTCTTGATTTACTGCCTGTAAAATGGGGATGGTAACAGTAGTGCCCTTGCATCTCACACAACTGCGACACAAACATGGATGTAGGGATCTCCCAGCAGACGTAAGCCTCAGAATGGCAGCTCCTGATTTCAGAGGTGCAGTGCTTGATTTGGCTTGTTACACTCCAACAGAGATGTTATTCTCTTTACCATACACTTATTTCCTTATTTTGCTGTGGTTTGCAGGGGCTGCTTGGACGGAGGGTTTCAGATCCTGTATTGATATTTTTACATGCAAAGAATTGGAATGAAAACAGAGCATGCATTATCTTAATAAAAAACTAAGCAGATGGCTTCTGAGGATGTAGTGATTTACTTTTACAAAACTGAAATAAAGACTTTTATAAGAAGTTTTAAACCACCCAAGGGAATAATACCACAGTGAGTTATGGATGTCATTATCCCAAATGAGAACTACTGAAATCTATGTACTACACCATCAGGAGTTCTGCCAAGGCCATGCTTTTTCCATAACTCCCTCATCACCAAGCCAGATACCTTATCTGACAAAAGCCTAAGCTTCACTGGGTTAGGAAACAGGCATAACATATAACTAAAATCCTGTAGAAATTGATACCGAGTATTTAAACTATTTTTACTGCACATAGTAGGACCACAGATTTAATATCCCGTGTACTCTGAGGTTTAAAGCCACTGCTGGTGACCTTTCCATAAGTCTGCACATTTCTGTTTGCAAGTAGGGTGCCTTCAGCTTCCCAGCTGGATACAGTGAAGGATCTCCTAAAGATGAGGCTAAATATGGCTCCTCCTGCATCTTAAATGAATTGAGCTGGAAAATCTACATGTCCATAGTCTGTGGATGACAGGTGAATATTTCTCCAGCAGATCTTTTTTCTCCTTTTAATTTTTTTTGCTGGAAGCTGCTGATGCCAGTCAGAAGTTTAATTGCTATCCCAGGGAAGCTGAATTAGTGTGCAGAGAACAGGTGAGACAGCCAAAGGTGTCTGCTAAATGCAGCTTATCACTAGGATATCATCACAAATTATGGATGCACAGAAAGAATTCAGGGCATGTAGGCTTCCTATGAGACCCACTTTACTCCTTGTCCTACAGAGCCATAGCTGAACTTCTCTCTGTATAAATCCAACAACCGGTATATTAATAGCACACAACTTAAGCAATTCAACTCTTTCAGATGAAAAGCCAGGAGTATATAAACAATAGAAACTGCAGAAAAGATTTCATATAAACTGAAAGTTATTACCCCAAATGGATCATTGATGGTTTATAAGACTTTACTCCCAAAACCTGTGATCTTTACTGGTGTCAAGCAATTAGCATCTGGCTCTATCTTTTCTGAAGTCAGAGATAAAATATGTAAGAATATGAACTTGTGAAAGCACCAGATTTCATTTCACTTAATGCATATGAACCACCTTTCCTTTTTACACAGAGTGAGCAGTTGGAGGAGACAGCAGGAGCAATTGTTTCTGCCGTTCCCTCACCAGTCAGGCTGACAGAGAAGTCAGGAGTGAAACTTTTGGCCTTGCCCCTAAACTTTGGCTACTAGCAAAGCATCTGGAAAAACACCATCAAGAACTGCGGGGATGAGGATATGAGTCTGTTCTAGACACATGCTCTCCTAGACATTTGATGATTCAAAGTGCTTTAAAACAGTCATGGTAGAAGGTCTGTGATACAGAACGTCAACCTCTACGTGCAATGAAACATGCTGAAGAAGAGGGGAAAAGAAAAAGAAAACAATACAGCGGAACGGTCTGTTTTAGTTAGCATGTAATTATTTGTCATCTCTTTTTACCTGTACAGCATTATGTCTGAGAAAATCAGGGAAACACTGCTTGATCTATTGCCTAAACTAAGTCTAGCAAACAATTCAAATGCTTTTTTTGCACATTCTTATTTCCCCCCATCTTGGAGCAGTAATGGAAAACAGGAGATGTTATAATTTTAGATAAAAAAAGGGTACTTAAAAGTATTTTATGTTTCAGAAGCCTATCAGTACTTTCATTTTATAAAAGGCATTTATGGAAAACAGAGGAAACCTTGTGAAATACGGCAGTTTATACCACTTAGACCAAGCATGTGTAACAGTAAATAATTTTAATAATATGCAGCTTAATGCAGCTTAATTCTTTTCCCATATATTTTCCAGGAAGCAACTTCACTGGCACTTTGATATAACACTTTGTTAAGTGTTACTGCAGAACTCTAAAATTCCAGAATTTGCATTTTTTTCCCTCTGGCAATACTGTTAATAAAACAAAATAGGCATTTTCTTTTTTAGTGTGGAGTTCTGCTAACCAAATACAGACATATATATGTAAACAGCTCTTTAAGTAAAATCACAGTGCAAGAACCAAAACCTGGATATTCACAAACACAAAGGTTTGAACTCTCTGCAAGTATCTAGCCACCTTAGCTGGGAGATGTATTTAAAAATTTTCAAATTCGAGCATACTTTGAAAAACTAATCTCTCTCTTTTTTTTTTTTTTTTTTTTTTTTGCCTACCAAAGAATGGTTAAATGTAAAGACTTTGTCTACAAGTGCACATTGCAAGTTCGTTGGGCTAACCTTGAAAACCCGTCTCTTATTTACATTTCTAAATTGTATTTAGATTCTTGAAAACCTGACCCGAACTGTGAATACACAACCTAATTTACAGACTATATCAGCAGCTCTTCCAATATACCAAAAGCAAGTGTGCCACAGTGGACTCCACACTTGCCACTCTGTCTGGGCATATCACAGTAGGTGCTATTTCTTGAAATTACCATGTAATATTTGTAAGTACTGGTGCTGGACATCTTAATACACTCTTGTATGTGTAACACTCTTTCTCGTCAGTTACAGATGGAATAGTTAATATCTGAGCAGCCAATACACAGGGGACTTAAATCCCAGATACATGAGGGCAGATGTATGGTTAGAAGCAAGTTTACAAGTAAATAAAGAACTCCTGAAGCAAGTACTGTATGTCCTGCCCTCCTTCACAGTTTGTTAAGAAGCACTGCATTTTGTCCTTCCTGAGCCTCTACTGCCAATATCTCATGCTCCCATGGTGACAGTGGATCTGACTGGTGACAACTAAGTTTAGCAGCTGATCACTTTAGGAGGAGCTTGTCACAAATTTGATGGAGAAATTGGAGGTTGAAATTGTGCAGCTATTGTCACAGAGGAGGTTGGACTAAAGAATAATTAGGATTCTCCTCTTCTAAATCCGCAAATCCCAGAAACTAACCTGTGAACGTAAAGGAGACTTAAGCAAGCCAATTACCTCTGAGTAATCTGATCATGTAGAATTTAAGATAGCTAGGTATTAACGTTGCATCACTCTTTTCAACATTACAACAAGGATTTTTTTTAAGCTCTTCACTGCAGCTAACTTTCAAAAGGCAGCACTTGGCTGGGGTATTGGCATTTAAAGTGTGATTTCTGTATGGAGAAAAAATTACTCTAAAAGATGTTCCCTCTTCCTCAATTGGGAAATATACCTTCTTTGTTTGGTGCTGATGTTAGCAAGAAAACAAGTTTCTACTGGTTTTTACTCCCAGTGGTTTTCTGAATACTTAATAAACTTAAGGTAGGGTAAGCAGAATTCTGTATTATTGCGCACATTGGCACCAAGCTGGTCTCATAGAATTTGATTAGTGATGTATCTAAATTGGCTTAGAAATTAATTAGTTTAAATTGCTGCAGACCCAGCCCTGATGTGGACACATTTAGAAGTGGATATGTCTTTTTAAAAACTTAAATGAAAATGAATAGGAAATAAGAGTGATTCCCTAAAATAATTTGTACAAACAAGCTGTACATTGTTATTAGTTATATTCCTTTGAATCCAGTGAAAACTGTTTAGGTATGATCAAACCCAGTAACAATTTGTGAAATTTAGTTTTTTGGGTCAAAATCAGTTCTTGGGGTTGCGGTATTTGAGCTCATTTGTGCCTGCATGGTATGCTTATTTTTATATCTGGAATTTTTTAAAAGCTACAATAAAACAGAGAACACAATGAACAAACATTGTTCTAATGCATTATTACTAGTGAAATTTTCAAAGTTGACCCATACTGAGGAAGTTCTGCACTATAAGACTCTCTCTCTGTATCTTTCTCTCTCTCTGTATCTTTCTCTCTCTCCCTCTGACAGTTATATTCCTCCAGTCATTAGGGGACTGGTATACACAGCAAATACAGAAGTGTAGGTACACAAGCTTTGCATGTTATTCAACCCTAAGATTCTTCAGAAGCTTTTAAGCCATCAAGAAAGTAATTGCTCTGACATAGACTATTCAAATGTGTTCAATACAGCCTATATGAGGTGGAATTTACTATTTTTGGTACAGTAGCCACCTACTTCACTAAAGCCTAAGCTTCACTACCTTATGATGCTTATGTGAGGCTGTGGCTCCTCTCAGCAGAAAGCACTTTGTCACCTGATCCAGCAACCCACTCAAATCTCTTTAAACTTTTAAAAAGAAAGTATATACTTTAGATTTTTTTGCTCAGTACCTGATGACATCAAGGATTTACTGCTTTCATATTTTCTCAAAAGTCAACATTTCAGTTTTGGGAATCTTATTTTATGCTATTTTATATCTAAGATTGTATTAAATAGTTTTGTTAGGAGTTAAAAGTTATTAAAATGACAGAGATGGTGAAGGTCTTCTTTCTTTTAACCAAATATATGTTGGGAAGAAACTGTACAAATGCCAAAGACAAGAAAATAAAAGCCAGCATCGACTAAAAGAAGAATGTAATTGATAAAAACAATATGAACAGCTTTTTAGGTACTATGAAATTCCATGAAGCACTACAAGAATTGGTTTGTACCATTTTATTCTCAGTTTCACTGTAGTTCACTATAACTCGAAAGTTCTGTGCAGGTATAACAACACACTGTGTTATTCTCATAGATAATTACTAATAAACATTATGTAGAAAATGTAGAAAACCAACATGACGAAGAAAAGTGTCACGTGCATATTGAGCAAGAACATCTGTTCAGACTGGGACGTACTGACTTGTTTTTAAACAGCCAGTACTGCATTTTTCAGCAAACTTATCGCTTTTGGGGTGTTCCAATCCAAGTAGGAATGTCAAAAACAAGCAAGTCATTCTCATGTACTTCCTAAAGAAGACCAAACCAAAACCAAAAGCAAGAGCCAACTGCAGCAGGAAGAAGGAAGGGAAGAAGGAATATTACTACTAGATCTGTGCTCTGGGCTGAACAGTGATTTGTCACCTGAGAGAGAGAATTATGACCCAGCTCAAAAGTTCTGCCCCTGCTGATAAGGCTATCAGATGACCTGCAAAAAGTCACATGTCAGAGCAGATCCTCTAGTGCCGTGGGGGAAAATTCAATCCTTTCTTAAAGGAGGAGGAAATGTGGACAAAGGGTTTACACAAGAATTTATACCTATCTTCAGCCCAATTTCAGGTAAAATAGCAAAACTGACTCAAGCTTGAGGATGTTGGCATTTTTCTTAAGTTGAAAAAATTTAATCATTTGGTGAACAATATATGTGGAAAATGTGTTTGAAATACATATTTGTGTTGAGAGGAGTTAAAATCTACACCAAAACCTGATTTCTATCTTCTCATTTTACATTCAAATGGACAAGTTACGTCCTTGCTGAGGGACAGGTTTGAGGTCACTGTGAGTGACCTCATCCTTTTAGCTATTCGCTTGTTTTTATGACAAGAGTCTTATTTAATAATGCAACAAATCAGCTGAAAATACTGTCTTAGTGTGAAAAATTCCTAATGATCAGCCCAAGTGCCCTGAGCACAAAAAATACTGACATTTAATTTACACTCACCATAGTGTACAGATAAGAGCGCCCCAATAAATCTGAGCATTAAAATCATTTATTGTTGGGAGTCCAGAACTAGCATCCAGAAGACATTTAGACAAAAAAAGACAGATGGTAGCCCAGGCATGTATGAAAGAGGACAGACCAGTCTTGTGTGGCTTTTAAGTAAGGTTTGAGTGAAAGACATTGTAATTTCTTTCCACATATTTCCCCATTTATTAAAGAAATGCCTCTAAACCAGGCCTGGAAGAACACAAATTCACAGTTTGCAGGAGATGTCAGATGCAAACCACCATGACTTCCTTGGAGACACCAGCTGTATGCCTGATGATAATAAAACAGCTTTTCCCCCCTATTTTTTGTTTGTTTCTTTTTAATGAAAAAAAATCATTCTGGTAGAGGTGGAAATTTTTAAACTTGCCAATATGATCCCAAAACTCTGATGTCTGAATTCATGTCATGTCATTCCAGTGGCAAAAATCAGAGGTTTATTTGCATAATTTCCACAAGGACAGTTTTGCAGTACAGAACCTCTACAGTTTGTAGAGAGAATTAAGTTTTCTCTCTACAAACCACACAGTATTTATTTTCCACTTAAAATTTCCTTTAGTCAGAGATTTTGGAATTAGTGCTCATCATGAGCACCTCCCTTTTCTCTAACCCCTAGACAGAATAACATTAGCATTTCTCACGTTTACATAAATGTAAAAAAATGAATGATGCATTTTGATCTCACTTAGCTAAAAGATAAACCCAAACATGGTTAACCCAGCTGTTTAAGCTAAAAGGTAGACCCAGAACCTCTATTGGATACACATGAAGGGAAAGCAAACACCCAAATAAATTTTGACACTTCAAATTATTTAGACCGTTTAAATATCCACACTATATAAATGCTTTCTGAAGATCCCAAGGCCAATACAAAATCTTTGCAAAACCAGCAAAGTGGATCCTACAAATCCATACACTTTCACATGCACATAGCAAATCCTCCACACTTTTAAGTGTATGAGATGTAGGAAAGATTAAATCTTTAACCAAAGCTCCAAATTTGAATTTTGTCCCTACCGTTTTCTGCCCCAGCCTGAAACTTCCTCTTCTGAGTCATCCCTGTAATAAGACCCCTTTATCACACACTCACATTACTCCTACCGTCTTGGTGTTTCTTTTCAATTAAAAATTTGCTTCTGAGACTTTACTGGGTAACCCCAAATCTCTGACTGAAGATGCTATCACAGGCTTACAGGATGTGAAAGAAAGGGGAAGAATTAAGTCTGGATCCTCTTGTCCAAATTGGTCAGTAATAAATAAATAAATAAATAAATAAATAAATAAATAAATACGAATAGCTGTGAATGTTGGTCAAAAACAAGAATGCTCAGCAGAGCAACCTGCAATCTGGTTCAACTCAGGCTGTTTCGTTAGGCTCTGCTTTGCTTGAAAACCTTTATGTGACCTCGATTTCTGTTTGCACGGATGTTTAAAGAATGGCTGTTTTAATACCAGCACCTTTATCTGCCTGGTTAACATTTGGTTATTCATTATTTGTTATTCTCATCAAATTACAGAGTCTGAGCAGCATCACTGTCAAGTGCCGATCACCCAGCACAAAAACCAAACAATTAGAAAGGACAGATGATGAATAATCCACAAGATTTTCCTAAATTGTCCGTTAACAAATGAAAAACAAATACATGTGTAATAATAAGGACTGTTCGCAAACAACTTTGGAACTGGGAAAAAGAATTTACAATTCAAGATTAAAATCAGTTCCAGTGAGTAAATCAGTCAACTCTTGTTACCAACAATATTAATATCATTTGCTTTTTATCACAGGAGATCTGAGAGGATATACAGACTGTGCATAGCTGTAGGTCACAGCAGCATCCTCCACGGCTGCACTGCACCCTGCTGAGAGGAGGGGTTGAGGCTGGTTGGGCGCTTTCCAGAAGAGCTATTACTCTGGAGTAATTATGCATTTTGGAAGTGGTTTAAACCGAATCACTGCACCCCCACCTTTTATTTGAGATTAAGGGTATCCAGATGAAGAGCTGTTCTGGAATAACCACAGTACTTTTGGAGAATTTCCAGAGTTAGAGAGATTTTACTGCAGAGAGAAGTGCAGCGCACTGAGCCAGCAGTCTCCTCCTGCAACCTTTGTTTTCTTCAAAGTCTGTCAATGTGCTGGCAGGTCTAACTCCCTTCAGCTTTTAAAGACTGAAAAGCGTAATATTCAAGGTACTTTGGCTGAATGTCTTGGGTGAAGAAAACAGCAACAAAGTGTGTGCATGAACTTGCCTCTGTCTAAGATGTCTCAGGCACAGACTTCCCTATCTGCACAATGATTAGAAAAAGTGTGAACAATTACATTTTAATAATTTCAAAGGCATCTTATCCTTTTGTGTCTAAAAATGCTGCTTAATTCATGTACAGCAGAAGTGAAATATACTCATAAGGTAAAAAGGAATTTTCTTAGCAGTTTTCCTGAATTTAGTGCTTAGGACTGTAGGTGAGTCATATTTTTCTTGTTATCCCATTCAGTTGACTTTTCTATACATGTGTTGAATGTGCTATGTATTAACAGCCAAGTAGGCCACCACAGCAGTTTTCTTTGAGTTTGGGAACCTGCTGATTTGACCTGTTTATCAAGAGAAAAGTATCATCTCAGTAGGACAAGACTGTTTTCTATTTCTCCTCCCTTTTTTCTTCTTGTGAGTAATTTCTTTTTAACCTCTTAGAGTCAAGTAAAAAGTCACAACTAGGATTTTTTTCCTTTTTCTTATTTTCTAATATTTTTACATAATTCAAAAAATACAGAAACACTTTTCTTTATATAAAAGTTTAAAATGTGAAGTTGGAAAACCATACCCTTAATGCTCTTTATAGATGCTTGCGTGAAACTGCTTTGTGTCTATTTTTAAGCACATCGAGTGGAATTTAGAGTCTCACGAGGGAAAAATAACTATCTATATTTTATGAAAAACCCTATAATGATAAAGGAAAAAGTGCAAAACCTGTCATGACAGAAATAAGTTCAAACCTTGCCATGATCACACAATAGAAGGGATGTTAGGTCTGTTGAGCACACAATCATAGAATCATTAAAGTTGGAGAAGATCTCCAAGACCATCAAGTCCAACCTTTGACCAAATACTACCTACTAAAACCATATCATGAATCGCCACGTTTACTTCTTTTTTGAACATTTCCAGAAATGTTGACTTCATCCCTTCACTAGGGAGCCTGTTCCATTGCTTAGCATGTTAAGAGTCCTCCAGAATGGAAGGCACTATTCACTCTAATTTAAATTAGTGTTACAGTCAAAGAGCTTTTGGCTTTAAAACTGTCATAAGCTGCTCTGAAATGTTCCAGAGCTTTCTCTTCCTCACTTCTACTTTTACAAGTTAAAAGTAAGATGTCCTAGATCATTGTATTAGCCTCACTAAGGAGAACTGAGTGCTTCTCAGGAGAACTGATACTTCTCCCTCCACTAAATTACACATCGTCAAAAGAAAAATTTGGTTTAAAAGCCTATATTTCACATTCTTCAGACTGCTGCATACCTCTTGGTCAACATCTGAGCTTCCCATGACCTTTCACAGCCTGCCATGTGTGAAATGCATCCTACGTGACAATTTTAACATCAGTTGCATCATTAACACATGTTTCTGACTGTACAGTGTTTTTTTGCAGTTTGCCAGATGAGGCGGAGGCTAAATGAATTGTTACTGTGCACATGCAATTTTTCTAATAAAAACAATATGGGCATTATTATTCTTGGAAATGCATTTGGAAAGTCTTACTCTACATTGTATAATACACATTAGGGTGACAGGTAGGCGAGGTGCCGGATGTGGGGTAAGAAAGAGGAGTCCACAAATACAATAAATACCTGTGTGCATGTACTTGTCTGAACACAGAAATACAGCCATCCATGCATACACGTACAAAGCTACATTCATTTTGAGCTCTGCCTTTGAGTTTTGTTCTCATCTTACATGATGCAAAAAATGTCAAGGCATACATTTCTCCTGAACTTCAAATTGTATCTTTGGTTTTTTAATGAGATGCTCCTTTTGGGTAACATTCTCAGCTTCCTCAGAATATGACACTGGGAGGGATTATTTAGTCTGTACACAGCTTTCATGCAATACATTCTGAGTCCCAAAGTATCTTGTAACACTAACTATTCAGACTTAAACCCCAAAACTAAATGAAAACACATAAAATGTGCAGTAAAAAAAGGCTAAATTCTAAAAACTGAAATGCTATGGGAAGTGAGCAGAAGAGCTTCAAGGGCTTGGCCAGTGTCCTGGGCCTTTCTAGGTGAGGATGAAGCTGCCCAGGTGATCCTTTCCTACAGGTAAACTAGTGTATTTGACACCACAGATTAAAGAGGTCAGTGTCCCCAGCATGAACTGGTTTGGATTCAGATGCAATTTAGTTCCCTGCCAGTTCTTCATCTCACAGAACAGCATATGAAGATATACTCAGAAATGTTTTTTCTTGAAACAGTCTTCTGCAGCTTTAAGGTAAGTGTACATGCACATGCATTTGTTTGTATAAAGGTGTTATGTTACTGGGACATGGAGATAATTATAGTTAATAGCACCAGATGTCCACAGTTTTTGTCAAAGACAAAAAACCTGCAGCTCAGTTGCTCACTATGGGCTAAAAAAAATTCTGCTTATGAGGAAAATAATGCACGTTATTTCACTGCTCATTCTAACACCAGCCCTATAATTACTGGATCCTCAACTATCTTCCACATTGCCCTTGAGCTGTGAATTACAAGTTTTCAGCATATTGGATATTAGTACTGTGGCATGATTAGATTACCATTTCCACAGGTTGCCAAAGCAGAAGAATGGCTCATCTAAGTATGAATAGATTCATTTACTTAAAGAGAATTTTCTTTACCTTTCAGACTAATCATCGTGTTTAACATAGGGTAAAAAGAACAGAAATTATTTGCAGGCTAGCTTCTCTTAGAAAATAAAATGAACCCTCGAGCTTTTACATCCCAGTGTTTGAAGGTATGAAGATTTTGGGGTTTTGTCTGGCTGCTCAGAAGAAAGCTGTTGTTTGCAGAATGCAGATACAGACCTGTTTGCTGTTGTAGACAGAAACCATTAGTCACTAAGGAGGCTAGACCATAATGGAAAGTAGCCATTTTGTGTTCATTTTAGTGCTCAGCCTTGGAGGGGAGAAGCACACAAATCCATGTCATTTTTGATGTGCTATTAAATAGAATATAAAGACCATAAATATTTTATTAGTTTTTTATGGGTTAAAAAGGTAATTTGCACAGAGTAAATACTTCCCTTTGGAATTCACAAAAACATAATGAGTTCGAATCTGAAATAAGAACCAGCATGTGGGGATATTTGTTATTTGCAGGCTATTTGTAATGCGAACACTTAAAAATGTATGCTCAGAAATACTCAGATCACCAGTATGCCAGGAACACCTATTGCAGTGCCACCAAGCAGCTGTAAGCCCAGCCTAATGGGCAGCACCTGTCAGATTCACAGCTCTCTTGTGCTGCCAGAACTGCAGGCAAAGCAGGCAGGTGAGTCCACTCTACTGTCCATTCAAATAAATAGGCAATAGATCTCGTGCAACATGCTTGTTTTTTCGTGGAAGTTGGTATGCTGCATGTGGCAATGCAGGTCAGAATCAGCCTTGGTGGCTCACCGGCTCCACTCACCCGTTGTTGATGGGACCCTGGTTTTGCCAAAATGCATTCACATCCTTGCCCTACACAATAGGATAAAGCACACAGTGCCACATGTTGCCTTCACAGCTGTTCACATCTTATGACAGGTTTTTGGTGGATGCAAAGGCCGACCCATGCAGAATGCCAAAGAAATCTGTGCAAACTCATAGGTTTTTCCATCAGCAAGCAGCCTTAGTGGGCCATCCCTTATGTTTGCAAATGAAATTCCTGCCACACATCTGTGGCCTGCTTGGCACTATTCTTGTCCGTGTTTTAACTCCCTGGTTTATGATTTTATTATTTTAATATGGTCTCCAGACCATCTGGAAACCACCTACAAGGCCTAGCAGCTTGCACAGTTTGGGAAGCATTGCCTTATGATATTTCTCTCTAGTGATTACATTAAAACCTTGTTAAGAAGGCAAATCTAAACAACTTTGGCGATGTTCAAGGAGAACTACAGATTTGTTCTTGACATGCATCATTGTATAGTTACAGAACATTCCATGAAACACAAGGATATTTATTATTAAACAGATTACACTCTGTTACAGCTTAAGTTAGCCTGGAGAAAAAAAAAGAACAACATTATTTAATTAATGATGGTCTTCAAATTACATCCAGAGAGAGAATAGCTACCTTTTCAGTCTTTGTTAGCTCACATGTGCTCACAGAAATACTACTCCCTTCTCCCTTGCTTGCATACAGACACACAAAACATTCTCCTGACTTTGTCCTGACTGTTCCTGAACAGTTTTCCATTCAAACAAGCATCTAGGCAAACAAAAACTTGCTTCCTGTAGGAAAAAGAAGCCCTTTACCTCAGGGTGTCCATGTCTCTCTGTAGGACAAACACTCATTGTGTTTTCTACTGTGGCCTCTCTCCAAGCTTTCCACCCCTGCCCGAGCCCTGCCTCACATTGCAACCTTCTGGATGCTCTTCCTGAGTCTCATTGCTTTTCCCCAAACAGGTGTGATTGCAGAAAATTCCTCCTTCTCTACAGACTCATACAGTACTGTATTTTTACCTGGCAGTTCTATTGCCAGCCTCTTGTGCATGTGCTGTTTTGCTTTCTATAACAACGTAGTAAAAGTCACACTCTTTGTTAAGAAGGATAAAGTCCCTGTTTAAGTGCCTACTCACTGCACAGAGTATGTACAAAATACCTGAAGTTTTCCAACATGGTGTTTAAGCCCAGTTGCAGTACTGTCTGTCTGAAAATCCCAGATATGACCTGACTCCTGTGTGCTGAGCAGTTTCAATCTGGATAATTTCAGTTCCTTGCTGCAAAAGGAAATCCAAAACAAATACAGAGCACACTCACAATCCACTTAGCAAATTTATCCAGAAAACAAATAGAGAGATGTTCTGGGAGAACATGTATAAATGGCTATAAATACCTGGAAACCATAGGCACTATGGCAAGTAATTTATCCCATTCTCCTTACAAGAGCTATATTTGAAGGGGATGAACTGCCCTTTGGCAGTGTCTGCCTCCCTTCCTTTACTGAACATCAGGCCCAGATGACTAATTTTGGATGGCCAATTAGGCAAGAGGAATCCCAATGCTAAACAATTCCAGCATGTTGCTGCACAAAGTTGCCCCGGTTTATATTTGATCCCTTTTCTCCATTTTTATCAAGCTTTGGTACGAAAATCTGGAGACAAAGAGATACTATTCTAGCTGCAGAGTTTATCTGTTTTGGATGTGGTGCTTTTCTATATGCAGAAGAGCTCCACTTTGCTGTTTGTGTAGTTCTGTGCAATGGAAATCAGCAGCTTGTAGACAGCTCTTTCAAAGATGAGCAAGAACAAACACTTGTTTCTTTCCTGTCTGATTTCCTCTGGGTTAACAATAGATATTGACCTTATGGAGTCACTGTAGCACATTGTGAATTATGTATGAAATGCAATTTCCTTGTCTGCTGTAGACATGTTTGACTGTACTGTTTGCAGCACTCATCATCGGAGGGCTTTCAGTGTTCTCAGACACACAGCTAGGGTTACCAAACTCACAATAAATAAACTGTCAATTTGCAACTCAAATAAAATCCTTTTTCATTTCTTAAAATCATCCCAGCAAGCAGCTTCTCATAACTCCTATCCTATCTCCTAAAACAGTTAAAATCTTTTCCTAGAACCATGGAATTGGTAAGGTTGGAGAAGACCCCTAAGATCACCAGTTCCAGCTGTTGACTCAGCACTGCCAAATCCACCACTATACCATAGACCTAAATGCCACATCCACATGTCTTCTGAACACTTCCAGTGACTCCACCACTTCCTTGGGCAGCCTATTCCAATGCTTGACCACCCTTTCAGCGAAGAAATTTTTCCTGATATCTAACATAAACTTGCCTTGGCACAACTTGAGGCCATTTCCTCCTGTTCTGTCAGTTGTTACTAGGGAGACGAGACTGACCCCCACGTCGCTACACCTTCTTTTCAGGTAGTTGTAGAGAGCAGTAAGATCTCCTCCGAACCTCCTTTTCCTCAGGCTAAACAACCCCAGCTCTCTGAGCTTCTCCTCATGAGTTGTGCTCTAAAAGCATATTTTATTATCTGAGGGTTCAGCATGGCCTTGTAGGTAAAATGCAAGTAAACTGAATACTAGAGAACAGAATAGAATGGATTGGAATAGAAAGGAAAGGAATGGAATGGAATAGAATAGAATAGAATAGAATAGAATAGAATATTTTGTTTGGAAAGGTCCTAGAACAATCACCTAGTCCAACTGCCTGACCACTTCAGGGCTGACCAGAACTTAAACTAAATTATTAAGGACATTGTCCAAATGCTACTTAAACACTGACAGGGATGGGGCATCAACCACCTCCCTAGGAAGTGTGTTAAAAAAACCAACAAACACAGAAACACAACAAAGGGAGATTCAGAAACATGGGCAGATGTCTCCCTAGCAAGTCTAGAGTCTAGAAATCAACAATTATTATAGCCTACATTTTCTTTCATCCAGCAAAACTTGCTTCAGTAAAGATCTCTCAGATTGCATCAAGTGAGTGATCTCAAATACCGGGTCCCATACAGAGAAAACCTAACTTTCACGTGTAGTCTGCTCAGCATGTTTCTTGTGCCCTCCAATTTGATCTTCCGTAAGATTTATCCATGTGACTAGTTTCAGTGACTAAGGCAAATCAGAAAGAATTATCTGATGTCTCAGTGGGAAGACATTTTTAAAATTCTAATCAGGATATTTCTCCATAGCTGGGTTTTTAAGAAATTGGAACATAAGCACATTTTTACAGTATTATTCATTTTTTTTCCTCCTTTTGTTACATCCAGTTTTAAAGTTTCTAATGAGTGTTTTTTGCCCTCATCCTACTTTTATTATCATTCTAGGAAAAAAAGCCAATGTAACAATGTAAAATAAATGGAAACACTTACTAACAATATATAAAAGCTGCAGAAGAGGACTGAATTACTGAAGCTATCATGAGAAAATTTCAGCCAGGTGTTTTTTTTTCTCTTTCCTCTCATGGAAACCTCATTAACAATGTACAGTGTGCACATTAGCATGGTCCTGGATATATAATGGGGTAGGTGTCTAGCAGAAGCCTCCAGCAACATGGGAACAGCATCCAGCCCAGTTCCATGGGAACTGCTGTTTTTCTGAGACTGAAATTTTTTGGGGGGAGTAGAGACTACCCTCACACTTGAGCTCGTAACATAAGTAGAAGCAGAAAGCGTAAGCAAGCTGCCTTCAACTGATGATGGCACGAGTAAATCAGACGAGTACTCAAGTAGGTTTTTTTTTTGTTTTTAATCAAGCAGATTTGCATCAATAGTTCATTCTGTTGATGCAAGGGTTGTCCTGTAAACTGCACCCAAAAGCAAGCAGAGTTGGCTTGGAATGTTTACTTCTGAAAATGAATCATAAAACGGATTATTTAAATGCACCAAATCCTGAGTTCCTTGTGGGCATGTGTAATTTGTACTCATGGAAACCGTAGGAGCCTTCTTTTTTTCCTGCTCTCAAGTAATTAAAAGTGCAACTGTTCAGCTATTTGCATGCAATGCATTTACTGTTCCCTCACACTGCTATGTCCTGTTATACATTACACATCCAAGGATTATGTATTTCATACACATAATTGCTTTTGATCTTGTGGTGGAAATAAATTTTATAAGCCAGCCAAACTTCTCTTAACCACGTATACATCTGCTGTCTCCCTGAAGCTTGCTGACAGTTAATTCCCTTCACATCTCCTGTAGCTGCACAAGAGGTACTGTTCCCAGTGCCCTTGCAAGGTTACAGCTAGCTCCCACCCCACATGATTAAATCAAAGCATTCCAAAAAACCAAAGGGACAGTCAAGTCTCTGGAATTTCAAAGCAAACATTTTCTGTATGTCTGGTGCTTCAACTCCTGCCAAGTCATTTCTACTGGTAATCATGTGTTTTGTTTAGCACACCAGCCCAGCAACTAACTCCCATTTCACTGACAGAGCAGAGGCTTTGATTCTGGCCTGACATACACCTGGATAAATCCACCAAGGTCAACAGAACTACACAGGAATAAACTGAAATGAAATAGATCCAGATTTGTGACTGTGTACACGTGTATCATGTAGTAAAAACACACCATGATTTTTGCAGTACATCCATAGGCACACTGACTGGCCAAGCACAGTGCTCTGCTGGGAATGGGGTGTCAGTGTGGCAAGAGAGTAGGCAGCTTGCGATGGATAATACGCTGTTATCCATCTGAGGACAACTCAGGGTTGCGTACAGGACTGTGCCACATGTGAGCTTGTGCCACTCCACTGACTCAAGGCCATGTAGTTGTGTCAGACCGTCAGATCCAATACCACAAGGGTAAACAGCAAGATTTACCCAGCCATGCTGAAGGGCAAGCTGGGCAGAAGCTGTTAGTAATAATGAAGAGTAAATGGACTAATCACAGTGAGTCTCAATTGCACACTTCTCTGGGCCACATCCAGTACGGCGCTATCTGTGATGGTATGGGGTGGTCATCACACAGTTCATAGAATCATAAAAGGGTTTGGCTTGAAAGGGACCTTAAAGATCATCTAGTTCTAATCCCCTGCCATGGGCAGGGACACCTTCTACTAGACCAGGCTGCTCAAAGCCCCATCCCACTTGGCCTCGAACACGTCTCCATCCAGGTGAGATAATATGATCTCCTTTGGTGGATAACTGCCAGTACCTAGAGAGAACTGGCAAGAGCGGTAGCTCTTGTGCCTGCTCTGGGTAGATTTTCAAGGCAATGGTTCTCTGGCACCACCCTTGCCTTCCTGGGAGAAGGAGCCATCAACCACTCCTCTGGCTCAACCCAGATTAACAGTAGTCTTAGTAAAGAGTCCCATTTTCTTAAGAGGTGCAAATCTAACAAACCTTCATGAGAATCAATCCAAGTTTTTAATCTAAATATGGAGTCTGCACACAACAGGAGAGAGAAGTAGAAGGAAAAAAGAAAGGAAGGAAAGCAAGCAGGTCCAGACACAACACTGGGCTGCACTCTCCATATAACCTAAGGACAGGCATAATTTCCCAGCTTTACTCATACAAGAAAGAGCATTTCCCTCTTACACACACACATGCTACTCCCTCACACTCTTTCCCTTCTGTCCTTACTCAATCAATGCCTGTTCTAAGTTTCTTTAAACTGTAATTGGATAACGTCCCCGGCTTTGAGGGAAGCACTAGTCAGGGGGATTCCTGGGAATGTCACTTCTATCTGATGAAACAAAGAGTAGCTAAATTGCCAAAGCACTGACTAGAGATATGGTTCTTTCTTTGTAGTAGAATCCCCTTTTAACAGCAACTATTTTTAAGGAACCCTTAATACAATACATATGCTTATACATTCATGCTTCTTTATTTTATTTTCTATGAAATAAGATGCTGAATTTCTGAATATTGCAATCTCTGTCTGTGCCTAGCTGGAACTTCTGACCTTGCTACCCTCGATCTCAGAGATCCCAAATGTGTAGGCACTGTTTGGACTAATTTCCTCCCAGATTTCATTTTTTTTACTCTCTCTGCATATGCATGTGGCTCTTATTCACATGCAAAAGGTCTGTGCCTAACAACACACAGACAACACTGCAGTAAATGTAAAGAGGGGATTGCTTCATCCCTTTAGGTTTCGAGTGTCTTCTCTCTTTGCCCTGAGCCATGTCCCACAATCTAATTTGCTTTAAAGAATAGCCCTCCAAATACTTTTCAGGAACTTGGTTAATCTGGTATTACTTTTGCTTCTAATATTTCAAGGAAGACCTTGAGTGACATTTAGCTAACAGGCAGCATGTAACTACAGATATAATTATTTCTGAGGTAAAGACCTTGAGCTGAATATGCATATGGTTTACATTTATTTTTAAGAGAAGTCTCTAATGAAGCACATACCCTATACCACAAGGCATAAGAGTCTGCAAAAATGGTGGAGATGAAGTCTTATCATTAATAATTAAATTTTTGTTTTTACCACAGTGGTGAGCATTAGGCAATTGCCTTTTGTCTTTGGAGCTATTTTCTCAGATAGATTTGTAAATAGATCCCTGCTTTCATGGGTCTGATACATTAAAAAAAAAAAACAAACAAACCATAAGATACTTCTTTTCCAGAAGATGCCAAGGACTTCTGCACCAGCCACCATATGCATTTTGTCTGCATTTTGTTCACAGTCTTTAGTGCATTTATCAATAAGCTATAAGAGGAAAGCAATATCCACTACTTTTACTCATTTCAAAATTAGGCAGAGAATATTTCTGAGGAAGTATAATGACTCTGAGTCAATGCAAGGAGTTGTTAAGGCCACCACTGTCGAATACATGAAACTCTCGGGTTTGCTTCTGTGCTTAACAAGTGTAGGTGGTATGTCTCAGTCAGGGCACATGTCCCACCAATAACACAATCTTTCCAACAACCACCTGCACAGCTCAGTGTTGCAACCTCATGCACAAGTGACCCAGAAAGAGGAGGCAGAGCTCATGCACAGGTAGATTTGGGATGTTCTTCATACTGCCACTAGAGGGGACACAATGGATGGAACTCAGTGACTGCTGCTGGCCAAGTGTCCTCAACAAAGAGAGCTGTTGACCTGTTGATGCTGCCTCTTTCTTCAATGGCAGCATCCCTAGCAAGTCTTGCTTCCCAGGACCCCAGGCAGGCCAGGGCTCAGAAGCTTCCATGTACATGCTTGAGCCCATACAATTTACACTATAATCCTGTCTTAATACCCTCCTTCGATATCCATACCAAAATCCAGATATTAGAACTTGAAGTTTGAAGGTGTGCTGGTTATTTTTTTTTCCATAAGTTTTCCAACATCAGTACCATGTTTGAGATGCTGCTGCTTTTTCCTTTCTTTTTGCTTACTCTTAAATAAAACACATTTTTTTGTGGAAAGGAACAATGAGGATGGCTCTATATTTTGGATCGTAGAAAGCTGTGAATGAGCCAGTGAAACTATGCTAAGAAGAAACCTGGGCTAAAATGTTTATAACCAATAATGAATCTAGTCACCCCTTTTTCTATTCACAAAGCTTGCAAAAAGCTTTTTGGTATTTTTTTTTTGTTATGCAGCATCATTCTATAACACCTCTTATGGATCTAGGTCAGGTTTTAACACTTGTTAATAAACAGCTCACTGTAACTATATCTTAGCATATTCAGTGTTAATGGTTTGTTGCTGAGCAATTTTCATCACACCTGACTATTACTGTTTGTTTGTTTGTTAATGGAAACTTTCGTAAAGGGCAGAGAGACTGGCAACTTCAAAATGCCTGCAAAACCAATCTGTGTATCTGAGAAATGAAAAGTGCTCTTTGAATTTTCCATGAAAAATACCTGGAAAGAGTAAAGAATGTTATTCAAAGAGACTTTATGTTACTTTTCAGACAAAAATTATATGGGGGATTTAGGGTTACAGGTCCCCGTTGCCGGGTGAGAATTAGAAAATGGAACTCTGTAGCACTTATTCCTAAACCAAATATTATACAAGGTGGAATTCAACAGCAAAGTTAAATATAAAATAAATCCAACAAGATTATAGAAGGGCACCATAACCCTGTCCCTGCAGTGACCCATGTAATAGCTCTGTGCTGGTGCTTGTGATGACATGTCAGCAATCCCACGTTAAATGTACTTTAAAGGTACATTAGCTTCTCCTCTTCTTTGTGTGTCTGGAGGTTTCCTTCACTCCTTTATGAACACATTTCGGTGCCTTCTACCCTCTTCCCCTTACCCCCACGTTATTTGAGAGCAGTGTTACGTTGTTCTCTCTTGACCTTCCCCCTCAGCTGACTGCTGCAGCAAGGAAAGTATTTTGGGATACCAGGTCTTTTTTTTTCTAGTCTGTTTTTAGCAGAAATTCTTTCATAGCAGCTTATTCCAAATAGCTGCTGTGTGCAAGCGCTTTTGCAGCCACGTTTGCTTTAATGCTGGCAAACAATAAATGCATTAAAGCATTAACACCATCTTCCTGAGACACGGAGGTAACAGAGACAGACACAGTCCTAGAGCAGGCATAAGTAAGGGCACAAGGAATGGTTCTGTGCACCAGGTAAATACTATATGGGGCGAGTGGAATCAAATGTTCTTGATGAACTGGAGTATGGATAGATATAAGGGGTTATTTAATACCGTAATTGACACCTGTGAAGTTACATGTTACAGAGCATTTAATATAGGCTTTTGTTACTTTATTTCAATTAGCTCTTCCAGAAAATCAATCCTAAAATTCTAAGTTTGTGAGAGCTTAAAACACTATAATTGCTCCATGTATGGTTTGGGTAGGCAGAGAGAGTCTGAATGAAAACCCCACAAACTTCTTATTTTGAGGCCACAATTAAAATCTCCAAGTTTGAAGGCTGGTAAGGGTGAGAACAATTTTTCCATGAGAAACAGAGCACATGAAGCCTGTTTTCCCCTGGATTACTTCTTTCTCACTTCAGCCCCTCCTCTCTCCATATATCCACCTCCCCTCTTCTTTCACCTCTTTTCAGTATCTCCAGGTCCCTCTCAGTCCATGTGAAATGTGGCCAATCACATATTTTGGATGTAGGAGCTTTATTAAAATCCATCGGTTCATGCTATGTGCAAATAAAAAAAAGGTACATTCCTCTTGCATATATAGCTACTTTCTCTGTGCATATGCTTTTCATTTGCTCCAAACTTTTTCAACACTTCCTTTTGTTTTTCTTGCTGAAAAATAACACAAAATGATTCCTTGTGCCTCTTAACACTATTCCCTTTCCCAGTGTGCTAACATATAATATGGGAAAGTGGTCATGGCCTTGTAGAAAGCAATAATAGAAATTATCCATAATTCCTAGAAGTCCTATTTGTACTAAGTATTGCCAATCTTGGCATTTTATCAGAAAGCTCTCAAAGCTCTGGCCCTTGAATTAGGTTAATATGCCTGTAATAAATCAGTTGTACCTGAACTGTTTAGAACTCAAAGTCTAAGTAGAGAGAAATTTCTTTTTAACCTCTCATTATTGTGACGTACTCATGATACTTCCAGATTTGGAGTTGATGCTGCATACAAATGACAGTGAATGATTGGGATACTTTGGACCAGGGAAAACCTCATAACTAAAAAAATAACTAAAAATTTATTTTTCCAGAAGTCATATATGGTGGTCCCAGATTTTCTGGGGGCCTCTGATGGGCAGGAAGAATAGAATGTACATGATTCCTCCTTTTCTCTTTTTTTTCTTCCCCTTAATATTTTAAAATCTGAACCTTTCAAACCACTGCTCTAAGCTAGCAAAGTCAACCAGAACAATTTATGGGGGAAAAAAAAGAAATGTTATATTCCATTTTACTAATTCAAAAGAGAAAAGATATTGCACTATGGTACTATTTTGAATTTTGTTTCGGGTATCGCTGAAATAAAACACATAAAAGCAAGGTTAAAAGAGAAATTAACAGTCTCATAGTCTGAACTATTCACTAAATCTTACTTCAGAAAAGGGAAGATTTCAAGCCCTCACACTGTCTGGCAGGGGCCTGTACCACCCTGGTATTACAACCTCTCTTTTTTTTAGGTCCTGAAAGCATAAACATGGAGTAATATTACTTTTGAGACACTCTGCCTAGCATAGTTTGTGTGGGAGTTTTCTGAAAGTTTGCCCTGATAAATGATTTATCAGGACTGTAAAAAGATCAAGAAAGCACTGAGCTCTCAAAATAAATTAGTTTCTTCACTCACTCCTTGAAATCCTTTAAAAACTTATTGTAATGATTAATTTTCCAGAATTCTAAAATCTGTTGAAGTCCTGAGCCCATGACTACCACATATCTCTACTAGGATACAGACAAATTATGGTCTTGGATTGAATTTTGTCTGGTGCATCCACATGTTTGCTCTGGGTATCCATTTGTTTTACTTGTTTCCTGAATTTTCATAGAGTCATTGGGGTTTTGATATTTTATAATGCTGGACGTTTTACTACTAAACAAAACAAAGAGAGTGTTTTGCCCTCCTTCTTTATATTTGTTTTGTCAAAATAGTTTGTTTCAGTCATAGTAAAGACAAAACCAGACTCACGAGGAGGAAGGAGGGAAGATGCCAATAAAGCCAGAGGAGACAGACAGGGAACATAGAAAGAAAAGACTGCATATACTCAGAGGCCTTCACTGCTTTTCTGTGATACTGGTGCCTCACTGGACCCCTGAGGAGTTTTGCGACACACATAATAAAGAAGTGGTGGTAGGAGGCACATGGAGAAGCACAATTGGGACAACAATGAGAAAAAAATTTACAGGAATAATTGTGCCTCATTAGAGGTATGATAATAAACAATTATATGTATTTCTGGTGATAATGATCCTGCAGTTCACTCTTTCCACTTATTCCAATTCCCCCTACAGCGCCACTGCTGTCTAATATAGGATAGTTATGCAAAAGATGAGTTAGAAAATTGGATTCCATTATAAAAGCATCAGATATAATAAAAAAGCTATGGAAAATAACCTGTTCTGCTTCTGCACCTGTCATTTCCAGTGGTTTCCACCACCCACCCATAGACATTAAACATTTGACAGGCATTACTAAGTCTCATATTCTCTTCATTTTACTGAAGGAGAAACTGAGGCATAGAACAACTGGCCTATCAAGCAGCTGGGCCAGGCACCAGGCCAGCCTGCAGTTACACACTTTAACTGTTTCTGATGCTTCCATATAGAATATTATTAATTACTGGTAATTTGTAGTAGGCAAATCCATGTGAAGGCGTTACTAGCAGTGTGTGAACATGGGGAGAAGAGCTTCTGCTCCCCAGAGGAGGTCCCAAACACTTTCAGTTTTAATAGCCTCTAGAAACTCACATTGGGAATAAAGATCTTTCAAAACATTGCTCCCATAGTAATCTTGATTATGGCAGATAATTAGTCAGCAAACCCGAGCTCAGGGACTGCTTATTGAGCAAAGAAAACCTCACATGCGCAGCTGTGGCTGCGACTACAAGCTGGAGTGCCTCACAGTGCTTACAAAAGCAACTAGAGAAATAGTTTCAAGACCTTTAGCAGACTCTGGCAGGATAGCTTATTTATCTACCACTACTGGGCTGATCAGCTCACAAAACCAGGGAGGAGAAAAGGTGCTGGTGATGCAGACACTGCCATGGGGGCAGTCAAAGGTCAGGCTTTCATCCTCTATTTAGCAGTAATTTGGTACCTAAGGGCTGCATATGCCTTTGAAGCGCAGTGCAGCTGTTTTTAAAGGCTCCCATCAACCAGCCCATAGTGTAAGTGAGCAGAAACAGCAGTGTAATAGCAGACACAATATTCTTCTTGCAGAGTCTGCAATTCTCCGACACGTTTGCTTGACTCTCATGGTGGACAAACCTCTCCTCAGGAACCAGTTAACAGGGACAGTGAGGAGCAGCACTAACATACAGCAGTTTTGGAGGAAAGCAGTCATGTATTTAAAAAGGAAAACTACCACCAAGAAGCCCACAAAAAAGCCACACTATTTATTTTTCTGGGAGGTGAGTGGGAAGACTTTCAAAGCATGGCTGTTATGCTGTTTTGGCACAAAAAGCACTTTTCGAAATTGAAATCTTCCATCAGGCTGGCTCGGAAAATGGCATGTTTATAACCATGGCTTGTTCCTTTAAGCTTTGCCTCCTCTTCCAGGTTAAAGTCAACAGCTAGGAGCATCTCTTGGAGGAGAGAGGAGTATGTAAGGACCACAGTATCCCCAGTGTGTTTCCACTGGCTGGCCCTGGGATCTGCAGGTAGTAAACACAAGCGCTTTCCATAAAAGGACCTTGGTTGGCAGGATACTGAGGGGAAAAAAAAGAGACTATTGCTGAGGTGGATAACGAAAAGAAGTTATTTGCTGGCAGAGGGGAAAGGAATGAAGGATGCTGAAAGGGTACTGGGCAGCTGCCTTTCCGGCTGCTCTGGAGCCAAGGGAAGAGCCTTTGATCTGCTGAGCAGGCCTGGGCTTGCTGCCAGGACCTACATCCTTTCTCCAGCACTGACAGCAGGCTTCCTCACTAGTTCCTCTCTGATTGCCAAGTCAAAAAATAAGTGACGTAACTCATACAGAGACCTCACTGAAATGTTTCTATTATCATCAGCTCTGCAGAAAACATATGCTACAGATCCTCAATCTGAATATATCTTCTTGTCCAAAGCAATAAAAAAAAAAAGAAAAGAAACTATGAAGTCCTCTGGATTACATCTTGCAAAGCCTCATAAAAAACCCTCTAGCATAACAGTGGATTAACCCATTGGCCAAGCAAGCTCTTCTCCAAATGGTCATGTACTCTCACCTCTTGTGACAGGGAGATTGAAATAGGGATATCATTTCCAGATCTATGCCTCAAATAATGGCATCAAGATAGCATTTACTAAAGAATGAGCTGTTTCAAAGTAATTGCCAACAATTTTTAGTATAGAGTAATCTGAAGACCAGTCTGATAGATTTGTGATGTTGCCCAAGAAAGGAGAACATGAAGGCAGCTGTGCTCCTCAGCTCTCAGACCAGAAAAACCAGAGTGCACAGAGTGCTCCAGTACCAGCATGTCTTTAATATTTATCAGCATAACACTGAAGGTAAATTCTGCTTGAACACGACTCAGGTTTACATCTTACCCCAGAATCAGCCGGGACTTGAAAGTCTCATCACTTGAAGCGCAGAAACATGCTACATTCTATTTCTAATGAAGCCGAATCGTAAGTTTTTGCATGACGTAACCAAAAATTCACTTAACCTTCTTTTCAGAACAACAGCTTTTGCACTGTTGTCTCCCCTTCCTTTTGATGCTCACCATCACTACCGAGAAAACAACTTTGCAAGACACTAGAAGTACTGGCTCAGGAGGTGCCATAAAGCTAATGCAACCAAGCACTTCTGTTGTGTCAATAATGCTTCCATCTTGCTCTCAGGTACTTGCTGCTCTGTATTAATGTTACTTGCATGGCACTAGCAGCTTCTCTTGGGGGGGTCGTCTGCAAGATGCATTGGGTGGCTCTGTATTAGTTCTCTCTACAAGGTCACAGCTTAACTCTGTGGGATGCAATAACAATTGCAGCAGGTGCGCTGTTTTCATGATGTTTAGCTCTGCTGAGCTCAGCTGGAGCCTTGACATTTAAGCCAGATTCTGTCTCCCACCATTATTATATTGACTTCAACTTCACAGAATAATAGAATAACAGGTCGGAAGGACCTCAAGGATCATCTGGTCCAAACTTTGTTGGCAAAAGCAGAGTCTAGACAGGATGGCCCAGCACACTGACCAGCTGAATCTTAGAAGTGTTCAGTGTTGGGGAATTCACCACTTCCCTGAGGACATTATTTTCATTGTGATAAATTTTCTTCTAGTCTAATCAGAATCCACCCTGGTGTAACCTGGACTCATTTCTCCTTTTCCATGTGACTACTTGTGAAAAGGGAGTCTCTATCTTTGTATCCACCCTTTAATGAAATTTTCTGTGTAAAAACTGAAGCTTTATTCTTAATTTGTTGTCAGTAATAAATACACAAGTGTAGAGATGTTAGTAGCTGAGTTTACAGAAACTTAACACAGATATAACTAGAGATAACTCTGGAAATATACAACAACAAAGTCATCTTCATTCTATGCCCAGAGCTGCATAGGAACAAGTCAGCTGAAGGAGTTGTCAGAATAATCATGTGGTAAGGTATTAAAAAGCTGAAATTTGGCCCAAATAGATGACATAAAAAACCATTTTGTCATGCCAGATTTTGCCTGCCATTGGCTTCTTGAAGGTTAAGCTACACGATGGCTTTATTTTTCTAAGCAGGTGTCCATAGCCTCCAACAGCCCTTGTCACTCACCTTCTTGATGTGGCATCAGCAAGAACCCTTAGCACCTTCCTTCTGGAATTCAGGGCCAAACAGCCCAAGTCTGGAGATCAGGAGAGAGATCTAATGCCAATAATTCTTCATCTAGTAGCTCTTCTTTCTACCCTCTTCCCATGCCTGTGACTCTGGCAAATGATTCATTCATTTAAAGGGCATCACATACTTAGAGAGCTTCCTAAATTGGTACCATCCAGATCCTACTTAGCAAAGCAGGCTCCTGGGACATAGAGCTGGAACTCAGCCTGCTGAAAAACCAGCTTAGGCTATATGCTTTTGCAATCTGGTGGTAATAAAAACCAGCAGTAAATCTCCTAAGCCTCTTCTTCAGCCTGTTGACAGTTCTATGTGTCTAGTATGTAACTGGCATCAGACAAAGGGAGGAAAGCCTATAGAGTCAGAAATAGAAAACACTCACTAAACCAGATGCATTGTAGCTATCATAGTTTCCACTTATTTTTGCACATCTTTGATAATTGCCAATGTGAAATGGGACCAGCTGACTGGCTGCAATATATAACAAATATGTTCATATTTATATATGACCCTAGTTTCCTTCCCCACATATACACGTTTGAAAATCCTCATGTTTTGCAGCCTCACCCAAACATGTGCAATCGTTTATAGAATAGACCAGTCTGCCACCTCAGCCTAGGTTTTGCAGTGCATACTACAACTGATGTCATTTTTGTATCTTGGATTTTCAAAAGAAACAGATATGTTTCCAGGCAAACCACATCACAGAACATGCCACGGTTATCAGTTCAAAGAGTCTCACTGGCTCAGCAGCTAGTGCTGTGTTTCATTTAGTCTTCCTGAGGTCAGGCAGGGAAACACACACCAGGAATACACATCTGTGTGTATACAAACAGCTTCAGTCTTCAGTTGCTCTCTCCTTGACTGCCCCCTGAAACAATCCTCTGCAAAGCACAAGAACTGTCAAGTACAGGCTTGGACAAGGGTAGACTTTAATACGAATCGTGTAACATTATGGAGTGTGTGTGTGTTTTGTGTGTCGCTTTAGGGATGAAGGAAAACAGACCGATTGGAATGTAGACTGTTACTGCAGTGCCTCACCACATTACTATGAAAAGGTCCCTTAAATTTATATACAAAAGTGTATGCTGCTTACATTTTGTCTTTCCTCTAAGCCATACCAGAGCTAGGGTGAGAAATATACTTCTTAAGGATCCCAGAGAGTGGAAGTAAGACTGGATTCAGGATGGACTACTTAAACTTTTGCTTCTCCAATTTAGCAAAAGAAGCTAGACATAGTTTGGGTTCCCAAAGGACCTAGCATGGATCCAGGATCCCATGAGTGACAGTGATTAGACTGGACACAACAGAGGCAAACCAGAATTGCCTCTGGGGCTGCTCCTGGCTAACTTGAACATGGTTTCAGTTACTAACTTCATGCTGATGCCTATGAAACTTTTCTGAAGCAAATGCAGCTGTATAAATGAAACTAAGGTTTTGTAGTAAAGGGGATGAGAGCATAACAGCTCAGCATCGGTAGGCATCAATTAAACACTTTGCCGACTAATTCTGACAGGCTACTAGGGATAAAATTCCATCATGTTCTGAAGGCATCCAATAAACTTTCTAAAGAACTATCCTTTACTGAATTTAGAGGAATAAACAGTTCAGAGGACTTAAAGGAGTGCTGAGTTTTTTAATACATAAATCTTTTGGATTTAGTCTGGTAAATGGGTTCAAATGTAGTTGAGATACAGAAAATATGCTGTAGTAGACATTGTATTTCAGATGAGGTGGAAAGGTTTCAGTTTCAGAGGACTGCAAACATCAAACGAAATGTCCTAATACCTCAATGTAGCAACTTAAGATAGAAATGAAGAAAATCCAAAAGATGGCTATAAGAGTGACTCAGAAGTTTCACCCTTGAAAATCAGTCCCTGTGTTGTCACTGGGACTCCTATCTGGTGTTTCTCTTCTCTGTTTGTGGTCTGACATATGGAGGCACACACTGCCGTGAATAAGATCAATTTTATCCTGGGTTATGTGTCCTTATGAAAGGGCTCCAGAAGGTGGGTGTTGTTCAAAGCAGGCATTCAAAAGCACAGGTTTTTAAAAATGTGTTATTAAAGGAGACCTATACGAGCTTTGCAAGCTATATTTTCTCAAGGGCAAGTTGACCTTTCTTTTTTTTTTCCATGTTCTTATCCCTGAGGTGTGGGATTTCTTTTCACAGACACATCCTGAAAGTTCCTTGTGAGAAATGACTTTTCATGCTACAAATGCCTCCTCTGCTGTGTGTACACCTTGCCTGGCAGAGCCTTTTGAGCTTTAAAGTAACATCACAATGATTAGTTTTGAATGCAAGTCATGTTTGGCTTTTCAAAATTTAACTTTTTGCAGTGGTCTGGGTTAACACAAATATGATAGCACCAACGTTTTAGGGGACTTGTTCCTTCCACAGGCATGTTTATCTGATGAATACATCTAACATTCATAAGCATGTGACATTCCTTCACATCTGCCTTGTTCCAACAATATGGTACTGATATTCCTTTTGGACTTGAGATGTGAGTCAATTTTGGACTAGATGGCTGCTATTGCCAGGAAAGGACTGTGGTGATGGAGTAAGCATCAATCTTTGAAATTTTACTAAGAATAAAGGGAATCTGATGTTCTTCAACCCTGGAAGCATCAAAGAGACAACGATTTCTGTCTTGCAAATCTAAGCTGCTATCTGCACATACTTTATTCCCATCTGCCCCCAGCATCTTGCCCTGAGGTTTTCTTTGCTATATCTAGTTTTGATGTACCTGTGTGAGTGTCTGTTGTTTCTGTCTCATGCTGATAGGTACAGCTCAACAAATTGATGCCCCAGCAACTTTGTTTGCTATTGCACATTTGTCTTAAAAGATATTGACCAT
The DNA here is from genome assembly GCF_003945725.1 of Corapipo altera. Classification (NCBI taxonomy): domain Eukaryota; kingdom Metazoa; phylum Chordata; class Aves; order Passeriformes; family Pipridae; genus Corapipo; species Corapipo altera. The sequence goes on from NW_020884903.1 coordinate 432,304, forward strand.
GTTTTTATGTTTTGGGTGATAACAACATACATATTGCTTCAGGTTTATAAAACAGTTTGTTTGGATATCTGTACTCAAAGAAGGACAGTTGTTACAGCCACAAACTCCAGTGCAGCTTCTCCCCATTCCCCAGCAAGCCAATATTCTCCAGGCCAAACATCAGGATTCATCATAAAAGTTACTACAGAAAAAATGGTATTGCCTTTCACATCAGTGCTACAATGCTGTTGCAGAAGAAACAGATGCCCTACTAAGGAGTTGTGGGCAAGTCACATAGAAATGTTTTAGCCTCACATAGAAGTGACACAAGGACATGTTTAAAAGTCTGCAATGGAAATGTCCCCATTGAATGGCTGTTCACAAAGGATCACTTCAGCTCCTTTCAGAGCATGTATTAAGGACAAGGTTTGATGGTAGCTGTCTTCAGTGCCAGATACCTGTACTAAAACATACCAGTTGGATGCTGCTGTCAACCAGATCAGGTACGTGATACGTATCCATGCTTTTACATTCAGTTTCCCCCTCCCCTTTCACTATTTTTATTTTTCTTCTTCCCTTTTTTTTTTTTTTAAGCCATATTCACAGCACAGGTCCAGAAAATAGCTGTATTAGCAGAGTTGCAGGGAGAAGGAAACCGAAATAGGAACAGAGATACAATATGACAATATCACTTCTGAAGACAGCATGCTATCACTACTGTCTAACTTAAGGTCCGCAGAGAGCTCCTGTCTTTACACTGATTATGAGAGCTCCTCAAGGAGTTTTATTTTCTAAAGCTGAAGTTGATCATATATATAACCTTTATTTCTCTCCATACTGTAGGAAGTATCAAATTTATACACTTATTCTTACCTTCAAAATGAGGAGAAATGTATTACTTTGCAACCAAGGAATCACAGCTGAAGCCACAGAGATACTGATATTTAAACGATTTGCAAAACTAAACCTACTTAAGCATCTGGTCTGCATAGAGTTTCTGTGAATTTCACCTGTCTGCATCATTAAATATCTAAATACATTTCTCCTCCTCTACATTCACATTGGTGCAATTGAGACAAGAGTTTGATTCTAGTTCTCTCAGAGTTCTTTTTTACTTATTGGAAGAGAAAGGTTTACTGCCTGAATAATTCATGTATGGTTCTGTTTTAATGAATCAACAATTAAACACCCACCTCTAATAACGCCCAGATCTTTTAAAAGATCTTGACAATGCAAGTCATCCACCCGGATGTATGAAGCGTCTTCTATGTTCGCCACTGTAACAATGCCAAGATCCTCTTTTTGTGCTGGTGAGCTCTGTAAAGCTGACACACCTAAGAAGAGAATAGGCTGATCTCCATTAGATCTTACACACCCGCAATAAAACTGTTAAGAAAATAGTTTTGTTGCAGATCCTTTGCTTGGCAACATTGTGAAAGCCAGGGGTATGCAATTTAACATCAGGCTCAGCCCGGACTTACTTTGATATTCATCAATGAAAGGGTGATTTTTACAGAATACCCTTTTGAGAATAGAAAAGAACTTTGAAGTCTTCTGCTGAAAAGGCAGCTGAGTTATGTAATGAGCTGATCTTTGCTTCATATTCCACAGGTGGTACTGACTGTAATGGCTGTGGAAATTTAAGCACCATGTCAATGATAGAAACTAAAAGCAATCAGTGTAGAAGCATTAATTACAATTAAAAGCAGAGAGTGACTCTTCAATTTAGTTCATTGTCTTGGAAGTTCATCAGTGAACTGGAGAAAGCTTTCCACCTCCCCCAGCATTGTGTGAAGTGTAATGGAATTGGGTCGTTTCGTTCATTGAAATGATTTTCTAAAAGACACTGGCATAGATTCACCTTGGGGCTGAAGGTGTTTTTTCTTTCAATCAGTTACTGCAAATTGAGCAGTTGCAAGAGCCTCTGTATACAGGGGATGCACTTTTCCTGGTCATGGCCAGCTGAAACTTATGGGCAGAAGCACAGAATTTAGGAGGTGCAAAATGCAGGTATAGCTGCTGAAAGGACAGCCTATTTCCAGGGGGTAGATAACCCACTCGCTTCTTTCCTATCTGTGTACCCAGATTTGCTTCCATGGAAGACCAGGGCATCTGGTCACTTCACAGCATGCAGGACTCTAAGGAACCAGGATTCTGAGGGTCCAAGGACTTCATCAGTTAAGACAAAGACACTCTGACAGAGGAAGGGCATGCATGGATGGACCAGGAGAAAAGACTGCTTTAAAAACCAGGTGAAAAGGTTACTTCTTATTGCCTGCTCATCTGTCTCTGAACACTGAACTGAAAGCCTCTCATACTGTGAAGAGATGTAAAAAAGTTACTGGAGGGTAAATGGATGTTACATTGCTGGCACAAAGAATCAGTACATTGGAATCAGCACTGAAAATTGGTGAAGAACACAAACTCTTTCAAACAACACTAGAATGTGTGGTTTCACCATTTATATTTTGTACAGTCATGTCAACTGAACTTTTTTCTTTGGCTAGAAACCTCACCCACACTATTAACAAACACTGTTGCCTGAGGCTTTCCATTCCTAACTCTGCAGTAGAACAATTACTCCCTCTGGTGTTTGCCTGCTATTCTTACTTTCTCAGCCATAGCTCTGGGAAACCCTGCCGAATGATTTATGTACAATAAACTCTCTTTCCTTCGTCGATGGCATTTTACACTTCGGGCAGAAAGGCCAGTTTTCACCCATTGGGCCGGCCCCAGGGGTGCTCAGGTCTGCAGGGAACATTACTGCATCAGGAAAAGTGGAAAGCTGAACTCCACTGCTGCCGAGCGCTCATGCTGCCAAAGACTCATTTATGTGCTCCCTGCATTCATTTAATTACACGAACAGTAGGCTTACTGCAGTGTGTCTTGATGCTTTATTTGATGAACGTTGGAACTTACCAACCCAGTCCCGAAGGGGTCAGGATACATATAGCGGTACATCAAATGGCTGGATGTTAGTTCAGAGTTAATGAATTGCTGTGCTCTGCTCTTGGGGCAGACAATGTGGAACTCTTATTCAGCGGCAAACTTGTTTACAGGAATGCTGTAACAGATTCGAGGCTCAAATCTGACCTACAAGTGAGCTTCAAGCTACATGGAAGCAAACTGAAATGCAAGAGAATTAACCTCATGCCCTTCGGGCTAGATCTTACCTATATGTTGCCATAGTAATGCTGTTTGTCAATTTTCTTAATTTAAAATTCACAAGAAAATCTAAACTTTTAATGTTAAATATATATTGAACAATAATTTTTAAGTACATACTCAATAATTTTCTTTTTCAGATTTCAGCTGCAATTAGATGATGAAAACAAATCTGCAAGACAAGATGAAGGGAACTAAATGTTTGAGTTATGCATTTTGTCAAAAACAAGAGGCTATTTTGATGGGCTATTTAATAGAAATTCCTTCCTATGATCATTGAACTGAGTGCTCACTCCAAACAGCCCACAGGCTTTTTATATTTGACCTAAATGTCTGGATTTTTTTTCTTTTCTTCAGCATATCACAGAACAGGAATCTGTAAGCTGATTATTGTTGCTTAATTCACTTCTGTATGCAAACATCTTCGCATATTTCAAACACTGCCATATAGAGCTGAAATCAGAAAAGCTAAAAGAGGTTGAAAGCTCATTCTAAATCCTGACTGTCTGGCTTCCTGGCCAATGCATGGTATTAGAGAAAGTGTGTAACCATACTACACCTTTGATGTAAAACAACCTTTTTTTAATGTGCTGTAATCTCTTATTCCTTTTGTTTCTCAAATAATAATCCTCTTGCACATAGTAATCCTCAAAATCACATATGCTCTTTAAAGCTTTTCTTTTGGAAAGTATTCATATCCATTTTCTGGCCACTGGCAACTAAATATTACAGAAAATCTGATTCTTCTGACTTTGACCAAGACAGTTTGAATTTTTTTGTATTTCATATTTGCTGCTTGGCTGGAACTGGGTCAACAAAATGAGTAAACAGTTTCTAATTGTCCAACAGAGCCATAATGTGAGGACTGTTTGTTTGGCCAAGGCAGAGGCACAACATGGCTGTGAGACTTAACAGGAAACAAGTAAAATGACATTTTCTCTTTGTGTTGTAAAACAAAGAATGAGATTTAATTGCCTAGAATGATTTAAAAATATGTTCTCCTGGACTACTAAAACAAGCTAGTAAAAGAAAAATTCTCACCTCCTCAGCAGTAATAATCAAGCCCCCTAGCACTATCTTCTGGACATTTACAAGCATGCTACTGGCTACTCAAAGTTTCATTATTGCAAGGTTAAATGTTTTTAGATATTACCACCTTAAATCAGAAGTAGAGGTCTAGACTAGGATTACTTAATCAGATCAGCATGTTGATTTAAATGATCTAATCATGACAAAAGGTGATGACTATCACAGAGTCTCATCTAGTCAAATGTAAGATCCTAAATGACATAAACTGCATTAATTGCAGGACATGATGAATATTAGCCTTAGAGTTCAAAAAGAGAGATCTTTTAAAAGATCTCTAAAAGACCTTTTTATTTGTTGGCAAACATGCACACTGCCATAAGGAATTTGTAGCAAGCTAGGAGAAGTGCTGAGGTACAGCTTCCAATGATACAACAGCACAACCTGTTGATCAGATCACCTCATCTTGTCTGTCCAAGCCCAGCCAGTTTGCCTCACTTGCTCCCTGAAAGACCAAGCACAGAAATTTCTGCAGGTTTGCTTTTTACAGAGGGTAGGGTCTGCTGTTCTGTCAGCAGGGCAGATCCTGGTTGTACTGCTGAATATCTAGGGGCATTTTATTTTTCGCCCTTGTTGGGAGGTGCTTCCCCCCATCTTTTGGCTTGGGCATCACCCGTCCATAACCCCTCTGCATTGATCTGTCTTACACACGCATGTTATCCTCTCCCCTCCTGGGCCAGCATAGCAGGCAGACCGAGAATCAGCCGTGGGCTCTGGGTCAGCTGCTGACTCACAGCAGCTGCCCTGGGGATGATGGATATAGACCTGAGCTAAACAGCACAGCTCTCTGGCATCCTGAGTTAACGTTTCACTGTGTTTGTCATTTGATCTTGTGACTACAAATGGCTTAAAGTTTCTCCTAAAGTTCTGTGAAATGCTCATTCTTGTACAAAATCAAGATAACTTTGTACTTCCTTCATTCAGATTGTAACCTATACCTCATGAGTCACAAACCAGAACACAAACTCCCCGATTTTGAGAGTCTGAGGGAAGGGATCTTGATGACCTCTCAGCCTAAGCAGATTTGAACCCTGTTGGAGGTTTAGGGATGCCCTAAAACTTGCAGGTCTCTCTTGGCAGTGAACTGTGGTTGCAAATATGTCGTAGCTCAAAGACTTCTATCCAGGCTTAACAAGAACAATAAATAGTGCAAATAAATGCTCCAAGTTGAAGTGGGCTCCATGTGGGAATCAGGCAGTACTATTTCTAAAAGAAACGCAGGAAATTAGGCTCTCTTATGCCGTTTCAAATGTTTACAGTAAATCAGCAAAATTAACGGTTGTAGCAGATAGAAACTCTACTCTGACTGAGAAATTCACTGTACTCCAAGCAAACTAGCCAAATATTAATTTCCTTACAGCTGTTTTCACCATTTATTTCCTTGATTTCCCAAAACGATGACAGCTGAATTTTCTCATGAGTGCAAACATTTGTGTTGCAAAAAATAAGAAACTCAAGGATTTAATCCATTTTTAGGAAATCAAGTTAACTTGTCAACTATAAGTGTTAATCTTCCCACCTCATATGAAAGTCCAGAAACTTCAGATAGATATAAACACTTGGGTAACTTAACTGTTTGCAGTTAAGATTTAGATTCTAAACATTGAAGGCATACACCTGTCAAAAGGAACCAGGTTTAATTTGGTAAGCAGAAAAAAAGAGATGTAAAACACCAAGGTTAAAAACAAGATCCCTAGAAGGACACTAAACAAAATTTTTCATACAGATGCATCAATGTATATAAAAAATAAATAACCTCATCTCCTTCATTCATCTCTCTAAGGAAGACTAGAAGTCCAGCTGTTACAGGGAGCATCCTTGCTTTCTTTAGTTCTCATCTGGGTGATGACAAGTAACTCTAGTCTGCCAAATCTTAATTAAGTAATCACTTTCCCAATCTTTGTTAGCAGTATATTGATTAGACAAACGCAACTTTTAAATTTTGAAATATGTTGCCTGGTTCAGTTTCTGAACTTTTGTAATCAGTATTTTCACTCCTAATTCACTGCTTCTATGTTGATCGTAAAACAGTTCATTGAGGTAATTATATATATATATATATCACTACATTTTTTCTTTAATCTTAATTCTGAATTGAAATGAGATTAAATGAACAGGAATTAAATTAGAAGAAAATGTAAAACCATTGCATATATGTTATTACTATGAGGACAAGAAAACATTAGTATTCAGATGGGAATAAGACTGGAATCAGGTGGTCCAGATTAAAATTCAGACTCTAATTCCCTTTTTATTTCGGCTTTCTCTCTGAAAATGTTTATGCAGAAATTTTTGAAAGTTAATCTTATTACAAGTACAGCTATCTTTTGATGCGTGTATGAGTAGAGTCTAAGATTTTCATTTTACAGAAGAGTGGTTGTATAGACAAAGAACAGGAGTAGGGAACAAGTAAAATTTTGTAGATAAGTAGATTCTAAATCACCCAGTGATACATGAAAAAAGAAACTACAAACCCCTATTTAATTACCTATCTGTATTAAAAAAAAATTAACCCTTCCACCTGGAGAATTCATGGAGGACATAAATGGCATAATAGTGTAACTAATCATAGAAGAAGAAAAAAATCTCCTTAAAATATTGAAATTCATGTGGGCAGAAGTCATCAATCAGAGTTTAAGATAGCACATGACAAGTATAATCGGCTTATTATTTTTCCAAGCAGTCAGTAGAACAAGATGAATGACAAACCTTACAAGTTACAGCAATTTATCAGTTGCTTGTAAACTAATTTAGCTATATTGCTTTATAAATGTGTCTTGCTATACATCAGGAAATGGTCTGACTCCCTTTTTTGCATCATGAACATAACCTGTTTACCTCTCCTCTGCAGTGGATTTTCAGGATTCACTCCACTGGCAAACATGGGAGTGAAAATGCTTTGGAAAATTTGTCCTCTTAACTTTTTCACTCCTAATCTCAGCAAAATTTCACACCTGTTTATCATTCAAAACAATGTTACTTAGTGGACACAAGCATGTTTCCTTGCAGAACAGCCAGTCAAAATTAATCCTACGTTTGCATTTATGGCTGAAACACAGAAATTCCAACTCACTTCACATTCTAGGCACTTGTAAATCAATACGAAGGCTCCATCACATGAACTCCAATGTGATTTTTGTTCTAATTTCATTTGTTTTAGGTGGCAGGAACAGGCAACTGATTTAGTTATTTTTTCAAAAATAAACTCAAGGTCATCTTATATTCTGTTCTAAAAAAAACCTTCAGGAGCAATTAGTGAATCAGGGATATAACATGGATAACCTTTGGTGAGGTGTACGAATGTAGCTATTTGCTATGGAGAAGTGTCAGCTCTTTTTATGATCTGTATATTATGATCTGTATGTTATGTAACAAGAAGATAAGACTAAAATGACAGAATTTTAAAAGTGACTCTAAAACTGCTAGATTTTGCATGCTGACTCACTTACCTGTGTGGTACCTTTCTGTCCTGACTGATTAAAATGTGGAATAATTTTAAAATGAACCAACATGGCATCAAAACTATGATACCACAAGTGTGGTTTGTTTTTCTGTAGAAACAGAATCCTTTATTAATTGCATTCACAGTTAATATGACAGTAATTTGAAGAAAAACAGTTTAATGACAGGCATTGGTCTAGATATTCAATTTCCACAGAAAAACAAGGAAGAACTTATGATAACATTTGACTGTCATAAAATCAAAGAATCATGGAATCATTTAGAATGGAAAACCCCCATAATATTATTGAGTCCAACTGTTAACCTAGCACTGCCAAGCCCATCACTAAACCATGTCCCCAGGTTTCGCATCTACACAGCTTTTAAATACCTTCAGGGAGAATGACTCAACCACTTCCCTGGGCAGCCTGTTCTAATGCCTTGCGACTCTTCACTCTTTCGGTGAAGAAATTTTTCCTAATATCCATTCTAAACCTCTGCCAGTGCCATTTGAGGCCATTTCCTCTTGATCTGTTGCTTGTTACTTGGGAGAAGAGAGCAACATCAACCTCACTACAACCTTCTTTCAGCCTTCCTACAACACACTCCCGCCCAATTTGGTGTTTTCTCCAAACTGGCTGAAGGTGCACCCAGTCCCCTTATTCAGATCACTGATGAAGACACTAAATGGTGCTGGCCCCAGTACTGAGCCCTGGAGACACCACCAGTGGCCAGATGCCAGCTGGATGTAATTCCATTCACCACCACTCCTTGGGCCTGGCCGTCCAGTCAGTTTTTTACCCAGTGAAGAGTGCAGCCAATCAAGCCATGGGCAGTCAGTTTCTTCAGGAGAATGCAGCGGGAAATGGTGTCATAGGCTTTACTAAAGTCCAGGTAGACAATATCTACAGCCTTTCTCTCATCCACTATGTGGGTCACCTTGTTACAAAAAGAGATCAGGCTGGTCAAGCGGGACTTGCCTTTCTGAAACCCATGATGGCTGGGCTGATCACCTGGTTGTTCTGTACATGTTGCATGATGGCACTCAAGATAATCTGCTCCATGACCTTTGCTGGCACTGAGATCATGCTGATAGGCCTGTAGTTCCCTGGATCCTCCTTCTGGCCCTTCTTGTAGACAGGTGTCACACTGGCTCACCTCCAGTCAACTGGGACGTCCCTGGTCAGCCAGGACTGCTGGTAAATGATGCAAAGTGGCTCGGTGAGCACTTCTGCTGGCTCCCTCAGTACCCTTGGGTTGATCTCATCCAGACCCATAGACTTGTGTAAGTGGTGTAGCAGGTTGCTGACCATTTCCCCTTGGGTTATGGGATTTTCAGACTGCTCCCTGTCCCTGTCTTCCAGCTCAGGGCACTGTGTACCTGAAGAACAACTGGTCTTACTGTTCAAGACTAAGGTAAAGAAGGCATTAAGTACATTGGTCTTTTCCTCATCCATAAAGATATCATCTCTTCTCATTTCAAAGCAGTGTTAAAACCTTCAGTTAAGAGATGCAGTCTATTACTATGTCAAATCCAAAGCTTTTAACACCAAACACATGACTAGTGTTGTCAGCTCTGTCAAAATTCCACAACTTCAGCAGATACTAAATGCAGTAGCACTGACTTGATTGTTGGCAGCTTGTCGGCTTTAGTGGGGCTCACCACAGGACTGGGTCAGGATGCCTCTCTGGGAGGGTTCCAAGGCTCCCTATCTCCCTCTGCTCCCAGCAGTCCATCAGGGTGACCTTGTGGGCTTTCACCTTCTCTAAGACACTCTGGGTGAGCCTGAGTACAGGGCAAGCTTTCTTGATGATGGACACAGTGAAGGAATTTAACAGGTGGCTGGTGGCTTTACTTTCTGTTTAATTGACCATCTTAATTCTGCTGAGATCAAATTATATTGTTTACAGTGTGTTGTGAAAGACTACTTTGGAATGGCTATTTTTCATTATTACTGAAATCAAGGAACTGAATGCAAAGGGCAGCTGTGTGGGAAACATATTTTGTAGCCAACACCATATTGTATTACACTATATTACCAAGAGTCACACAATGAATGTCAGAGGGTGTAAGTTTTCACTGGCTCAAGTCTTCTGAAGCTGCATCTTTCCCAAATAAAGATATACTACAAGAACAACTAAAAAAAATTTAGAGTTTCAGTTTTCAAAGAATTTCTTATATAGGTGCTATGTGCCCAACTCTTTATGGCTCAAGCCTTGAAATCATAAAACCAAATAGATATATATATATAAGACTTATGAAAGCTTTTCATGCCAGAAATTGATAATTTCAACTTTGATACATCGGGTCCTTATGGAATTTGAAAGAAGCAGCTGCACAGAACAATTAGGCAGCTGGAGATCAACCCTCTGCAGTGATATAAAGCTCCAGTTTCTGAGCCTGCAGGGATATGCGATATCAGATTTTAAGTAGTGACGTCTTAACATGCAGAAGAGCTGTCACTGCTGTTTTCAGTTTCAAGAAGGGAAATTATTTCTGGGGGTAAAGCCAAATTTAAGGAGGAAATATTTTGGCAGTGTACTAAGGCTAAATCTTGAAACTGTTTGATATGGGAAACATGTTTGAAACAGCAAAGTTTGTCTTCCTTTTACTCATTACTTATCATTGCCTTTACCTTTTCCAAAATACTTGATTTTTAAGCTTGTTTACAATGTGTTCTAGTGCATTTGTGTGCAATAAGACTTAGAATCCAAAGGACAAAATGGTAACAGCCTGTGGGATCAACTTTTTTCCATCCTTTTTCAGTTTCTGCAACTTTCTTTTTGATGACAGCTTTTTTATATTTGTGATTCTATTAAGATGATTGGTTAAATCTGTAGACCCTTAAATACTGCATGGAAAGCATATAAAAATGCTCTACATGTACCAACATTAAATACTGCAAAAACTGGGGGGAGCCTTCTGACAGGTAGTCAGGTTCTGTAGGATCCCCAACTGTGCTTAGCTGCATTTGCATCTTCTGCCTATAAAAGAACTCTATATGACAGCTGAAATGACTTAGAGTCTCATTATTAACACAAATAGTTATAATAGCCATATACTGGAGATCCCAGGGGAAAACATGCACACAGAGGCATAAGCTACAATTTTGACTAAATTAAAATTGAGGAGAAATCAGATGACAGACGATTAGTTATAAAGTGTATATTATATATTATGTTTTTCTGTATAATCAATGTAGCCATATATCTGAACATAATGCATAAGCCTTCCTTGAGGATACTCTCAATAAGTGACCTATAAATCACAGCCCTTATAAGCCTTAAATTAGTCCAATTGACTATTTCTTCACAAAATGGCTACTAATTAAGTACCCAGAAAAAACAGTGCTTATCTGATGAGCAACTCTGCCATACATTGGGTTTTCCTTCCTGTTCAAGGTGCAGTCCTATGACAGATCTACTGAACCCAGCTCACACTATACCCAAAAGACAGAATTTCTATTTACCTTGGTGACAGTCATTTTCTTTCAGAAAAAAAAAAAAGTATTTTAAAACCACCCTTCTGAGGAAAAATGAGTTTACTGCCATTGCAGAGGTGGGGAAGTGAGAGGCAAAATAGCTGAATTTAAGATTACCTACAGTTCTGAGAGCTCAGTCTGAGATGCTGCCCAATTTTCCAGATTACATCACCTCCTGCATGCACAGGAGAACTACCTATGACTTCAGTTCTACCTTGGCACTTAACCAACCAAGCTGGCATCTCCAAACAGAGACCTATGCAACAAGTTCAAAGCAAGCAGACATATGACTTCCAATGGCAGGAGGGTTGGGAACTAGCTGATCTTTAAAGGTCCCTTCCAACCCAAACTGTGTCTGTGACGACACCTGCAGAAAATTATTTAACACCACGCAGGAGCTCTGTGTCAAAAGCTGGACAGAATCCAGCCCCCCAGGGCAGCTTTCCTCTGCTTTCCTGAGCAATTTTCACTCACAGCTTCTTCACCAAAATGGTCTTCAGTCTTTCTTATTTCTATGCTGTCTCATCGAGTCACTTTGAATTTTCTGTATTTTAGAAAGCAACTACTTCAGGTTAAAGTCTAGTAAAATTTATCTTTTCAAGTTTAAAAGCCCTTCTAGGTCTTTTTGGGAAACTCGCTATAAGGAATACGCTAAACATGATCTACATCAAAACATAACAGACTCAAGGTCCTTTCAGTTAGTCTCAGCTGAATCTCCCTATGATCATGGTGGGTCCTCTTAGAGATGACAGTTTAACACTTTTCCTCCTGTGGCTTGACACCTAAGTCTTTTTGCCTTGTCTGTCACTACCACCCTAATTTCAAGTCCCAGGTTTACCACAATGCCATTCAGTCTCCTCGTTCATCTCAAGTGTCATCAGCATTTTATAGGTGTCCTATTAGGTGACTACTTTGTCTTCCTGACATTTGCTCTTGCATCTCCCCAAGAGAGCTTGCTTAGACAAACACCTGGCGCTGGAGTTGAACATCTGTCTTTCAGTTTTTTTTTTGTTGTTGTTGTTGTTGGGGTTTTTTTGTGTTTTTTTTTTTTTTTTAAACAAAGTATATCACCATGGTGTGGTGCTTGAGAGACTTTTTCCCCTCAGCATGTGAGAAAGCTTCAGTTTTGGGAAGAAAATTATGTTGTTGAACATGTTATGCATTATCTTTTTTTTTTTTAAATTATGACTACGAAAGACAGTAACTGTGTTTATATTCTACTTTAGTCTCTTTACTAGGAAGCAATACTTGCTGCAAACACGATTTTAAGGGAACCAGGTATCCATATGTTAGGTGAAGATCTCTGGAAGAAATCATTAGCTATTTAAGTGATTCCCTTTGTTCCAATGTGATCACATATGCATAAGTAAAGCCAGCTGTTCTCAGGCTTCACAAAAGTGATCTCTGTCTGTGTCAATGTGAAAGGCCAGAGAACCACAGCATTGCTTGGTAGGGCTTACTGTTGATATTAATGAAGAACAATCATGCCAGAGGAGGAAGCAGCCACATCTCATTTTCATCATTGGTCTGCTGGAAAGCTATGACCCACATTTGCAGTTACCTCCAAGAAAGTTCTCGTTTATTCATTTCCAGTTTGAAAAAGCACAAGCCTATATCTTTCAGAGGAATGTGAAGTTGTACTGCAACTTTCTACCTGGGACCAATTTTTACACTATATTAGGGGTGGAAGCAATGCAAAGTGATGCAAGTGATGCAAGTAATGTAAAGAGGAAAATTCACTGAATAAAGCTGACAAAACTAAAAATTCACAAAATGGAGGCGCAACAAGCTGTCAAGAAAATAGGAATTGTTAATAATAAATTTGCAAACCTCTGAAATAGAACAGGCACATTTCAAGTAGAGCACCTGTTGAAGTATTTTAATAGCCTTCCAAATAAAAAATGTCATTTCACATTCCTTGTTTCCAGGATCAGATGTCAGTCTCCTTGGAAGCAGGAGGTGCAGCAGATAATGTCCTCTGTTTCACTTTCAACAGTGTTTGCTCATTGTAACTTTCCAATCATGTCTTTCTGGTTTTCTAAACGTTGTGAGAACAGTTTTAGTTTTTGCAAATGAGGGGAGTAGTGGTATCATGGCAGTTGCACAATTTCCAGAAAAGTGAAAGACAAAGGGCACGCTGGCGCCATTCATGCTGTGCTGCAGTTCACACTCAGATGAACTTCACTCTTTGGAACTGACTGTCCTCAGCACTGTCTGCAGCTGTGAAATTCAGAGCTGTGCCTTGGCTGCTGCTATCTACAGCATGGCACAGTCACACATCACAGGCTGTCAAGCACTCCTCTTATAAAGGAACTAGCAATAAGCACACCTGCACGATTTTGTTGTGATTTCACAGATATCTTCAGCTGCTTGGCTTCAAAAGACACGAAATTCATGGATTTACTTCTGATATACAAAAAGGATAATTTAGGACGCATTTATTTCAGGACAAAATTCACTGTGGCTATAGAAACAGTTTTACCTTCAGTGTTCAGTAAGAATTTTTAACATTTCAGTTAAGGTACATTAAAAGAAAAAGGGATTAGCTCATAACTTTTCAGATATCGGAACTATACTTAATTCATACTACTTCTGTTATTATCAACCTAATTCTTGTAAAGGGAACTGTATTTGGTTTAAACCTACTTAACAGTTTTGTATCTTGTGCTGGAGTCTATCCTTATGCCAATTCTGACCCATTAATAAAATGAGGGTTCCCTGAAAGCATCAAATAAGATAAATCGACAAATGCAAATGTAGTTATTAAAAAACTTGACCCTGTGCCACACAGTTCATGCATCTGAATGAAACATAGGCCTTACTTTTGCCAATATATGTTACATTTTAAAATCTGTAAGTTGAAAGAACACAATATACTGTAATAGTACTGTATTTGTAAAAACTTGTTCAAAACCAGATTTTTGTAAAAGAACAATCATGAAGTGGAACTGAGCCAGCCAGATTACTGGCAAAGCTTCCTGCTGAATATGATTAGATAAAGAGAAAATGGAGACTGAAGAAAATTGATCCTCTCAGCAGAATTTGCCATAATTATATGCAGGATGAGGAATTAGTTATTATTCTGCTGTTAAATTCCTCAAGTGGCCAGAAGGAACACTCTTGCATAATCTGCTTTTTCAATCTAGTCCATGAAAAATGAAGATCCTGTTAAGAAAAATGGAGATGTAGCTGATCAAACTCTATAAACCTGGTCAATTTTTTTCCATAAGAAAAAGTGGAAAGTGGAAAGATCAATTGGTATTGCCTTACCAGCACTTCTCTGATAGCTTGCTAGCTTTTGTTTAACAAAAGTTTTCATTTCAAGAAATAAAATCACTCAGTTTCATACATGCATTAATCCCTGGCAAGTTGCAATGCAGAATAGCCTCACCTTAAATGCTGTTCTTGTAAGGCAACCTCTTTGCAATGGTTCACTGCTAGCATGACCTGAACTCTGCCTTGTTGCAAAAGTAATCACATTGTTGTGATTTGAATTCTTGTGTTTTTACTAATACAACAGGACTTCTCTGATTGTAAGCTTCTGTTTATGCAAGGAATGCATGGCTTGGAGCACAGCTTTCTCACTGTTACCTAATTCAAGTGGAGATAGTACTAATAAGACGAAATAATAATTCAGAAAAGATACAAAAGACTCATTTATACAAACAAAGAATAGGGTGTGTAGCCTAACAAGAAGGGGAGGTGGATTGTTCTTGATGTTACTGAGTGCAGTGAAATAGCAGTCACGAAATTGTGATAGGTGGGCATTGCTGGCCCACCGGCTGACAGCTGAGTTTGGTAACAGAGGGACCATGAGCAGAGCTATACAAGTAGAAACCTCAGTGCTTCTCCTTCCCAAAAATCAGAAACGGTTACATAATTATTCAAATTAGCAACATGAAACAGAATCAGAGGATGAGGAAACAAAAGGAAAAAGCAGTGAAAAGGGACAGCTTGTCCGAAAGATAATTACATACACTTGAAAAGATCAAGAATAAAAGCACTGCTATTGTATGCCTCTAGATTAGCAATGATCTTTCCTTAAATGCAGTCTCATTTGCTAATTTCCCCCATTTCTTTTATTATAGAAGTTGCAAACATGATGGTTTTGTAGTTCATGACTGGGTGGGTGACCTTAGCCGCAGTATTACTACAAGCCACTCATATCCAGTCTGCTGAGATGGCCTCACTGTAATTCTACTAATTAAAACACTAAAAGGAAAAAAAAAGGACAGTCCGATTTACTGGTAAGGGCCTAGAAAAATCTTTCAAGTTGTCAGAGCTGAAACACTGTCATCTCCACTTCCTGCAGCCCCATGTGTAACCCATCCACTTTCCTCAGACAGCAATGGCATTTGTCTGCTGGACCAGTTTATCCAACAGCACATGGGACTGGGAATGCAGAGAGTTCCTCTTCATGCTAACCAGAAAGGTGGGTGCAACTGGGAGAAATCAGAAAATTAACATATAGACAAAATTTAGAGAAAATTACTCTTACAGTCATTAATATGCATGCGCACAGTGGGGAGCGCTGCAGACCAGTAATGTTGTGCAGTAATGCTTTTAGCAGATATAAAATACGACTGTAACAGATACTATTCCAGAGAAAGCAGCTGCATTCAAGAGGTGGCTGCAGAGGTGGAAATTCAGTTAAAGGCCTTCAGACAACAACTATCTAGCTGTATGGGCAAACAGCATCTAGAACACTGTCTGGGAACTTTTCCCTAGGAATGTCTTTATTTATTCTGTACATACCACTGTCTCAGATGCAGCATATACTTCTATGCCATATAATATTTAGATATTCTAATTTACATATTTAGGACAGAAGCAGATAGCAGCATATCTTTAGAAGGTTTCTCAGAACATAGTTATCCACTACCGGAGGACAGTCCCTCAATTTTTGTGAAAATGTCAATTGTAGTCTGACTGCTGGAGGTGTTGCTGGCTGACAAACTAAAACGTATCTACATTTTTCACAGCCATGAAAAGGTGAAAGATAAAATTCCATGGGATAAAAATAATTATGGATACATCACTGGTTTTCTCCAAAGCAGTATAAAAGAATGGTTGGAGGGCCATTATTTGTAAAGAATCAGAATAAATGTTCTAGGAAAAATGGTGACTGACATGAGTATCATGAGGTCATCAGATACAGTTTACTAAACAGCAGGTTTTACTGAGGAAATGAGCTATCCCATTAGCTTCAACTTGTCCCCAAACAAATTTTCATTAACTAAGCACTTCTATGAAGCATGGCAGTCTTGATTATTGTGGGAAGTCATCAGGGACTGCACCAGAGAAATCAGTGCAAATACAAGTCCAGGAGAAGACATGCCAGTTGCCTTCAACATCAGTAAGTATTAAAATATTAAAGGGAGATAAATAGCAAATATGCAGTGAGAGTAAGGATGAATCAAAGGGTATGAAATTAGAAGTTCTCTACAAAAAAACATTTTAAGCAGACAAACTGATAAAAATCAGCAAAGCAGCTAAAGTGAACAGTGGAAAGCTGACTGGCAGATGACTTTATGCATCAGCAGCATGTGAGGCATTAGCGGTCTTTGTTCTACAAAGTGATTTAATGACATTACCACTTTCACGATGCTAAATTATTATCATGTAATCTAATTTGAGAAATTCAACACTTTCCTTTATTTGATGAAAAAACACGATTTTGTAACTTACTGCACTTTTAGAAAGATATATGATAATTTTGATTTTGCAAAATCTCTACAAACTGCCACAGTAGAAAGATACTGACTTCTTCCTGATATATTATCAAAAAGCAAATGAGCACCAGTTCTATTTTACAAATGAAATGTTTTTCATAACAATATGAATGAGATAGATATTGCTGACAGCTTGAATAAATAATTTCCCTGGGCTTCTTTCTATCTCTCCAAAGAAGCATATTGTCATGCTCTAATAATAGTAATAGACTTTTCAGGAGAATAAAATTAGATGTAAAAGATGATGCCAGATGATGCCAATGCAGCCAGTACACTTCAGTATCAGAAGATGACAATGCCTCAGGCCCCAAATTAGTTAACGTCATGTTGAAAGTGAGAAAAAAGAAGCTTAAACCAGGTCGGTAGGCCTAATCCCACACCTGTGATTAATGTCACATATTCCCAATTACTACATTTATGTTGTTCAATAACCACACTGTTTATTTTTGGAGATTAGTGATGGTGATTGGCAACATTTTGCAGTTACGTAGGTTTTGACTTGGGATAAAAATACTTTCTTCCTCGTGCTTCTGCATAGGCCTTGGCCTAAGTAACACCCTAACAGAGTCCCTGACTCCTCTCTATGCCTGCTGGAGAGGTATCTTCAGTTGTCTGAAGATGGAGTAAGGCTTCCTCTCCTCATCAGAAGGATCTGTAAAAGTTAATTTTTTGCAGTTTTCAAAAGATATGCATGTACTAAACTCAATGTGCTGAGGAGGAGACAACACAGATGGTTTGGGAGAAGTGCACATGATTGCAGTGCAAATAGAAACAACCCCTTTAATGGAGTCATGCTAGTTTGGCAATGGGTGGTCTTTTTTTATCATTGTTTGGCACATGTACATGAAATATTGTGGTAGTGGTCAATTCACAACAAGGTGCTACGTACAGCAGGTGCAAGGCACCTGGTATTGCTCCATCTCATTCTTCTGAGCTAATTGTGGAGGTGGAAAGAAAGATACAACTGCCCCTTCTGTCTCTTCCATTTATGAATGTGTCAAAAAATCTTGATGTTGGGTAAAAAAATCAGTTTTTCTTATGCTACTTATGCAAATTTGTCTGCTACTACAGGATAGGGGAAGTGTAAATATTTATCTCACTGGCGTTTCCTAAGATTTCATCTTTTTTAACAGCATAATGGAAAAAAACCCACAGAATTTGAAAAGATTCCCTGAAAATTATGTTTTGCAAGTCATGTCTGTATTATTCCCTACAATCTGGTTGCACAATTTAAGCTTTCAACAGCAAAAGGACTAGAAATGCTTACATTTTTGTGTTCTAAAAAGTATCATAAACTGGGTTCCAACAGATTTATACTCCTGATCCAGACTCTTCTGGTTGTAAAGGTACCTGCAGTGAAATAGGAGAGCCAGATGTTTCTGTGACACCAGGCATATGGAAATTTAGAACTGATTCTAAGCTGTTGGCAGCTGAGGACCCTCAGTATCTTATAAAACTAGACCCTTAGCTGAGCAAAGCTTGCAGGAAAAGAAAAATCTGTCTCACTTTTGTAACTTAACAGACTGCTCTGATCTGCAATATTGCACCTAAAATATTAAGAAGTGTATCTGCAAAAGAGATGGGAGAAAGCATTCCTCTTCATTTGATGAAATTCCAACAGCGCTACTGCAGTCCCACAAATTCCCACACCTATTTAAGCTTTCTATCTAGTGCCTGCTTATCTGTCATGTTCATTATTTTCCATTCACTAACTTTGCCAACCCTTTGAAGACAATAAAGGGATTCTGGACACCATTAACTTGATGACCATCTCACATCCCTCTATATCTCCTGCCTGCAGGAACTCTGGAGTTTCATCACAACCAGAAAACATATTCTAAAATAAGTGTCAAAAACTGGCTACAGTGGGAGCTCAAACAGCATCAATAAAATGTGCTAGACAGCACACCATGTCCATCTATTCTACACACCAAGTCATACGTGATGAAGGAA
Organism: Corapipo altera; assembly: GCF_003945725.1. Lineage (NCBI taxonomy): Eukaryota > Metazoa > Chordata > Aves > Passeriformes > Pipridae > Corapipo > Corapipo altera. The sequence goes on from NW_020884903.1 coordinate 451,142, forward strand.
TAAAGAGAAGACAAAGCATTTTTGAAAAAATCAGGTTAAAAGCTCTGGGCATCTGTTTCTCGCCATCAACTATTCACACAGTGAAATGTGTTAGTGATTCTACATAATGAATGATTTTTAAAGTGCAGGCCACATTTCCGTTTTACAAAACCCTTTCAGACCTGCTTTGCTACTCAGACTTTTTTTTCTTGTCCTTCTCCCTCCCCTTTTGTCACTTTTCACCTTTTTTATTTAGCCATCAAACTCTTTGCCCTTCAATGAAAGGAAGTATGCTGAATTAAAAATAAATAAATAAATAAATAAATAAATAAATAAATAGTCAAAACTGCTTTAACTGGTACTTATTTACATATACATATTTTCTCCTGTGGTTCATGTCACCTGTAGGGTGGGCTATTGTATCTTCTTAAATAAAAAATTACCCACTCACATGTTTTCAGGCTCAGTACCCCTTCACCCTACAGGTATCACTCAACCATCCCACCTTAACTCACAGGACATAAGACTGATCTTTGTACTCAGTGCAAGTCTTCTCAACTAACTTAGCAGCATCAACTCTCAGTAAGAGAGATACATACACTCTCAGTAAGCCTTGACAGAAACAGGAAAAGGCTCGCAGGACTACAGCACATATTTGAAGTCCAGAAAAGGGGATGACTGGGAATGTAAATCAGATTATGGGAGGGAGCTCTTATGTATAATGCCATGTGTAAGTACGCGACACTGGAACAGATGTTGATGTTGATGTGCCACAGCCTGCAGAGCCTGTGTAGACAAGGATTGCCTGTTTAAGCATTAACCCCACAAGTAGCTGAGGTGAGGTTAAACACAACTGCCCATTTACACAAAATGACACGGTACACTTACGGGTGAATGTGACGCAGCTTCTTGGCTGTGGACAAAGTCCTAGAGGAAGACTTAGAAAGGGTGAATGTTGATATTGGAAATCTTAACTAATGACTCCTTGTGCTTACTTATCTCCCTTTTTTTTTTTCTCTTAAAAGAGAATAAGCATTTTGATCAGAGCATGCAGCCTTGCCAACCACACAATCAGAGCTTTCAACACAGACGCTTCCCCTCACCCCACCTCCATCTCTTGGAATACCTTCTTCTCTTGCTTCCCCCTTTTTAAATTAAAAAAAAAAAAAGAGTCAAATGATAAAATGTCACATGAACATTCAGGGAACTCTGTGAGATAAGACAGTGTAAGATGATGGCACTAGGTGACAACTAGTTCTGTCACCTGAATGTAAATTGCCCTTCATGCAAAATGGAAAGCAGCAGATTTTCTCAGGACTTCCTGAGGCAGTCAGACTGGGTCTAGTAATTCATGGATGAGTTGGGGTTTATTCATAACTTGGTTATTTTGGTCTAGTAAGACCCTGATTTTTTTCTGCCACAGATGTACATAATTTCATTTGACTCTCACCAAAATTCAGAAGAGAGTTAAAAGAAATTGAGAGCAAGAAATTTCAAAACAGAAATAGCCTGCTAGCATTTATTTTGCTATTCTATTACAGTGTTCTGACTTCCATCTAAACTTTCCCATGGGGATACAGATCTACATTTTACTTTAGCTAAAGACAGAATTAATTTGAAATATTATCACAGCAAAGAGAACAGTTATCAAGCCACCATCATCTGTACTATGTAGAGACAAAAAGTAAACATCTTTCTCAACAGAGCAAGCAAGAATTCTGTCACATTAGAGAGTTCTGTGATATTATTTATTGGGGTTTTTTCTCCTCTTATAGCTTAGGTCAAATCCTTGATCAAAGCAACCAGGAATTGTTCTGCTCAGATGGCTTACTGCATTTTAAGTGGAATGCAATTTAGCACTCTCCCATCTGACCAAAGCTAAATTCAGTAAGAGAAAACAATTTCTAAAGACCAACACATCCATTTCTCCCTGGAGAGGCCAGACAAAGGTTGTGGCATTAGAACAGATTACCAGCATCTGCCTACAGTGTGCCTTTGATAAAAGGCACTGTTAGACTGTGATGGCAGCTAGACTGTCCCTCTTTGCAAAATAGCATTAGGTGTTTTCCAGATCCCAGTGTTTGGGTTGCATTGTGCTTGTTATTGAGCACTGTAAGAAGCGGTGCAGTGAGACTGGTGTAATAGCAAGAAATAAAAACAGTAAATCACATCTCTGTGTATACTTCAGAGGCTTTGCAATTTTTTTTTAATGCACAGTTTTCTTTGCTGCCACATTTCCTTTGGGTTTGTCTGAGATATTATTAAAGAAACAAGGCAGTGTTTGTTTTAAAAAGTGGTTAATAATATACATACCCCATAGTCTACCACAGCTTCAAAGACCCAATTACTGTTAGACTGTTGCATAAACACATATTTAAGAAGCACAAAATTGTGCAATTATTTACAGGATTCAGTACTTAATACATCATATTTGAGCTCTGAAATGGGAATTACTGACATGATGAAATATAATGGCTCCAAACAAATTGCTGTAGTACAAGAGGGGCCCTGCAGAGCTGTACTCATTAAACACACTTATTAAAAATTCTTACTTAGTTTTTTGAAAATCCAAAATCATTCAGTCACTTTAAAAAGCTCATCATCACCAAATATCTCATCTGTAACTTCTTGGAAAATCCTGTGGCTCAAGAGAGCTTTGTTAATATTGTATCTGAGGACAATTAAACTACTTAGGTTTGTCTTAAAGAATTGGTGTGGAACTTACTGCAGCTGAGTGGTAGCACATTGCTGGAGATTGGACAGTAGCACAAATGAAAAAGAACAACCTGAGTTATTTTTACCCACTGGATGTATTAATTAAGCATAGCCCCTTCAGGAAAGAGGTCTAAGTCCTGCTTCCCAAAAGACAACTGTAGTTAAAAGCCTCCACGTTAGTCTATTTTAGGAAAATGGCAGGAATTATTACTGAAAATATGATCACATTATATAAATTGAGGCATGTCTCCAGCTTACTGATTCAGCTCATTTCTGTCACTGCATCACAAACATATTGCATTGGAAATAAGACAGAACAAAGAAAAGATTCCAGTTTTTGTTGTATTTTTCCATAAAGTGTAAATTTTATTATTTGCTCTTGGTTTGTTATTGACATTTCAGCTAAGGAACGATGTATCTCTAATTCTCAGAGTTCTGTTTTTTTAGAGCAATGACCAGTGCCTGAGAACAACATTTTGATAAAGGTTATATTGTCCTCTAGCAATTTTCAAGTGGAAAAGGTTTGTGGTTTTATTTTATGTTCTGCTGCACATCCCACGCATTAGTTTGCAACTTTAAATCTGTTTCCTTATGATATGATTACAGGCATATTTCAAAGAAGGTTGATTCCTCCCCCCGTCTGCAAATCAGAAAACGTTGTCCCCAAAAACACAGATACACAAGGCTGCTGAGTCAGACCCGCTGAAGTCACACCAGCCTTGCCCTGTACCTGAGCTTACTGTTAGGGCACCGGACCTGAGCTAAACTGCTGCTCCTATCTGAGGTAGACATGCCAGCCAGCCCAAGCCCGATGGTAAAGGGCAGTCCTTGCTTGCAGCAGTGAGCAGGAGAGATAGTTTGCCATAATTCACAGCTCTGTGGATTGTGGTACAATCACTGAGGTTTCATGTTTGTTTATAGGTTTAGTAAAATATTAATTCTCAGCTAATGAGACTTGAGGCATGCAGTTCTCAGTCAACAGAGCAACTTTCAAACTACTATTTTGCTTGTAATGCCCTTTTGTACATTTGTTATGGTAAATTAAGTGGCATCTTATCTCAGCTAGGTGCTGGATATTCAGGTTCTGTAACACTCTTAGGCATGGCTGCAGGCTCCATCAGGGGTATTACACAAAGAACATGCACACCAGCAGGACCATGGGACCTGGGCTGTCTCACTGCATTAGTACATCAGAGGATCACCATCTAACTGGGACCCTGAACACCCCTACAACAATCTCCAAGTAGTGGTGCATTTGATAACACACATGCCTAGTTTGAAACTAAAGTGCAGTTCAAATCCAAACACACTCTGTATTCCTTTAGGCAGAACTATATAAGTCACATCACCTGAAATGATTATTACTTTAGTATGTGCAGTATAAACAAAAGAAATTAATTAATGGCAAAATGTATTTAAGTACATTCCATATAGACATATGCAAAGGGCTTCCATAAAATTTTTCATATCTGTAAATTAATTAATATAAGATTAACAAATAACGAGATACTACATGTTTTGTAACTAATCCCTGTATCCTCTTTATTTGTGCTCCACTAGATAAACAATGCACTTAAAAGTTCTTTTCACAGAACAATAGAGATTTCTGTTAAGTTCTCCTTCTTCTCTAAATTTTTCTTTTTCCCATTTCACTTGAGACTGACAACTCACAGGTCTGATGGTCATCCTATTCCCAGTATCAGAACAGGCCCATAGGGTTCTGTAGAGCATCAGGCTGAGCAGATGCCAGCAGTGTATCTTTGCACCAAGGATTGCTGACTGCATGCCAGTCAGGCTTGGCCAAAGCACAGCCGGTGGTTTAAGGGAGGTGTAGTGCTGGTGAGACCACATCTCAAGTGTGTGCCCTGTGTGGCACTCCCCAGTATGAGAGAAACATGGACATTGACAGAGTTGGTGGGGAGTATGATATACCCATTTTCAACCTTGGAAATGTCCACATTGTTGGGACAACTGGAGAATTCAACCAAAAAAGTGCTATCTGAACAAAATAGCAGAGTTGCTTCATGTTTCTGAAAATGTTCACCAAGTAAGACAACATATTCCTTCAAGACATATAAGATCACGGTTTTGAATGATTAAGATCTTTCTTGTATTCTTACCTCACTAAGAGCCTTAGCCCAAATGTTTAGGAGCTTATAAAGCAAATAAAGAATAAGAATAATAAGCAAAGATTGAATACCAAAGGGTAAAACTGATCTTTCATTTCCTGCATTTGAAACACACTCATAACTTTGGAGAGTCCTGTAAACTCCTGCAAGCTTAACATTTTCAGAGGTGGAAAAAAATAAATAGGTCATGCCCTGCAAAACAAAGTCCTTCTCTCACCTTTTTTCTTTATGAAGTACATCGTGCTTTTAGGCTCAGCAAGTTGCCTCAAGCTTTACCTGAAATTGCAAGGACTGAGCACTTTCCTGCTGTGCTGTGAGGGAAGGCAGACTTGTCATAAAGAAACCAAAATCACCAAACTGTGTGCTGAATGCCACATGTTGTCTCTCTTCATATCTGGGCTGTATTTCAGATAGGACCAAATGGTTTAAATTTAATATTCATAATCACACAGAGAAAAGAGGTAGAACTAGGGAGCATGATAAAAAATCATGCAATACTTTCCACTATCTGACCACTCAAATTGTGAACCCTCTCTAACTACCAAGTAGTCTTAAAGTAGGGACCTGTATAAAATTTATTCCAGTAACCCCTGTCTTTCAGGCCACAAAGTTGCATGTGTCTTCAGGACACATGGACCTTACCCCCAAAAGGTAAAATGTGTTTTACCAAACTTACTACAATTTCTGTTCTCAAGTGGCATGAAACTACACCACATGTCAACAAACCTGGTGCAACCTGCCAAATGTTTGGGTACAATTTCCATGGCTGACTCCTTCGCATGGATCAGTTCTGCTCCTTCTCAGAGTCTCATTACAAGAGCAATGTCCATGAGTTCATCGCATCACAATTTACATCAGTTAGAAATGTTCCAGTAAGAGCTCTATTCTGAGTTTCCCATTCAAAACCTTCACTGGCTTCAAAAACATGGGGGTGGTTTGGTGTGATGTGGAGCCTAACATTCATAAAGCTGACTACTTGGACAGACAAGATGAAACTTGTTCTAGCTACAGTCAAATGCCTCTGAAATTGGAATAGGTATTTTACTCCAAGGTCAGCTCCTTATTAGTAAAGGAAAACATTTTTAAGTGCTTGTTTAAGCAATTTGATAGCAGATCGAAAGGCAGAATGCATTTCAGGATTACTCAAGGAAACAGAGGAAATGAACCATGTAAATTCTTTGTCAAACAGTTTTTTACACTCTTCAAATCTATTTAAGGTTCAACATCTCTGTGAAGGCCTTGACTTAGTTATATTTCTTGAGACCATCTGAAGAAATATCTTAATTTTGGTACAGATACAGAAACCAACCCTAGCTTCAACTGGAAATCACATTTGAATTCCTAATCCCTTATTTCCTTTTGAACAGAGCAATTTCTGAAAGGACAGCTCTGAGGAGGCCAGGAGACCTTGAACACATCTGGCATACACTCAGTTACAGCTTCCTTATCCACAGGATTTGATTTTATTCTAGAATTTTACCTGGAACATGTAAATTTTTAAACTTGTTTGCATTTCTATTTATTTATTTATTTAATTATTTGTTTATTTGTTTATTTGTAATTGGCAAGATAGCCCCTCAGAGATTTTCCACAAAATACCTGACTTATCTTGGTCAGATGTTTCCATGAACAGAAGGAAAACAGCTTGCTCAGCTGAAACACCATAATTAGCAGATACTGTGTTAGCTCTTCATCCTTCCCTAACCTTCTGGCTCCACAGTATAATTTCCTTGGAATTTGTGTTTGTTTTGCTTTTAAGCAGAAGTGTAATACTACTGAGAATCACCAGATGGCATTGCTGCAGATAACTTTGATATTTCTCTTTTCCTGACTCTGCAGAGTACTGAGGCAGTACTTATTGCAATCTAGAGCAGAGTTTTTATAATGTTACTACTTGAGCTCTGCTAGAGAGACATCATTTTCAAACTAAACATATCCAGTCTCAATTATATATTTGTATGCAAGTCATAAGGTTTGTTTGCAGCAAAGGATCATGCATGGCTGCGCAGGCATGGTTTAGAAACACAGACACAAGAAATGTGGGAGTAAGATGTTCTTTAGACTACTTTAACATTTCATTATTTCTTTGTTACTGTATTCTTTAAGCTCATTGAAATGATTTACAGACTTTTAATTGTTAAAAGGCTACCTGTTTAGTGACTGAATCTATTGGCCAAAGAGCTTCAGCTACAATAGTTACATCTGCAAATAAACTAAGATCAAATTGTGTAATAACTCACAGTTCATATAACTCCTCTGAAGAGATCAAATGACATGGGTTAATTTTTAGTGTCAGCTATAGTGTATAACATATGTCAGCACTTCAGAGCTGCTGTACCTCCCAGCCTTCACAGCCCCATGCCCAGGGATGGCCCCAGCCAGAATGCAGCTGCCTCCATGGGTACCACTGATGCTGAGGGAGCAAATATGAGGGTGAATGGACCTTTTCAACTGCTTAGCTTTCAAAGCATGATGAAGCTGTGACATGGCACTTATTTATATTTCCATATAAAGTGTCAAGATCACTTTTTCTCTTCTTCATTTCAAAATGCTTCATTTAAAAACAAGGATAAAGGACAGGTGTAGCTAAGTGGCTATGACTACCTGGTTGTAACCAGGTGGGGGTTGGCCTCTTCTCCCAGGCAACTAGTGACAGGATGAGAGAACATGGTCTTAAGCTGTGCCAAGGAAAGTTGGACATTAAGAGGAATTTCTTCACAGAAAGGGTGATTAGATACTGGAATAGGCTGCCCAGGGAGGTGTTAGAGTCAGCATTGGTAGAGGTGTTCAAGAAAAGACTGGATGTGGTGCTTAGTGCCGTGGTCTAGTTGGCGTGGTGGTGTTGGGTCATAGGTACCACTCAATGATCTCAGAGGTCTTTTTCAACCTGATTCTGTGATTCTGCGATAAAACATCAAGATTCCCTTATGAACAAAGCAATCACCTCCCAGATACATGCAGACTTTGGTAAGGTTATGATTTTCCTCCCCACTCACAGTGTAACATTTCATCCCATCGGTGACAACAAGTTTGTGCCTACACTCCCATTTTTACACTTGAGCTTGGTTTCAGCCATATGCAGTCACCCCTCAGTGTTTCTGCAGCAGTGCTAAAACCAGTGCAGGCTGCAGAGGCCACCAGTCAGGCAGCCACCTGTAGCTGAGCTCTGTGCCATAGCAAGTGCACGAGCACCAGATTTATAGTTAAATTGAGCACATTCTCAGGAACTGAGCTAGAGATGTATTCCTAATTGCAGAACTGAACATCCAACACTATGTGGCAAAAGGAAATTAAAACCTGAGGCTGCCACCACCATAGCAAAGGCTAACAGGCAGAAGTAAGTGTGATTTTTGTCCATAGTGCTTACTTAATATTTTAATCCAGATGCCCTGGAAAGCTGTGGGTCATTGCTTTAGAGGAATAATTTTGAATCCAGTGAACAAGCAGCTCTCCTGTCTTTTCCATCATTATCAAGTTGACATTTTCCTGGGCTTCCAGCAGTAAAGAGGTTCCCAAATATCAGTGTATGATCACAGCTTTGCGTATCAGTTAATTAAAAGGCATGTCCTTGAGGGAATTGCTAATGTTGATGAAAAGAATCTTTCTTGGTTGAACAGGCAGAGGTGGTTTTGGGGCAGGAGGACAGTTCTCTCATTTGAGGATGTTACATCTGTAGTTTAGATCATAACTGCCCTCATGTCTCCCACAAAAGCATTTGGAAGATCACCTCAGAGGAGATAAGTCTGAGATACTGTTCTCATTTCTTCATGTCTGCCTAGCTGTTGTGCCACTTCCCATTTTATTGAAGCAGATAGTAATAGAAACCATCGATGATACCTTTCATGTTTCTCTTCTGTGAGCCAGCCACAGGCAACAGTGGCAGTCAATATAGAAGCTTTCAAATGGAATTAATTCAGTTCTAATCCCCATTAAACAGATAGTGATATGTAAGTCAGGTGGTAAAAAAGACAAACTGTCTTAAATGCTACTGGCGGAAGGGATGGGCCCCTTGGAGCCTAAGAACTAAAAAATGAGAAAGATAACTCAGTAAAATTCCCACAGCAGAAAATAGGTACCTACATCAATCTTTAAATGCTTCTATGTACATCCAAATAGAGTTCTGCAAATAATTCCTCCCTGCATTTTAAGGGCCTCACCACAGAAGCAGTAACCCAAGACAGAACTACTGGATTATGTTTTTCCATAACATAGTTTTGTTCACACAATTTTTTATAAAGCCAGCTACCCAGAGAAGAGACCAGGCCTCTGTTTGTGGCTGTACTACAAAGAAAGGAGCATAAACAAAACATAGTTTACAATAAAGATTTTCCTCTTTCAGGTTTTTCAGTGGTTTTGGCTGATATACACATCCAACTTTCTCTATTTATAGACCATCATCCCCAAACACAGGCATCATTTTCCTAAGTGACGGGAACAACTTCTTACATACAGATAATGAAAATATAGTTGTACTCCTCAGTATTAATGATCATAGTTATTTTTATAAAGGAAAAGCATTAACAAAGCCATTGTCAAAGAACAGAAACCCACTCTGGGATCAACTCGAGCTGATCTAATAAAGGTTAATGCATGCTGGAAAATCTCTGAAAACTCCCATCTTTTAGTTTTTGCCTCAGAATACATTTGACACAAACTAATACTGCACAATGACATAACAAACACCTTATGCAAATCTTGTCTTTGTGGTGTGGTGTAAACCCTGTGTGCCCACAAGGGATATTTCTATAGCAGAAATGCTGTCACGTGAATACTATCTCTTAAGGGTTAGTGATTTAGATGAGAACTGCTCTGCAGCATTGTTAAGAATGTTTTGATGTTTGCAATTTGCTGCCAATGTATTTCCAACAGTACTTAAACTTGCTACTTTTAGAAAAATCTTGAATTTAGCTGAACATTTATGGTAAAAGGATTGAAAGTGTTTTTTGATGACACAAACCAATTGACAAGCAGCTTTAAAAAAGAGTGGAGGGAGAGATAAAGAATTTATAAGGAATAAACAACTGCACCTGTCAGATAACACACAAAAAGGGAAAAGTTTACAGAAAACAGAAATAAAAAAAGACAGGAAAAGAGACAGTAGGTACAGTGCAACACATAGTCAATATTAGTCAAGAATATGAATATTATATGAAGATTGTGTAAAACAGTGAAATGGATGCACAGAAGTCAAAAGAAAGGCCTTCTCTCATCCTGCCACAGAGAAAAACACACACACGTAATGGCTCCTGCCTCTTCTTTTCCTGAATGAGAGAGGCATATTTGGATTTTGGTTTGACTTGCTTTTTCTTCCCCTTAAGCACTATTTTGGTGACAAAATCTGGAATTCATCATGGTTATTTCCAAAAGAAAAGCAATATCATACATTAAAAGGAAGGTTGGAAGTCTCATGTTGAGACTGAAACATCTCTCTTGCAAGGCTTGAATAGTCTGAACTGCAGAAATAATATAACAGCAAGATGTGAACGTGCATGTTTAACCTGCAGCCTGCTTCTTTCCTTCTTTATTCCTACCTCTTATATGTGGCCTAGAGAGCTGTAACAGCTTCTCTAAGCCAGTAAACACCACATCTGATAACCTGTAAGATCACCTCATCTCTGTAAAAAACTTGAGCAGAGGGACCCTCCTCTGCTGGTAGGAGCCAGCAGAGCTGCTAATCCAGAGCCTTCTTGTTCAGCCTTGTCGAATTGTGATTGCTCTTTTGGGGAGGAGAGCAAGAGGAGACATGACCTTGAATTTCCCTTCTATGTGCTTTTAGCTCAGAATAAATTAGCTTGGACATAGCAGGAAACACGACTACATCATCTTGATCCATGTGTAGTTTGAGGCTGATTAGCCTGTCCAGCTCCCTGGTGAAACACAGACTCTCTTATGGGCTTGGTGCCTGAGAGAGAAGAGCTCATCATTGATCTGATGGAGCCGCACAGAAAAGTACTTCCCTTTCCACCACACCTCTGGATTTCCCTTTGTGTTACTCACCAGTACTGCTCTGGATGGTCCTCACTGTGGTGGTTGTACGTGGAGGAGATGAGGACCGCAGTGATATGCACTCATCGTCCTGGGAACAGCCCTTCTCAATGGCTCTGACATAGCTGTGGCTCCTCATGCGGAAGCATCCTGGCATAGGTAGATCCAGTGCTTCCACTGCCTGAGACTCGAGTTCACTGAACACCGACTCGCAGACAGATTCAAACTGACCGTTCACCTCCATCTCACTCACCTGCAGACAAAGACCAGGCATGTTCAGTACATCCTATACATGGATATTGCATGCTACCTGGTACAAACACAAGCTGCAGTGGCACAATGGCCAACATCTGTTAGAAGGTCCCTTTGCACGTGAAGAAAGGTGAATGGCACATAAGCACATCCTGTAGCACAAAGCAACAATTGTGAGAGGAAAAAACAGTGTATAGAAAGGGGAGACAGAGGCATTGGGCAGAGATTCAGCTGAGTTAGGACTCTTGACTCCTACTGAAACTGGTGGGAAACTAGGAGCCCTCAAAGCAGAGTCTGTTTTATGTCACCCTGGGCACATAACACTTTCTTTGCGGGATGAGGAAAACCCAAAAAGGTCAGCTTAACCTCAGTACATAATCAGTGCAACCCACAGTCAATCACAGTGATAAACCTGAGCAGCTGGGAAAATGGAGGGTAGAAGTAACAAACAGCTGGGAAGGGGAGATTGATAAGGGAACCAGCCCTGTTGCAGGGAAAAAATGTTTAACTACATCTCTGGCTGAAAGCAAGAGACACACGGGAATCCTCAGACCCTGTGTGGAACAGACACTAGGTGGTGACAAAGACTTGCACTCATGCAGGTTAAAGAACACCCAAAAGCATGCAGACTAGCTGCAGGTCTTACAAACCCGGAAACCATTTACCTTGGCTTAATTGGCAATGGATGTTCATGTTTCTAAACTGGGAATCGAGCCCTGAGTTTGGCATTAAAACATAATAATTATCACTGTGAGAAATGTGCAGATGGAAACCAGCACTTGAGGATTTTGTTAGTTTTCAAGCACGCAAAAGGCCGAGATAGCCAGAAAAGATAAAACTATGTTAGGGTGGTAGGAATAAAACCATTAGAAATTATTTTCCAGGACTAAAGTTACCAAGAAAAATGTTTCACTGATCTTTGTACACATAATTGAATAATGCCAAAAAGTAGAACACATTTTTTTTTTTCAAAAGGAAAATATTTAAAAGAGTATGAAAGAGTAGTAGGTAGTACATCATAAAGAACAATCTTACTATGACAGAGAATATTCGATCCTCAAATAAATATCTCTGAATTAATGCTTTTTTAAAACAAAAACCCAGCTTCTTCACATTGGCAAATGATTGGCCGACGGCTTTGTGTAAGTGTTAGATGCCCAGCTAAATAAGGAGCCTAACCTAATGTTCATGTAGTTGTCTCTGACACCTGAATTTCAATGCTGTTTTCTCCTAGATACATCCTGACTCTCCTTTTAGAGTATCGGCCCATACCCTATGCAAAGTGCTTCACTACAAAATACACAGGTGAATACTCTGAAGCTGAAGTGTCTAAATATAGTACACTGCAGAAATTAAAACTACAGCTCCATGTTGAATGGCACACGTATTTGTTACAGCCATAGCTGAAGTCCTGGCATCATGGATATCATGCACTTTTTTGACATTGCAATGACTTGATATGCCAGCTATATGGGGCCAGTGTCTGGCACTACAAATCCTGCCTGCTGCACTTCTGGACTAGTGTAAGAAAGTTCTTTCATCCAAGTGATTTACCCAAATGATCCACTTAAGAAAACATGCCAAAAATCATACCAAGGAGCTACAGGATTTAGCAGATGAACTACTGGCCCACTGCTCTGTGGTCTGCTAACACTTCTGCACTTCTTTCAGATCTGTTCCTTATGAATTCAACTGTTCAAGCACGCTGGATGCAAGAATGGGCTATTTTTTGACATTAAAACTCATAAACTGAATGTGTCACAGTGGACTTAATTTTTCTTCTAGTTTAGAGTGAGCACGAAGAAGTCTTACAGAATTTCAGGGCAACAATATAGACAGATCTTTGCACTTAACATATATGCTGCAACATTTGTACTATATAGGTGAAAAGTTCAGAGGTGCACAAGGTTAAGAATGCATAAAACAGCATAAAGAAAGCTCTAAAGTTTCTAATAAAATTCTGATAAAATTGTAAAATACAAATTACTAAGGACTTAATTTTTCTTTAGCATCTCACTCAGCATAGGAACATTTTTTTTTAGGTATTCAATAATTTTTGATTGGAGGCACTAAGCACAAGATCCCTAAGAGAATGCTTTTTAAATACACTGTTGGTGAGAAAAATAAAAAGTTAGACTGCTCCTTCAAAGGAACTGCATGCTGTGCCATTCATTCGCTTGCAAAGAGCAGGTTATAGCACTGTCAAGTGTTCCCCTCCCACAAACAGTTCTGTTTCCTTAAAAAATGTTATGAAAATGTGTGGTATGGGATGGCCTGATTCCACTCAAAGCAAAATTGAGTTTCTCCTATTGCAAGTGTTCAATCAGTGTCCAGCGTGACAGCTGCTCTCCAGGCTGCCACAGGTGCATGTCACCCACCTGACTGATGGTGCTCATGGCTCTCATGTAGCTCTCGTTGCGGGAGCGGAACTTTGGGGATGTCAGCAGCCCTGCAGGGTCCAGGCTGTCCAGACTCCTATTGATGGACACTTCGCTCACTGCCCTCAGGTAACTGTGGCTCCGGATCTGAAGCTTTGGTGAGTGTTCACTGGATATCCTGGGAGTTTTGAGTAGGAAAAAAAGAAAAAGAAAGAAAAAAGATATTTTGTCAAATCTAAGTGGCCTCGCCAGGAGTGAGAATAACCAGGTGTTTTTCACTAGAACAGCATGATTTGAACAAGTCACTAAACAGTCCTTGTATATTTATAAAATAAGGATAATATCATACTTTTATTTGGATTGCCCAACCCTTTTATTTGATGGGAGAAAGAGAGAAGGAAGGAAAGGGTTTTCTTTTCATGTTTTTGTAAACCAAGTCTAAGCAGAATGGCAAAATCACTTCCATTTTGTTTACTGACAGCAGTATGGAAAAATTTTACAGTGTACTGACAGTGACAGCAACCAGCTCCAGCAAGCCCCCCACTATCTGGGACTTTTGAAGTGACAACACTGAAATTATTTCAGGTGTTGGATTTAAAAGAGGAAGAGGAGCCTTTGAGATGAGCCTATCAGAGAAAGCCCTGTGTCTTTACAGAGCTCAATGCAGCAACCACCAAAACCAGTGGGGGAGGAGGGGGGGTAATGAAAGAAGAGGCCTAATAGTAAGATTGGCTGGATGATCCTAAACTTATCAGCTGAACGTCCACTTCTTGAAATGCTGCTGGTGATGTGACTTTGACATGTACTTATGTGTGTACCCATTAACAGGGCTGCTTCTCAGGGAGCTTTCAAGGGTGTACAGGCCAATAGGGCAGGCAGATCATACAAAACATGCAAAATGCACTCATAGTACACCTTAACCTGGGAAATCATTCCAAGAACTTAGGGCACCTGGTAAGGTTTGGTATGCTTTAAATTTTATTTTAATTATGGCTTAAGCTGCAAGTTAACAAAATGTAGGCTAGGAAAGTAGCTTTACATGATGATGTCGAATTAGAAGTTTAAAAGACACAGTTGTGTTTCTGAAGTGATAACTTTGCCTATATTTTCTGTACAAGTGACAGATGAGATGTACAAGCAATCAAAACCAACCAGCAGCCCTGTTCCTCCCACCAGGGAATGTGTACTGCTGTACACCTGCCATGTGTGCTTAGAGTCAGCTAGTGAAGGGTGTAGAAACAATCCTCCACCTGCAAGAGGTTGTATCCTCTGAACATGCTAGCTAAGTGCTGTCTTCACAATCTGAAGCATTCTATAAAGATTCTATAAAGATCTGAGTCACAAAAAGTGATCCATGTCATAACTCACATGAAATACAATAAATTTGGGGGATATTTCTCTTGAAACAACTCATCAATGAATAAAGTATTGAAAGGGTGGTTCTTCAATATATTTTTTGTTTCTTTAGTATTTTCCAAGTATCACAAAGCAAGTTAATTAAAATATTAAATAAATTTTCCATTTTAAAATGTAAATCTCCCATGGATGTTTACAGATATACGACAGGCAAATCTGTAACATAATTACAGGCTTAATCTTGGTCCCCTAGTTTTTAGAAATACATACACAGCTGACCTGAAAGAAGAGAATCCATTTTATGTCTAATTCCTCAAGCATTTGCAGATATTTTGTATTCAAGTATCTAATGATGGTAATTAGTATGAGCAATTTCCCAGTGGCATGCACAATTCTGGTAATTGTATTTTAGGAGGACAATTCCATTGTGTAATTGCACACCTAAGTATTTCAGAAACTGGGTCTGTTTCTGAATGGTATAATACTGTAATAAAATCTAGGCCATCTCTACAATACCTGGCTGCTAATTACCTGCCTAATAAAAATATGTAAACTTATGCTAATTACTCGATACTCCTGTCATCAGATGAAGATAAAGCCTTTGCTTGTCATTTTCACTGTGTTTATGGTGCAATACAGCAGCCGCATTCATACATTTTGACTCCTTAACCCACTTGATTTCACATGACAAAAGTAGAAGGTTTTTAGACATCACAATTAGTGGTGTTCTAAAGAACTCAAAAAAGGCAGAGAAAGTGATGAAAAGGCAACTGTTACTAGTGGTTAGCTACAACATTTTGTTAACTAACGCTAACCATGCAACTCTTGAAAAAAAAATCCTTGTCTTTACTGGATTAAAAAAAAAAAAAAAGATAAAATAGAATGAATAATTCAACAGACGTAAGTTTTCTGATCCATGTGAGCTAGTTTGCCATGCTGCAGATCTGCAAAGTCATCAGCACTGCCTGAAATGCATTTCTTAAATTAATTCAAAATGTATTCTATGAATATGTTGTGAAGAGTTTGCTGCCAGTATGTGACATGCAAAATTCAAATATGCTTGATTAGCTACCAGTTCGTAAATACGTCACCTGGGGCTTGTCACTGTTCACTGATTAGCTGAGCTTGCAAGAAGACTGCAGTAATCACAAAATTCAATGCACAGATATTGCTAGACAGAAATCTGCAAGTACTGAGGCAGGTGCCCTTTAAAGACTGGAACCAATACAACAAGATGCAAGTACCCACACAAGATTTTGCTATGGAAGCTGGAGTAATCATCATATCAGATGTTCATGGAAGTGTCATGGAAACCCACTATGTAGCCACTAAAAGAAAAGAAATTAATTTTCTGTATGCATTAGTGTTGCATAATATTTTCCCAACTCTGCTTGAAACAAGGGCATTCATCCATAAGAGTAAATGTTTCCCTGTAGTTTCAGCAAAACATTTTGTTGTGGGTGGTCAGCACAGCTGCTTTCTTTTTCTTTTTGTTCCTGACTATATGACTGGCCAGTTTGACACAAATCCAGAACCATATTTTACGGGTGGTTACTTATCTGTGCATATCTCCCATCTGTTGTATAAATCAAACTAGGTTATTGGCTGCTGTTGAAGGAGGTGGCTCCTTGCTTACTGATTACTATAATCTCCGTTTCACTAGATGTAGTGATGGGGAGAGGAAGAAAAATAAGAAGGATTTAAATATAGAGAAAGAAACATCTGAAGGTTTATAGCTGTGTGATAAATTGTCCCTATGTTCTACAGTAAAGTTTAGTGAACAGCTCTAATTCCACTAGAAACTTTGATAGTATTCCATTTAGGAATAAATCTGACTAGGTATGATGTGCAAGATCTGAATGTCTAATTTATTTTCTCAGAGTTACTATTACCAGTAACCTGTAAATCAAAATACTATTTTCTTCCTTAAGGGTTCAAGTCCATCACTTATTTATTCTTTATTATATACATTTCTGTTTGTACCATCGTAATTTCCCCAGCTAAGTACAACATGCAAAGGACCGAGACTTTGGGACAGCTCTTTGGATCCACTCACTGCATTGGATATACTAATTGGCAGAAGGGGAATGTGAATCATTAAAGCTCTTAAACAAGCTCCTTAAGCATGCTCCATCATTTCTATGCTGCCGTGTCTGCCGGTGTGACGTGCGACAAGTGCTGAAGCACTGACCTCGGAGCTTGAGTCCTTTCAGGGAGGCTTACACATAGCTCATCCTTACTGCTATGGTAAAAGAGAGATTTTGCCTGGGAGGCTTCTAGCCCCTTGATACAAAATGTGATGATGTTGGTTGAAAGTGCACTCATGGAGCTTGTAGCACTCTTTGGGGTTGGGCTGTCCCCAAAGACAGCATGCTCCACTCACAAATGGCAGATCCCCAAACCAACTGCACCATTGTTTTTTCCCATACTGCTGCCTTTGCTCCAGGCCTCACCACAGAGGAAGGGAGCACAGCCACAACAGCAACACATTGACGTCACACAGGGTGGAAGGTGCAGCACTATTAGATGTGCTTCCCAAAAAACACAGCGAGAGGCACCAGGAGAAGATGAGGGCTTTGTGTCTTTGCTGCTCTGCTGATTGCCACTGTATGTTTCCCAAGGGGATTGACCAAAGAAGGAGCCAGCCCTGAGCTGAGGTGGGTGGAAATGGAGTCTGCTGAGTCCCAGTGGATAAATAAATGTTCCTCTGGACAGAGGAAGGCAAGTGCCTCTGATCCACACTATGCCTCAGGGAAGATTAAGGTACTCCACCAGCGAGGGCAAAATGGTACAGAAAGTCTGTGAGGGGCTCTGAGAGGCAGGACGGTGTTCATTTAATTGGAAAACATATTCTAGTGAAGCATCTAGAACAGAAAATAATGTAGATGTGCAAAGAAAATCTTTGCATACTGCACTGTGATTTCTGCTCCATATATTTCAAACACACTCAGGCCGATCTTCCTGTTTTTTCACACAAAAATGAAAATATTTAAAACATGCCCATCTAATCACCCTACTACTGTTGCAACACATACGCTAAGAAATACTTTTAACCACTGTATGTTACAGATATGTTTGTATTTACAAAATATTAATAAAATTTACATGATGTAATTCAGATGGAAACATATTTTGGTCCCTCATTTATTCAGCTATATCCAGAGTAAGGAATTGGTTGGCGTAGGTAGGCATGAGAAGAGCTAGACTCAGCTGCTTTGTTCTGATTTGTACAGGGAAGTCTGAGATAGAGTCAGGAAATAGTCTTAGTGTGATGCCCAACTCAGATAATGATCCAGGATGAATGAAGGGGGAAGGAAAGCTATAGAATGTCTTTACACACTGCCTTGTCATTTCTGACTTGTATATGTTGACCAGAATTTAGCTCATTCAAATATATATATAACCGTATATATATATATATATATATACGGTTGATGCAAAACTCAACATGAACTGGCAATGTGTGCTCACAGCCCATAATCTGCTGTCGTGAGATTCCAACTGGAGTACTCTGTACAGTTCTGGTGTTCCCATCACACGAAGGACATGGAACTGTTGAAGCAAGTCCAGAAGAGGGCCATGAAGTTGATAAGAGGACTGGATCACCTCCCCTATGAAGACAGGCTGAAAAAGTTGGAGCTGTTTGGCCTGGAGAAGAGAAGGTTGCGTGAAGACCACATAGCAATCTTCCAGTACCTGAAGGAGGCCTACAGGGAAGCTGGAGAGGGACTCTTCATCAGGAACTGTAGTGATAGGACAAGGAGTAATGGGTACAAATTGAAATGGGGAAATTTAGGTTAGATATTAGGAAGAAATTCTTGACTGTGAGAATGGTGAAGAGGTTGGAAGAACTGGAAGAGGTTGCCCAGAGAGATTGTAGATGCCCCAACCCTGGTAGTGTTCAAAACCAGGTTGGATAGGGCCTTGAGCAACCTGGTCTAGAGTAGGAGGTGTCCCTGCCCATGGCAGCGGGGGTGGGGACTGGATGATCTTCAAGATCCATTCCAATCCCTTAAGATTCTATGATTCTGTGATTCTATGATTCTATATCAAAGGGTTCAAAATGCAGTGTTAGCAATTAGCAGTGAAACAACTTTGAATATATTCCTGGAAGAGTTCCTTTGCCTTCAAAATGTCTTTCAAATGACAAAGAGAAGAATAGACAACAGGGATTTACAAGAGCAGGAAGCTTTAGTTTCAAATATTTCCTTTTAATTTAGGAATGTACAATGCATTCTGTCATATATGTAAAACACTTCCATTTATTACATTTCATTTCTGAATGAAAAAAGAAAAGGCCAAGATTGATGATTGATGGTGGCTGCTTTTTTCTCCCCTTAGGCCAGACACAATATAAAAAAAGTAGTCCTAAGACAGTACTGTCTTCTGCAAGTTCAGCATTCAGAATCACAGCAAAAAGTGCAGTGATGTGCCAGATGGGTACTGTGTTCTGCCAACAGAAAATGACAAAGCAGAACAAAATGAAAGTCCAAAAACATGTCCTGAATGCTTCTGTAAGCCAGTAGAGAAGTGTGCTAAAATTTGCCTTCAAAGAAAGAGGAAGCCCCCAAAAATACACTACACACAACCTGAAACCAAGAAAAAACAAACCTCAATGCCACCACTACTGTTAAGTATCTCAGCTCTCAATTTTGCAGCCTACAATGGACAGCTTAGTTCCCTGGGGATTAATTATCCTTGGCTGAATTTCCTACCTCTGGTATGACTGGTGGGTACATCCAATGTACATTTCTGCACTTAATTTTAATTGTATTTTAGTGTTGCTAGAAGGTAGAATAATCTAGTGGAGCCTGACATAAGGCAAACTGAAGGACATCAGGGAGGAACATGTATAGAACAAAGTTACTGAGGTGTATCTCTCTGATCCTGGTCATGACATGGGTGACCAGGCTGGGTGAATTTCTTCATGTTGGCACCTGTGTTCTGCTGCTTTTTTGGTGCAGTGAACACAGAGCTGTCATGTTACTGATTGAGACAAGGGCAGCACGTAAACAGTTTTGAGCATTCACACCCCCTCCCCTATTTTTCCAAGTTTGAAGATATCCTTTTGTGTTCTTGCTTATAAACAAGTGAATATCCTCATGGGGATTTCCTACCTTGAAGCTAAAAAGAAACCCCAAACAATAAAACCTCTCTTCAAGTTCTTATTGTGCTGCTAAAGGGTCAAGTGTGAGAAAGAAAAATCTAAAACTTGGATACATCCAGAAAAAGCTCATCTGCCGAAGAGTAATTCAAGGTGATCAGCACAAAAATGTCATTTACTTCCTTTCGCATTATAAAAGATTCTACTAACAGACTACAAATCATCCACACTGCATGGACCAGTCAACACATACTACAAAACTGCAAGGACATGCCTGTGACACAGGGTTTTTCCCATGGTGAGAAGAGGCAGAAATTGCAGTATGGTGCATTTGACTCTGTCTGATATATCAGATTCTAGTAGGGCTATAGAGGAAAGCACTTAGAAAGAAAAAAAATATAACCCAAAAGTCCCCACAGTTTGGTGTCACACATCTCTCTAATATGTCTATCTCCAGCTGTTGTTCAGTTTTTGAGTAAGCACATCGTGTCCTGCCAGAGAGCTCCAGTTTGTTTGATTGAGGGCAGCAGGAACTGGATCAATGTTTTTTTTGGTAGCAAATGTTTTTAAAAAGCTCTGTCCCTTTCTGCCAGCTTCAGAATCAGCCATGAGACCACTTCTCTGTGATTTTGTTACAAACATCCTTTCCTCTCAAAAGACACAGAAGCTTTGAGTTAGGTTGCTTTTTCTTACTTTCCTTTTTGGGACATGGAGATATTGAAGCTGTATGGCTTTGTTTCAAGAGTAATCTTTAGTTATTAAAATATTAGCAAACAAAGACAACTACTGCATATGAATTCACATATACATTAAAAGAAAACTTTCCTTTTATCTCAAAGATCCTCTCAGGTGCTTTGTAAAATCAAAAAAACCCCAGGCTAACAAATTTAAGGAACATTTCCCTTGTCATTGACATACTGTATTTTTTTCTTGCTTTCTAGACATGGTGAAAGAATAGAGCACAGCACTAAAGTGGCACATATGCAATAGAATTGGCAAGAAAAGCAGATGGAAGATGATGCAGACAGACATTATACAATTCTCTTTAATCACAAATCTGGTCTACATGCTGGTTCTGATTCCTGTGTGCGGGTGTGTGTGTGGGAATAGTTCTAAGCACTTTTCTCTTCCCCCCTGGAGAGTGAAAAGAGATGCTGGAAGGTAGAAATAGTTCAACTCAGATGAACCAGCTCAAACCAGTGATGCCAGAGTAAGTTGCTTCTGTATAAAACCACACATTTTTTGTTTACACTAGAAGACAAATCCACATTATCTTGTCACATGAAGCAGGGTAAGATATAACATTTTTGAGAGCAACCAGCTTGAGAAGAATAGCTCTCCTCTCAGAAGACCCTTTGAGGAAAGTTGTGGGCGCTAACGTCCTCCTCTTGCAACTCTTACTGAGTACATGTTCAAAGGGGTTTTTGGAGGTTCTTGCTGGAGGAAAAGTTGTCTGAGCCTATACCAAATGCATGACACAAGACTCTTGCCTTTTTCAGCACAACTCTTTTGGGTTGGTACTAATAACCCCAGGAACCAGTGCCGCCCAGCACAGAGGGATATATTTCCGAGAACTGGAAAAGCTCTTGCTTTGTATCAAGTATATAGCACTGAGAACGTACACTGCCTGAGGGTCTGATCAGGTCAGCCGTGCCCACAGCCTTCCCTGGAGCCCTTTGGACCCTGCTGGGATGAGGATGAATCTCCTATTCCTATTAATCTTTTCCTATTAAAGTCCTCTACCACTACTTTGCTGAACTCCTTCTTTGTCAGCACAAAAGTTATACTCTCCTTCCTGCAGGAGCCACTCCATCTCTGCTCATTGAGGTTAGGGTCATCTATCTGATCCCACATCACTTGGTTACTTCTGCGCCACCTCTCCTCACTAGTGAGACTCAAAATTCAACCCCAGTCTGCTCAGATGAAATTCTTACTTTAATAATTCAAACATTTTGATACGCTGGCCAGCCACCTGCAAACATGTGTATGAGGGCAAGCCCTCCAAGCAAGAGGTAAGGAGATGACTGCAGGTCCACTCAGGCACAGCTTTTGACATTGGACAAAGATTACTTCATTACCACTTCCATATTTGCAGCTATCACAAGTGAGTCAAATCACATTATTATTTTCCTTCTCTCTGGTGTCTGGTGTATACACGCTGGAAATATCCTCTCACATACCTGTGGATTTGCACTTCCTTGCTTTCATGGTAAGCAGTTAGTCTCTCTTAGTCTGTGCTAATATTAAGCTTACTCCAATTCAGAGTGCTGACAGGCAGCTTTTTTTCTGTTTTACCTCAGGGTATGTAGGATCATAGAATCAGAGAACTGTTTGGGTTGGAAGGGACCTTATACCTTACAGACCATCTAGTTTCAAGTCCCTTGCCATAGGCAGGGACACCTTCCACTAGACCACATTGCTCAGAATTTCATCCATCTTGACCTTGAACACTTCCAGGGATGGGACATCCACAGCTTCTCTGGGCAACCTGTTCCAGTGTCTCACTGCCCTAACAGAATTTCTTCCTAATATCTAACGTACTTCCTAACATCTAATTTTCTTTCTAATATCTAATCTAAACTTGCTCCTTTTCAGTTTGCCGCCATTCCCTCTTTGTCCTATCACTATATGCACTGGTAAAAGGCCTTTCTCCAGCTCTCTTATAGGCCCTCTTTAGGTACTAGAAGGCTTCTCTAAGATATTCCCTATTGTAGTCCTTGTAAAATCACAGTCTCTACAAGCTTGGACTTCACCTGCTTAGCTTAATTTTCAGGTCTCTCCCACTCATACATTGAAAGTTCGATTAATTCTGCCAGTGGGAACACCAAAGAATTACAGCTGTCTGCCAAACCACAAGAGGAAAGTAGTTACTTTTCAGGAATGTCACCTGGCTGCGTGCTGAGCTGGCAGCACAACCAGCCCTGCCTGCTTAGCACCAGGATTTATGCAGGAGCTCTGGCTTGTTCCTGAGAATGGGAGGGTAGAGCTCCAGCTCAGCTAAAAGGCATCTTCTAGGCAGACTTCCCATAACTGAAAGGTCCTCCCATGCTACTCCAAGTTACAATACTGGGCAGTATTTATCTACAAATAATGTATTCTAGGCAAATACTAAGAAAGTATTTCCTCCATTGAATGCCACTGCAGTATTTATTTAAAGAGCAATTTTTTCTGAAAACTTGCAATGCATTTTCAGTGTTCAGTGTCCTCAACTCCACAGATCCTCCTGGACCTGAAACCAGGTGATGATCACCCACACACGTGAGCCTGCAAGCCCTGTCATGTATTTGCTTTTGAGTCACCTACTTCAGAAGACATTTCCAAACATCCAGGTTAGATCTGCATAAACATCTCCTAGTGAGATTAGTTTCGCATCTTTGTTTTGCAAGTCAACAACGTTACTCCAAA
Organism: Corapipo altera; assembly: GCF_003945725.1. Classification (NCBI taxonomy): domain Eukaryota; kingdom Metazoa; phylum Chordata; class Aves; order Passeriformes; family Pipridae; genus Corapipo; species Corapipo altera. The sequence goes on from NW_020884903.1 coordinate 474,445, forward strand.
ATCTTCACATGCATAAGCAGCCACCTGCATTTTCCAAAAAATGCATTTTACATATGCAGCAGTTTTTCACTTCCTATTCAGTTTTCTGCCATTTCAAAAGTTTCAGTTACCTTCTAAAGGAAAAAAAGAAAAGCAAAACCAGCAGATTCAACACCATCTGTACAGATGTGCAACATAAGCCAAACTACTGAAGAAACTGAAAAGCAAGCACATTTTAAAGCAATGAGGAGGGTAGGTTAGTAACTCTTCAAGGGAGAAGGGAAAAATCCCAAATTCAACTAAGCTAAGGGTCTGAGCTCACCTCCTTACACCTCAAAGTAACAGGCCTACCTCCAAATGAAAGTTTGAGACAGCAAGATTCAACACAGGGAAAAGCATGCTACCTAACAAATACTGTGAGTACATCACCTTTTGTGGGAACACATTATTTCCTGATAACACTTGCAAATTGTCGACCTGGAGTGCAATATGTACTGGTGACCATGGATTTTCTCTCCTCTTCTCTATTGATGGGGTCATTTTGAAAGATCATACGTGCACTCTTACTGAGTGGCTATTTCAGTAATCCTCTATTTCAGCTGGCTTGTATTTGAAGAACACTATGCAGTTTAAAACACACGAAGAGAAGCCTGTTTTTTCTTCTTTTATAAGCAAGCACTTCTAACTTACACCTGGAAGATGATGACTTGAAATCCAATCCAGTTACTCCTGACAGCACAAATATTGGGTGTGGGGTGAGGAGGTGAGAGTGCAATAAGACAGAGCAATATGTTCCTGGATAACTCTACAGCCAGTGTCTTGAGGTGTGTCTGGGTAAATACAGCTTGGAGCTCAGATATGACTTTCAGCTGTCTCCTCCAGATAAAAAAAGCAAAGATTTTTGGAGGAATTGTTCATCTGGGAGTTATCACTGACTAAGATAAAACTGTGGAATTTCTCCTGTCATACCAAAAAATCTGGAAATAGTAACTTTTAGTCTATATTTTTATTTAAAGTAATGTCTACATTGCAAGTAAAATAAAACAAGTGATGGTATGTAGTAGGGTTTCTCGCAACATCTTCACCGATTCTCTCTCTGGGCATCAGTCAGCTGCTCTAGAGGATTTTCCCTTTTCTCATTGATCTTGCTCAGCAAAAGCAATATCCCAGGAGCAGGGAGAATTTTTCTCCATGTAACTTTACCAGAGCTATTCCTCAGAGAAAAAGGAGCAGCTAGCACTTTCCTTTCAGATGATTTTACATCAAAAGAAATCCCTCAAAACAAGCCCAACTCATTCCAAAAACCCAGTTATCCATGTGTATTTTAATATTCTCTCTTTCCATTACAAAGTCTTTCCAGTTTTGTTCTGCAGTAATTACAAAAAGAGCTGTCTGCAGTACTAAGATACAACATGAGGTTATAACCTGTTATTTCAGGTATATATATATATATTGGTCTGTGTAAGTTGTCTTGTCAAAGCTCTTACAAATAGGGTCAAAGCGTCTCAAGGTGGAAGTGTGCAACTGATTTTCAGTATGAAAATTTTTCTGATAAATAGAAATTTGCTGAAAAGATGTGAAATTGTGCTTAACACACATCTTTAGACTTTTTTTTCCTCCTCTTAGAAAACTCTCGCATGCCTTTTATGTTACAGGCTATATAATGTTGGGCTGAACTCGTACAGAATAAATACTGGTAAAATAGAGCTAAGTTTATTTTGGAGAGAACCAAGGAAATAAATGTCTTAAGAAATCTGCAAATAATGCAAAATCCTTCTTTTTTTTTTTTTCTTCTTCTTCCCCCCCCCCCCCCGGTTTTTTAAAATGGGAACACCTGAAACATTTCTTTGAGTCTATGAGTAAAGGAATGGACAGCCAGTTATCGTGTCATCCATTAAGTTGTTAGTGTCAAGTGCAATGATTCAGATGGAGATAACGAGAATGTAAAAAATATTTCCAAAGAGTGGATGCACTTCAGAGTTGGGGAACTTCAAAAGGTTTGTGAAGCTCATTTTAAAGGAAGAAAGCCTTAACTTCTGAGAACATCAGGTGGCTTCTTGACCTGTAGCAGTAGGCATTCTTAAGTATTTTCAAATATTTATTTGAATTTAATTATCATACTTGAAATTAAAATATGTGTGTTACTGAACTGGTACACTGTTTTTTTCCAATGAAAAATTAAAGGAAAAAAGATAAAAAAATCCATCAATGTTGGATGAAAAAAATAAAAAAAGCTCAAATGTCTGTGTTTTCATACTGAAGGGGATAAAGCCAGTTCCTTACAGACAGATGACTGATTAGTAGTATGCTCTCTATCCCATCATAGTCACAAACATTCAACCACTTAGGGAATGCATTAAGAAAACCTTCTCTCCTTTTTGGAACACAATGGTTGGATACAGGGTAGAGCTGAAGATGGCCTTCTATCCTGCTCAGAAGGTGAAAATACTTGGATATTTTTGCTTTTGATTAAAACACCATAACAGAAAAAAACAAACAACAAACCAACCAACCAACCAACCCAAACCAAACCAAAGCAACCAACCAACCAAAAAACCCCACAACCCTCTAATTTTTTGGATAAATACCTTCTACCTGACATTGAAAACCACAGGCAATGGACTGTGGCTCATGGGTTCAGACTTCAGTGTTGACTGAAATTTGCTGTGTGACTTGCAGGAGAAGTCATATAAACTCTCACTCTCAGAAAACAGTTATGTTAATACTTCCCTACAGCACCTCTGTGGCTGTAGACGGCTTTGTGATGATGAACTAAAGTCAACAAATGTAACTGAGGTTCTTTGATGGAACTGAATAGCAGCACCATGTTTTTATTGTATTACTGGAGGCCTAAGTCACAGAACAACTTAAATAATAAACTCTAGCCCCAGAGACTGATATTGTATATAAAGTAGAATGGTTAATAAAGAGTAAAAAATGTTGGTCAAAAGGTACTTTAGAAGAAGTATATTTTATGATTAAAACCATTATTAACTATGGATGGTGATTTATGATATCATCTCAAGTCAATAGTTTTGCTGAGGCAGGACAGAACTGCTTGAAAATATCTGCAGCCTACAAAAACTTCGGTGAGTATGGAAAAGTTTAATGCCTAAAATTTAAAGCAAACTGTAATGAAACCTGTATTACTTTCTAAAGCCTTACAGCTCTTATAAGGGTGGCTGCAATTTTGCTCTGAAGTTACATAATTTAATTATGTTGTATGAGTAAGTACCCTCGTTCTCAGATGACCTCTTCCTCAGACTGTCACCTTGATAAGGAAAACAACATTATGATAATATATTAATCCATTTCTTATTGTCAGGGTCATTGGGGCAGAGACCTGTCTGATGATGTTTGAACACCAGCAGGTAGGTTGTCACCTTCTAAGTGTCCTTAATGTCTCAGTGTCCTGGGACTTTGGTTTCTCCGTGATGTGCCAATTTGTCAACCCACTGAATTTTGTGGATATCTACTCCAACTAAGTAGATAAGGGTTGAAAATAGGTAAAATTAGGTCGAGCATTTCAATTCTACAACTGCTTCACATTTTCTTGAACTATCCGTGAAGGGATGTGTCAGTTCTCACTTATTGACATGAGCATGCCTTAGCTGCCCACTGGTGTATGAGCATGCACTGACACATCCAAGGAGATGGAAGAAACACTAGTCTTCTGCTCACTGCTCAAAACAGTTCTCCATGTTGCACCATTACTAGGCAAACTGAGCTGCTTCAAATTCATCACTTTTTCTGTTTAGTATACATGAGAGATCAGCTGTGCTAAACTACCATGTGAAATCACAAAAATGCAATAAAACTGGGTCGATCTTCCTTACCTGGGAATCATATAATATATTGTACAGAAGGGACTGGGAAAGCTTGAGAACACTGTAAAGAGGTGACCTGGAAAAACTAAAACACTGGTCATATAACATAGTCATGGATGTGCGCACAGAGGCCCCATGGATTACCAAGCAGGCAGGGAGCTGGAGGATGCTAACCTGAAAAAAGTAAGTTCCCAGTAGCTAAACTAATGGAATAATTCCTCAAGATCACAATAAAGAGCTACACTTATTCTCACTGCAGCCAGCCAGCCACTAGAGGGAGGAATGATCTAGTGGTGCCAACAATTGCTATTTATTATGCTTCTGCAATTCATTATATTTTTCTTAAAGTGCATCTCATGAGGCTTGTTAAACCTTCCCAGTTAAAGGGAAAAAACCATCGAGCTTTCACAGTTGGTGAAGAAAACACACAAACATGAAGTGCAAGGACTCAAGAAACAGAAAGCATATAAAAAGAGAATCTGCACGTCTACTATATCTTAGAATATATTCTGATTTTTATAGCCCAGATGAATTGTGGACCTGATTTTCAATTAATTAGGATTCACAGGGCAAATTGCTTTCATAGCATTCAGCATATCATTAGAAAAATTGTAGGATTGAAGGGTTTTTCTGTGCCTTTTGTGATTCAAAGTATTTTTCTTGGTGACTAGAAAGGTCAGGTCAGTATTGAGGTTGAAAAAGAAATTTTCCTTCTATACAGAAACCAGCAACTTGCTAAAAATGTAACTTCCATATTCTTCAACAATAAAGCTACTTGAAAGTAGAAGCCAAAGAAAAGCCCAACACAATAACACACTCTCAGTGGCTGCATTACTAATCTTGCACCTTTCACTCCACATTACTATGCTAAATATCCATTTATAGCAGGAAGAAAGCAATTTAGATATGTGAAACAGGTTTTTTTTGAGTAGAGCTATTCACTACTCACTGATAAGGAGATATTAACAAATAAAATTAAAAAGTTGCTTTTATCTGAAGAAAAGCAAGTAATTAATGAGATAGGCAATTGCTAGACATTTAGCAGGTCAAAAATCTTAGTTTGCTGAAGGTCTATCAATGGAAGAGTCTGAATCACATTTTTTTTCCTCAACTTAGGCAAATTCTGCTTGAGTTAGCAGGCCCGGGTCTGCCTTCCCAAACAGGAAAAAAACAAGCTTAAACTCAGCAGAAAAAAATTCTTCATAAAAAGACTGGAAAGCTCAAGGATTGTCTCTATTTTGAGTGCACTAAAAGCTTGGGATCTAAGCAGAAAATTGCTCCTCCACTAGCTCTTCTGGATTTTATTGTCCCTGGCTCTTAGTGGGCAATTAGGCTGCCACCAGTGTAGAACCATCCACGCTGCTGTCTACCCTCTCCAAAAAAGAGAAATCAGGAGACAATAACAGAGACAAATATTTCTCGCAGCCTTCCAAATGGCTTTTCATCAGAAAATTCATAGGTTTTCCAGGAATAGGCATGCACGGAGTATACAGTGGGAACCCCCTCCACTCAACCAGACTGCGATTTTCAGTTGGTGTGCTTGCTTCTCTCTGCAGTACACACCATGGTAGCTTAGGCTCTGAAAAGTACTAAAATATCTTTTCCTAGCTCTGAAGGCGTTCCCTATGGGGGGAAAAAAAAAGTTAAAAAAGGCGTTTTAAGATTCCCTTCTGCTAGAGTGTGAAGGGTAACGAATACAGAGAAAATTTATAGAGGAGTGGGAAGCTGTGCGTTAGGGTATGTAGGCAGGGCGTAGACGGAAGAGCATGCCCCCTGTGAGAGTAGCTGAACCACCTCTAGGACATATGTTAGCAATGGGTGTGGGCAGCATGATGGCAAGAGAGAAGGAGGTCTGTCAAGTTACGAGAAGATTGTACCTATGAATTTCAATACACACAGCAAAATGCATCATAACTTACTGTTACTCCTAGGAGTAGCATGCTCCCCTTTGGGCTTTTACACATCACAGGGAGAGCGAAGATTTGCAGCAGGTGGAAGGAGAGAAAAGAAGGGAAGCACAGGTGAAGAGGTACTACAAGAACTGACCCTTTTATCCCTGGCTGGGGTCTTGCCAGCCTCTGCAGTTCTTCCTCTGGCAGGGAAGTATAAGGATGATTTAACTTCTCCCCATGTTGTGCTTCACTGCTCATGCAGTACGGTGGAGCTCTTCCCAGACATCTCAGTAAGCACAAGGGAGTGCTGCTGCAAGCCTTGCTTCAGAAGAACAAAACAGGAGCCAAGAGCAAGGGGGCAATGACTAACAATGACTGTATTAGCACCTCCAAAGCCTCTTTAGAAGGTTCTGTAATTTCTGCACTAGCTGTAATGAATCAATCCTCGTGACAATCCAATGTGCAGGAGGTGTGTTATTATCCTTTTTTACCCAGAGCTGGAGTTACAGTGATGCCTGTGGCAGGGAAGAGGCCAGGCAGGGAACAGCAGCAATGGGGTGCCCAGCCCTCCATCCTCAGGTCCTGCTCCCAAAGCCACAATCTCCTCCCATGGAGGCACAGCATGCTGATGCGGGGGCCGGTCTCCCACCATTCTGCATCTCTTTGGCAGAGGAAGGGGCATGACACCTGAGAGCTTTGCAATTTCAGTCCTTCATTTTAATTGCTCAACTGATCCTCCCCTTCCCTATAGGAACACTGCAAGCCAGGCTCTTGTTCCAGGTGCACCTCTCAGGCTCCTTTTTGACCTGAGAAACACTGAGCAGCCAAATCATACCTTAGAGTGTTCCTGAACTATAATTAACCTCAGTGTATCCTTTTTATGGAAGAGAAAGCTGTTGAATTTGTCTGAATTCAAAAAACTTAGAAGAAGAGTGGCAAGATAATCTTTTTTAACAAGCAGCTTGATTAATTCATGGCAGAGGTTATCATCCCATTGTGTTGGGTAGGAGGTTGACATTTAAAACCTCATATCTACTTTGTCAGGGGGGAAACCCCCCCCTTGATAGCTCAGATTTTAAATGCTACACTTGAGACTTGTAAACAACACACTGCAGAATCCAACACTGAGGACCCAGATCCCAATTGCATAGTATTCCCAGGGACTATCAGAGAAACAGTCGACAATCATTTTTATGTGTCTTAGTCCTATTAAGTCTCATGCCTTAGGGAAAAAAAACAGTGTTGATTTTATGTACGATGCATACGTCCCCGTGGAGCAGGATGCCATCCCAATGGATATCTAAGGCCCGCACTGGGGACAGTAGGTAGCCCAGAGAGAAAGGCAAGGGATTTACATTCACCTCTGATCTAACCTGGATCAGGTCTAACCTTCCCATTCTGGCCGGCTTCAGTCCTGTCCATGACAGAAACACTGAGGGAGTAATTGTGAAATATAAGATAGTATAATAGAAAGTGTAAGATTCAACTCAGAAGTAAACTTTTATCTGTTTTTAGCTACTAAACAAGACTAATTTTACTTTTCATCTCAAGAAATGAAAAAATACTCTATTTATGAGAAGGGTTTAGATTTTTAAAAAATATTGATAACTAAAAATGTTCTAAAACAGGCTTGTGAATAAACATCAAGAAAACCTAAAATCAGAGTTTCAAGTATTACTTTACATATCAATTTTATTTCATCCTCTTCTTTAAAAATATTCCTTAAAAATAAAGATTTTCCCTCTATTTATTTTTTATTACTGTCTATTTTGTACCTCATTTAAAGGATTTACACAAAACACATAATCTGAGAACATATTCAAAAAGAAGATGAATCTCTGCAACATCAGTGTCAAAATATGGCCCTGTTTTTTAAAGAGACAGCTATTTGAGTGATTCATGGCTTGCACGAACCTCAAATGGATTATTTTGTTATTCTTTGGGCTGTTGCCCTAAAGGGAACTAGTTACATTAAATAACAAACTTCCATTATATGGACATACTGATTCCGAGAACAGGGGAAAGAAATATAGTCATAACAGGCAATTTCAATGGAAAATGAGGGCTTGTCTATCTTCCGCCAGAGGCAAAGCACTCAGATGGATACCACAGTCATCACAGAGATATAATGAATCTGATTAACTTCTCTGGAGATGGAACAATTAGAGCTGATGGGATAAAGCCTGCTTGGCGTTCACGTGTGTTTGCACAGGGATCAGTGTGCAAGGGCTTCCTGACCGCTGGTCAATGGCAAGGGCGCCGCAGCTGCTGGGCTGTGGTCCTGAGATACCGCGGAAATTCTGCCTGGAGAAATGGAGCAGGGAGAAAACCCATTTGCTGAGGAAATCACTCCAAAGATAGCTTGAAGTCCAGCTAAGTGCAACTATCCACCATGCCTATGGTGGCAGCAATGGAGCACCAAAAGGAAGAAAGGCAGAGACATTTTTAACACAAGCTGCATGCCTTCCCAGTGAGAAAGGCTGCAAAGAGAAGGATCCAAGAGTGCTAGCAACAGACCAGTTCTATTCGGGACAAGAAACTGTGGGATAAAAGAACTGTGAAAGGCTCACAAGGATGATATTAGTAACAGCATTAGTGAAAAAAAAAATTAATAATTAAATGTCCACTATTGAAAATTTAGCAGGAAGATGTGTTAGGATCAGGGCTACGACAAATGAAAGCAGAAGAAACTGCTACACACTCATTATTTCCAAAGGCTTGGAATTTACTATAAAAGGAAATAAATAATCAGTAGGGAGGTGGAAATATAGAAATAGTTGATATGTCATTCTGTCACTGTGTGAAGGGACAATGACTCTTAAGTGTAGTCTTCTTCATGCAAATCTTGTCTCTTTTAATGGAGAAAGGACACAGCTAAGTACTGAGGTTTATTACTTGAGAATATTAAGAAATCATTTATTAAAAAAAAGGAGAGAGAAAAGGGACCACTGAAATAGTGGCTTAGTGCTGACACTCATTCCAGCCACTGTTAGTCTAATATCTTATTTATGAATAAGGCATCATCCACTCCTTCTTGTTCATCACAGGGAAACAACAACTAGTTTGCACCTCAAATCAAAGGATCTTTAAGTAGGAGGTAGGGAAGAGGTTGGGGGGAGGGGGAAGAAATAGAGTTACTGCTCTGCCAGAAATGGCATTCTACCCAACAGCAAATGTCTGAACAACTGCAGTGGAACAGCCTGACTCACCAGCATTTCAAACAAGTCTGAGCAATGTATCTCTGCCAAAGCCCTGTTGTCTCACAGCTCTTACAGCCACATGGCTGACATGAGTCCAACAGATCCTACACCAGGCTGAAATCCATGGCTAGAGATTTAGATTAGACCTTATTGACTAGGCAGTGCCATCGTTTCTGAGATTTGACTTTTGATTGCAATTTCACAGGGTGGTTGAATGACATGTTGGTTACATCCCACTAGAATAAGGTAGAAAAGACTTTTCAAAGTCTCCCTGTGAAATTCCATCTTTTATAAATATAATTTCCATTACTGCTACAAACATAAATATTATGTGATTAAGCTGACTCAGTTGATGTCATTGACAGCATTTCGCCCAGAGTGTTTGTAAGCTTTCGGTATTATATATTTATCCTTGGTTTTGAGATTTATGCCAACTTCAGAACCAAATAATTTATTTAAAAGTGAAGTAGCAGTTTTAAGTTTTGTAAAACAAAGAGTGAAGGTAAAAAATGAAATAAGAACCTTATATTATTTAGCATTATAGTACATCTTCCAACTTTTGTTATGCAGACAGTACTAAATACAGTTCATTATGAGAGAGTTTTAGTAAATGTCTATATCATAGCTATTTTGCTGTGATAAAGCAATAAATAACTGTGAACATTTTTTAGCACTAGCCCAAGGAGGACTACCTCCCCAGAGAAGTTTTTCAAGATTTCCTTTCACTTGTAGAGTAATGAAGGCTTAGCACAGATTTGCTGTAGCAATTGTCATTATATATAAAAGAGGACAAATTTGTATGCTAGTCCTAAAAGTTCCTGAGATTGCCTTCAGCATGAAACATCACTGTCACAGTGCAGAGCTGCACAGACACAACCCAAGCATGGCTGCCAGCCCAACGTCACATAAAGAGAGAGAGGGATTTGGGTGCTCTGGATGTGGCTGCTGGCATTTGGGGATGACAAAACCAGTTAGTGCTTTCTGTGGTCACTGGGCTTGCTGCAGGCAAAGCTGCTGGGCAGCTGGGGTGCAGGCTGGTTGGGTAGCACAGCCCTTCTGGGGGGACAATGAGAAGCTGCCATTTTTCACATCAGCAAATTAAACAAACAGTGATTACATGATGGTTCTCTGTCTTTGTGGTGTACACTGATTAAGAAAGCAAACACAATGTAAAAAAATCTTTGAGGATTTTCTCTCATTTCTCCAGTCCTGAAAAGATTTATAATTTCATTAGGAAGGGAGGAGACTTTTAAAAAGTCAAGTCTCTTCACATGTGTCACAGGGACTAGAGTGATATTTGACACTTGCAGCTACTTCAGGGGCCTTACACTTCCTTTGTTGCCTTGTGCCCCTAACCTTCACTCCGTACTGCACCCAAGCCAGCAGAGAATTACTAAATTAAGTTGAAAGTTGCTCTATCTTAGCAATAATAAGATCACAAAAAAAAATAGAAGAAACAAATAACATCAACATGACTTAGTATCTTTTATTCGTGAGGGCAGAGCCATTCTTCATTCTCAACTGTCTTTCGTCCACCCCAACAGGAGATTCAAAAACATGCCTGCAGAAAAGCTATTTGTCTTTCATATTAAAACTAAAGCAATATACACTGTTTTAACTTTTTCCATTTTTAATCTGAAAGGGCTCCACCATTTCACAGTGAAAAAAAAGATTGTACTTCTAGTTGATCAGAATAGAAATTTATTATGAATAATTAAGTTAATTATTATTACCTGTTTCCTTATTTTGTTATGTAGAACAGTAAGGACTCCAGACTGAATTTTGTGCAAATGTACATCTCTTTCTATGCCTGTGAATTTTCTGCATGGCAGATTCAATACATCAGCTGAGCTCCCCTTAGCAAACTAAACCAGATAGTACAAGATCACATACCAAGGGTCAAGTATGGTATGGCTGGCAGCAGTGGGAACATAATTTCAAAATGCTAGTGATGAAATAACATTTAAAGAACATGAAAGAATTGTGCAGCACTGCTGTGGGTGGGATATCTATATTTACTGTTCAACAGCAGGCCTTCAGGAATAATTTGGTCCTAAAGGGAATTTTATTTTTATATTTAAAAAATAAGTTAAGACAAGGAAGTAAGAACAGTGATAACAGGTATATTCAATAGCTTGAGAAAGACAGACAGAGAATCCTAAAAGGTAGATCTGGAGGGGTCTTCAGGAGGTCATTTGGTCCCTCCTTCTACCTTTAAGCAGAATCAGCAATACCCAAATTTGTCCTGACAGACATTTTTTACCATTTTCTTGAAAATGTCCAGTGAAGTGATTTCTTTTGGCAATCCACTCCCATGCTTAACTATCATTACTGTTAGGAAAATTTTTGTAACATATAGCCCTTGTGTATGCCCTTGCAGTCTAAGGCAGTACTTTTTCTCCTGTCTCCACTGGACATTTTTAAGTCTATTTCTGAGGCAGCCTTTTAAGTTGGTGGGCAGAAGTAGGGCTAAAAATAAACAAGACCAGTTTGGCACACAAACATGCAGGTAGGCTGTGTATAGACTATACACTCAAAGAGGTGGCTGAAAAACACATTTTGGTGTTGTAATTGTAATTGTTTTTGTAATTGTAATTGCAATTGTTTTCTTAACACAAGCCCTAGAAGTGCCCATTTAATCCATAAAATGCAGTGATATGCTTTGCTTTTTAAAACAGACAATGAGGTGAATTTGCATTCATCAACATCGTTTTCTGTAAAATGCATAATTTATAGGATCTAAGGGAGAGAAGCAAAGAAGTTGGAAGGCCTAACTTTCATCTGTAACTGTGTCGAACATAAAGCTAAATCTTATGCAAAAGTGAGCCAGATGACCAGACAGAGGACAAGGATTTTAATTTCTACAAATAAAGCAATCATCTAAATGAGGTTGGCATTTTTAATCAATTACCAACTTACAAAAGTCTTCTTTAGTATTGCCGAAAAATCACACTTTGACTATTAAAGTTATAGGTTTTTTCTTTTTTGGCTAGTATTTATGCCTGGAAAACAGAAGGCTCCAGGTTGACCTTCCTGTGGCCTTTCAGTACCTAAAGGGGGCCTGCAAGAGAGCTGGAGAGGGACTTCTAACAAGGGCAGGACAAGGGGGAATGGCTTTCAGCTGAAAGAGGGCAGGTTTAGATTAACTATTAGGAAGAAATTCTTTACTGTGAGAGTGGTGAGCACTGGAGCAGGTTGCCTAGAGGAGTTGTGGATGTGCCATTCTTGGAGGTGTTCAAGGACAGGTTGTGTGGAGCTGTGAGTAACCTGGTCTAGTGGAAGGTGTCCCTGCCCAAGGCAGGGGGGCTGGAATGAGGTGATCTGTAAGGTCCCTTCCAACCAAAACCATTCTATGATTCTATGATTCCATATTTATTTTTATGTAATTTAATGATAACTGTTTCATTTCCTCAAATTTCAGCACACAAAGTTAAAAGTACAAGAGGGACAACAACAGTAGTATAGGTCACAGATTACAACAAAATTCTCACTTCTTATCTTAGAGAAACAAGAAATAACTTTATACAAATGTGACAACATTGGTATAACAGGGCATATGAAGCTAGGTGTAGAATAACAGAAGGGTAAGTTTTAGGATGACATAAGCTACCAGTGAGATTGTAATATCTAGGGAATCTCAGTTTCATTGTAAGATAAATCTTAAGAGGATCATCACAGAAGTAGAGAGGAGTGCTCATCCTACCCATGTACTATGCAGTGAACTGTAGGGATGTCCTGTCTCCACAGAGGGTTGTACAGAGAGATAAGTGGATTGATTTCTGTGCTGTGAAGGCATACATGCCTTTGTGTGAGGGGAAACAAAGCCTAGAAGGGAAGCTGCCATGGGGCACAAGCTTTCTCTCATGCCCATCAGGGATACTAAGCCTTAACTGACCAAATACGCTTTAGAAATTCATCAATAACAACTGTGTATTAAAAACTCCAAGCTCAAAGATCCTTGAATAAATCAATATCCCCTGCTCCTTAAATGCCACGTACACAAAAGATGTGTCAGCTGCCATAAAGAAAGCATTGGCTTCAGAAGTATGACCACCTACTACCTCAAAATAAATATATTTTTCATTGTCTTGCCTTTCAAATTTTCTTCTGACTTATAAATTATTCACTGAACTTAATCATACCTGACACACAAGCATGAAAAGTGAGGACTGTGTCCAACAGCTTCTCCCTAGTTTCAGATGGAAGAGAGAATGGATTGCAATAACATGAATAAAAAGTTAAGTAATATATCATGCATCAGTGACTACGAGCTAGGAAAGTTACTACCTAGGCAAATAATAGTTCCAGAATACTAATCCTTAGGCTGCATGTCCGAAGCTCAGGGAGATGCTCCTGTCTCTTTAATGTGAAATCCAAAAAACTCCCTCTTCCAGAGAACAAACAAAACACACCCCAAGGAAAATAAAAACAATTCTTTCCAGTTAGCTACAGGTTTAATGAAAATGAAAGATACTGCAACATGAAACAATTAAACCAACTGTACTGAAAACATACTGCAAAACACTAGTGAAAGGTTAATCAGACTTATTCCTTTTGTACTAATTAGCAAAGTAGTTGTTCCCTAATTGGAAGTCACTCAACAAGAAAGAAAATTAACAAGCTTCCCTGCATGTGTCTAAAAATATTCACCATCATGAAAATGTGGTATTGTACCATCTCTCTTTTCCCTCTCCCTTCCCCCATGTCTATGATCTGGGTCAAATCATTTCAGCAGAATGAGGACACCACGTAAATTAAAAAAAAAAAAAAAGTATGCTTTTGTTTATATGACACCTTTTTTTTCTGGATATTTTGGGAGTACCTTATAGTAATATAGAAACACCTCAAGTAAATAGGAGCTCATTCCTAAGCTCAGAATGACATCTAAGGGTGTATGCTGTGCCTTGTGATGAAGTGTAGTGTAAGGACATCAGCTGCAATTTGCTCAAATGCCAGAAGAGCCTAGGCAGTGTTTCAGGCCACAATTATCTTTCCATCTCTTATAATTTCCGTCAGTATAGACACTTCCCTAGGATCAATTCTACAAGGATCAGGGGATTTTCTATCTGTAACATCTTATACTAAGTAACAATGGGGTGGTTTGATTCTTTTTGCAAGTCATCCTAGCAGAGTTGGTTCTGCAACTCTGTCAAGATTTGATTAGTAATATAGGTTGACTCTAGCTTGGTGGTTTTCCCTCCAGAAACTGACTTGAACAATTCTCAGAAAGGTGATGAAAAAGTTGGAATTAAGGATGTATAAATCAGATCTACCTCTTTCTTCTTGCTTTTGTCACTGCTACTAAGCTTGCTACCAGATTCTACCACTTGACTGAGCTTGATTATCTATTGTGATTTTATAGGATATTAAGAAAAATGACACAGAGGTTTTCAAAACAGTTTTATCTTCAGATTCCCACAAACATACAAGTCGAAAGTACTTATGATATTTGTATTAACACATCAAAATATAAGTGTGGGTGGGCACATATTTTGAGATATTAATTTTGGAATGTCTCTGATAAACTTTAAAGTTAGGAATTGTTTGGTTTATTCTAAGTATCACCCATCTATGCAGTAAATCATAGGAATAGATTCAGTGGTGATGGAAGTTATATAGACCAATTCTTTACCAGGAGACAAAAAGGAGAGAAGCCTAATGCTTTTTGCTTATATACTCACATACTTTTTCGTCATCAGTGGTGAAACCTGGTGCATTAAAAAGTGTTTGTGGTGTTTAGAATTGTGTTTCTCCAAGTCACATTTGACTGGAAAAACAACAAATGTCTAGTAAAATACTTTGAAAATAAATATTTGCTAAGAAAAACTTAATTTCTGTTCTTATTTCTCTCCTTTTTACATAAATCCTATAAATGCATCTCCAAAGTATCAAGACAATTGAAATTTTCAATTCACTAGTGATCACAGAGTAGAACTTTTCTCAGAAAAAAGTTTACATAATCAAATATGAGTTCAAAGGAACAATGCCGCAACTGTACATAACCCAAACCCCATGTCAATAAATAGATTACCATTAAGTTCTGTAATATTTTGCAAAAACAAAAAATCCCACCAGCACCACCACCAGCACAAAAAAGCCCCAAAAGCAACCCCCCCCCAAAAAAAAACCCAATAAAAAACATCCAACAAAAAAACCCCACCCAAAACCCCAACAAGAGCAAACAAAAAATCCCACCCAAAATTCAAAAGACTCTAGTGGCTGAAGTCCCCACAATAGCAGCAATGTTGACTTTAGAAGCATAATCTGAAGCTGTACTTTTAGCAGAGTGTGCCTGCAAAGGAAAAGAGGAAAGGTGGAAAATGAAGTGGAATAACTATGGTGACAGGATCCATCTCTTAGATTTCTTGTCCTCAAAAGAGTTTTCCAGATCTTTCCATATTCCTTATCTTTAAGGCTGGGAAAATGCTGCCATCACATTATTCCCAGTGCTGACTCACCAGTTAGTTTGCCCACAGTCTTTAAAAAGAGCAAACGGGACTGCTGCAGATCCTTCTCTGACTTATCCAGCTACTTCATAAAGTTTGCTGGAGCTTCGTATCTTTCAGATTTCAGTCTTTCTAGCAAACTTGGTGAGAGTTGGCCAATGGATTCAAAAGTTATTGGGAGGTAGATGTGACAGGTTGGCATGTGGGCAGCAATGGAATTGCATACTTTTTTCCCAACAAAAACCAGGCTAAAAATGAACAAAGTACCTACAGATAGTGAAGGGATATGTCCTGAATCAAACTCAGCTGTAACAGAATTGTCAGTTATCTGTCACCTGCACCCTCTTTAGAAGTTAGATAACCAGTCCATTTTTGATCTGCTTACAGGTAAAAGATAAACTTCTCCCACTTTTTAGGAATGGGAAAGAAAATACCACCTTTGTTTTCAGCTGGATCAGTTTATCTAGTCTGTGAAAGCTTAAACGCCAAGAGGATACTGCCACCAAAGACAGAGAAAAAAATCTGCTTACTTTCTGGTAGGATAATGAGAATGCAGCAGTGGAGGTGTGTATTTCAAAATCACAGCAAGCTGTGCTTTATCCAGAATGGTCCCACAGCATTTGACACATGTGCTATAACCACATGGAAACCATGGCAATGGAGGAAAATTGTAGGAGGGAGACTGTATGGTATAGCAAGGAAAAAACCTAGGCAAAACCAGGAAAATAAATTTTTATTATGTAAAGGAGATATGACACAGTTGTGCTGTTCAAAGGTTATTCCTCATATAAAAAGAAACATTGGTAATAATGAAAATCCTTTCTTAGAAGAGTAGGCGCATGAGCAATGGTAGGTAGGTAGGTGGGAGGAGCAGTGTGGGTTGTGAGACCAATATTAGACTTAAAGTATTCAGAGAGGAAAAGTCCCACAAGATGAAAAATCCCTTTAAAACAACAGTGAAAGCAAAAGGGAACGTGTTTTTAAGTTGTTTGCTTTGCCACAGATGAAAGTGAAGCCAACTAGAGGATGTATATAACAGAGAAAAGGAGTAGCAGAAAAAAGTACAGAAGATCCCTGACAGTTACTGCTGTAGAAACACCTTTGTTCTTCACAGACAGAAAAAGTATAATTAAAGGAGTGAAATACCACTCAGCTTTAAGGTGTTAATATCCTACAAGGTCAACTAGAAGGTCCACTAGTGACAGCAAAAGGCTGCCTGCTGCCTAGAGTGGCTTTCGGCTCATTTCCACAAAGCTCTTATTCAGGTGCAAATTGAACTCAACTGAGTAAGTCAAGGAAATAACTTGTTATCACACATCACACAACTGCTTGATGACCTGTGAGCGAGTTAGGGGTCCTAATTTAGTCTCTATCCAACACGCCAGCAAAAATACCACAACTCTCAGAGTAATCAAGGTAGCCATGAGATGAAGAAGCAATGTCATGGTCAAGGTGAAGTCACATTACTAAAAAAGTATGAAGAAGTCTGCAAGGATCTAGCTTAAGAAGACTTCAATTCCCAGAGCAAACACTTAGCTGTTTCTCATCCCCCCTCCCCCCGAAATTATCATGTTCAGCAGAAAGGAATAAAAGTGATGCAAAATTATATATTATACAAATTGCCTCTGAAAGTGAAAGCCTTCCCAGGAAGAGATATTTCTATAAAATATCAGCATAGATTAAAAGAAATCATTCTATTTCATTCCAATTTATGTTGAATAGTCATTGAAAAAGAAAAGTTATTTCATGTTTTCTCCTCTTTTTTGTTTTACTATCATTTACCATTTCCTCCTTCTATCTTGTGATTTACATACTACTTCTGCACAGTTCTCAAACTTACATGAATTTTACAGAGTACAGCTTAAAATGAAAAAGATTCCTAAAAGCTTTTCTGAATAGGAAGGGACTAAAAAACATGTGAAATTAAGTATTTGTACAAGCACTTTGCTGAATTACAGTGACTTCAAAGCTAAACACAAAAACTTTTGCTGCCTCTGATCCAACATCCTCTGTGGGTGAATAGTGACATACAGGACTTTTTATTTTTCACAATTTTATATATTCTTTTGCAAATCTTTTATCTACAGAGAACAGAAATGACCAAAAGCGAATACACTCACTGTGATGCATTGTACTTCACGCACATATTATGGAACTCTGGAACTCATGTTTCTAAAGATTCAAAAAGAATAAGCTCCGTGCCTGATAGTGTGTCTGTGCATAAAGCATGGCTTGATGGAGTTTGTGGTGGTACGTAACATTTATGTTCACCTTGTAGAGGTTGCAATTACTGGTCTCAGAGGAGGAGTTTTGGCTCAGAAAAGGATGTGGTAAAGTCTTCTGCATGATGAAAGGAATCACTGGATCCCTTGAGCAAGCGCCAGCTAGATTATGAAAATCCCTGCAGAAAATGAGACTGCTTTTGCCTTTGGACACTAATGGAAAGACAGAGCTGAAGCAATTGCTGGCTTCCCTTGAGACAAAATCAGGCAGGCTGCTATGGGGAGCTGCAGTAAGCACGCTTTTTGCTGCTAGTCTTTTCATTACTGATGTCGAGAGCATGACATTCTTAACAAGGATCAAACACTTTTCTCTAAAATCTATTTCTCAGATAAGGTCTATGGGAAAAAATGGGGTAGAAGAGGGCAAGGAAGGAGAGGAAACTAATAAGGGAAATGCAGAAGTATTCTTTTGACACTAATCATGGATACCAGAAGATATAGAGATACTTTTTATTTTTGCTCCATTTTAAAGCTACAGCCTTGGGGAAATTATACTAAAATTAGGTTATTTTTGGTCCAGTGAACTATAATTCACTATTATAGCTAAGAATTTTGTAGAAGACAGACAGGAACAATTGTTGATTTCAAATCCACACTATTTTCTTATATAGATATAATTTATTTTCTTGCTTTAGGGTACTTCTCCATTTTAGAATTATTTAAAAAAAACCCACTAATACCAAAATTGTCATTTTGTGCAATTTTCCTGAGAATTTGGGTGGCTTTTTTTAAAAGGCCCAAATAAAAGTAAAACACATAGTGACATTTAAAAACCATAAACTCATGATTCTTTTTGACTAGAACTTTCATAAACAATTAAACAAGTTCCAGGTTTTGGTTCTCCACAAAGTACAGTGCAATTCTGAGTGGAAAACATGGATTTGCCTACTTTCAAACAGTCTTTGTTCTTTTTAGTTAAATGTCAGACACTCTCTTATGAGCTGCAAAGACTAGTTTAGGGCTAATTTCACATGTTGAGTATATATTAATACGCATTTATGCAAAGTTTTGCAGGCCAAATATATAATTCAGGGAAGTGTTTAAAGAGCAGACCCACTCTTTACATATCTGGATACTCAACACTAACATGCTAAAATACTTTGCAATTTTCAGAATAATATTGAAATGCATCCCCAAATTTACTCTTGTTCAGAAAAAAAACATGCAAAATTAGCATGACCTAACACACTTGTTCAAATATTTTCTCAACCAATAGCTGGAAGTAAAGAGTAGAAACAAATAGGAACAGAAATTGTATGTCTTAATGGAGAGCTCTATATATTGTAGTAAAACATGGACTTACTTGAGGGTGGTGAGCTCTGTAAGGGATGGCTGGGTGGCCTTGAGATAGCTCTCTCTCCGTGCAGCAATCTTTGGAGATGGCTTCGGACTTGTGTCTGAGTCTCCACTGTCATCATCCCCCATGGCTTTGATGTAACTGCCACTACGCATTCGTCGGCAGGGAATCTCGTCATCTTTTCCTCGTGGGGTGTACCCAGTCCATTCATCTTGAGGAACCTGAAGTGATAAACATTTCTCATTTTAGTACACTCCTGATGTTATTTCATAGCAAGATGTGACTGTGATAAGCCACAACAGAGCCATAACAAAAACTCTGATGGCCAAAGGCCCATTCTCAATCGTACTTGACCACGTGTTACTGTTTGCAATGGAGACCCACTTGTCCCTCTGCATAGTCACAAGCATGCCTGGAGTTCTTTGCTATTTTCCATTACTTCACTGGGAAGTTTCTAGCAAACATGCTGACACAGAAGCCTCAGTTAGGTCTAATACTTGGCTGGACAAATCTGTTTTTACAGGGGTATTTTCATTCAAAGCATTTATAAACCAGATCAGGGTGTTTTTGGTTCAACTCAACATACTGAACATCTTTGGGGAGGCACAAAGGCTGAAATGTGAATGTCTATATTACAATCTTTTGTGATAGAGTGTGCATAGGAACACTTACCGGGATGACTTTGGTTCAAGATACATTTCAGATTAGTGGAGCTATGTACTAATCATCACAAAAGTAGGGTTGAAAGTGTGAAATTTTACTACTGTTGCTTCTATAGCATAATTCGTGCAACTGAACACCTGCCAGTTTGCAGGGATCCTCCTTTTAAATTATGTTAGGCTGAGTGTCTGAGTCATACATCTCTTTATTCCTTCCTTTTTTCTTCTTCTTATTGATGTGCTTTATTTCTCTTTATCTGAAGTGTGTCTTGTCCCTTCTTTTTACTGGAAATCTGGAACACTGGGAATGTGCTTTCATGAGATTTTGAGACATAACAAAGGACAGTCCAAGAGCAAAGTGCTCTTGCCCACCCATTGTCTCCTTTCCTCTGCTCTTGGGGCTTCTGACCGTGTAAACCGACATCCTCCTTTTTCCTGTAACTACAGAAACAATATGCAGTGGAGTAGGGTTTTTGAAGCTATTTTGCAGAAACGTCGCTTTTTATGCTGAAGTTGAACCCTCGAAAGGGCTTTTTAGTAAACACAGTTTGTGTTAGACTTGAATACAAGTAGCTGTGAATTTTTAGTTTGCTGCTTTGATTATTCTCAGTGAATCAAGTCTATAAAGCCAACTATAGCTATAATGCTCAGAAAACCTTAGAAGCCACATTAAACAAGGAGTCACGAATCTGGGTTACTAAATTTGTCTTGCAACTTACAAATACTAACACCTACCAGGATAAGCAGTGTGTCTTTTCTATGGAAAGTCTGGTCTTCATCAGCATTGACCTTTGGCTGAGGATCTTGTGTATCCATTGCTTCCCAGGGCATATACATACCAGTTTGTTTAGAAAACCAAAAATGAAACACTGAAATGTTTGCTAACAGCTTAGCTTAGCTGTTGATTTCCATGACAAATATAAGTCTAAGTCCAAAGGCTGTAAGGCCTTTCAACTGTTACTGTTAATATAAGTAAAATTTTTGATGACCTTTTATCAACCCATACTGCTATAAAGTGCAAACCAAAAACCACTGTGATATACAAAGGAACAAAGATATTTAATGGTCCTAAGCCTTTATCAACTTATTACTAATTATAATCAATTTTATTAATTAAACTATTCACAAGCTACGCCTTTGCTTTGTTTCCTGACAATTTCAAAGCCAAGACCCTGCCAAATTTCTTCCTCCATGGACTCTTCTTTCCCTGCTACTGACATAATGATTTAGGGCCTTCCTTGAACTACCAGGCTCAAACAGCCCTTTCCTGTTGTGGTCTGTTCTCCCAGATCTCTCTTGGTCAAGTTTGGCCTTGAAACTCAATTGGAGCTTCAATATTTTCCTCAAAGAACTGAAGATTTAACCCAGGAAGTCTACTTTAGTTTGCACCTTTATCAATATTTCTTCTTATGACTTAGTCTTCCTTCTCAGGACTTAGACCTCCTTCTCAACTGCTACATGTTTTATTTAACTAATTCTTTCTTTGTGCCTTTTTAAAGTAAATTTCCATGTTGTCTTTAAATATGCTTTAGTTAACGGCTCTGGTAGCTCTACTTCTGAGAAACATTTAATTTCTTATCTTCCAGCAGCTTACAGTGTTTGTTGCATAATGATATTTTTTTTAGAAATACATTTTCCTGTCCTTCAAGAATATAAATTCCTTAAGGCAGGAATATAGATCAAATTCCAGTTTTCTTACTGAATGATGGCATGCAGAATTGTTCATCTATAGGAAGTTACTGAATAAATACACCAAAACGCTCTTAAAATATTTTTCTAGAAAAGGGTAAGACTGAGAGTACAGAATCCACTGGAGGAAAAGGATTGAATAAACAGCTCTGATATTTTTCCATGTTAAAAAAAAAAAAAAGAAAAGAAAAAAAAAGAAAAAGCAATATTTCAGTTCTATGACTTCTAAGTTTACACCTAGACACTAGATCTGGAAAGCTGATGCTTTCCTGGTATGTGTACCTTTTTTAAGTCCAAATGAAGCTGGGACTTGGTAGTGGTTTTGATTGTGATTTTTGATGTAGAAGAGTACACAGCATTTTACATTCCACCCCCAGCCCCTTATGACAGACAGAGGATAACATTTTTTTCAGGTCTTATTCTTGCACTGTTTCTAGGCCTAGAACATCATCAAACAGTGAATATACAATCTATATTCATACCACCTCTCACATACATTATGGAACCTACAACTTCTGCTTGTCAACTGTAAAATCTTGCCTTTTCAAATCACTCATAAAAAATAGAAGTTAAGACAGGTTTAGTAAAATCAAGCTCTGATGACATGTTGATGACATGCTCGAACTTCAGTCAGAAGTTTAAAACCTGTAACAGTGTATTTACAATCAGTTTTTAGGCAGATATTAGATATCAAAGTCAGAGTATGTAGAGAATCTGTAAATTCTCAGAGGATATGCACTTCGATCTGTTTAATATTTTATTCATTATGCTTTAATTGAAGATATTTGCTTTTTCTAATTAAGATAAATTAGTGAATTGATCTTTAGTGCACTAAATGAAATATGTTAGTATAATGTTAGGGTTGGTGTCTTTAATGGAAAAAAAGTCATAGGAGTTAAAGTTACAATGTTCATACAGCACCCTTAATTCAGTTAAGCTGAACACTTGTAGTTTTATTAAATAATAGATATACTGTTAAATTTAATGTTGCATTTTATAAGTTCAGTACAAGTGATGAGACATAGTTACTGCGGGCACACTTTCTCTGGAATTATTGAGTTCTGTTATCAATAACCCCATGTATACATACAATACTTTTTATCCCAAAGCTTCTCAAAATGATTTAGCTATGATAGGCCAGGTTTTGAATCCTGGTTGAAATGGATTTACCATGCAACTTCCTATTTACACATGCAAACACTATGATGAAGTTTGAATGCATTGCTCTAGTCCCACAATTTGTATGATGCGATCAGAAGTTTCCAGTTTGAGCTCTGCTCATATCAGTGAAGCAAGCAATCACTGAAAAACAACACACTACCTTTTTAGTAGCTTTTCCATCTTTTAAAAACACTAGATGCAGAAAAAGAAAGCTAAGCTGTTCACATAGAGACCAGGGCAAAGCAATCTCAGTGAGTGCCACAAATCTACTGGCTTGGTTTGCATATTGAAAGTTACCTCCATGTGCAAAACCAAAGGAAACGATACCAAAGTGACCCAAATTCCAATTCTGTATTATGGGTTAAGGGTAAAGTCTGTATGCCCCAAAGAGAAAAGGATAGCTATGGTTACAAAAGGCATCCAGATTCAGAGAAAAGCCTAAAATACCAATTCAGATATGTTTCTAATTTCAGTTAACACATTGAGGAAGTCAGAGTGTTTGTACAATCTTGTCTGCCTAGACAAAGCTGCAGTAGAAGAATGTAATGGATATCTGATTAAAAAGCTTTTTTAGTTAAATAGCTTAACCAGTTTTTTTCTGCAGGCATTTAAGTCTGTTTGTTTTTTAAAATTTTTGCTTTACTCTGTTTTTGGTTGTTTGTTTTTTTTTTTTTTTTAATAGTAACTTTTCAGTATATAAGAGAATATTAGGGGCAGAAATTTGGGTCCAGCTCCACTTTATCTTGTTTTTTGTTTGGGTAAGAGAAAACAGTAAGACATCATGTAACTGATAAAGAGCATTTGCAGGGTAAAGAGACACTTTAGAAGTTTTGCTTTGGCTATTACCAGTTGTAATGCATTTTATGAAAGGGTCTCAGAGCACTGTCTGTGTATTATTTGAGTAGGACAAACAACCCTTAAAGCTCAGCATTTCTTTTCATTGTACCTATTTTACTGTTTAAAAAATACAGACAGATAAAATAATGTCAATTGTTATGCCTATAGTCAAAACCTCAAGCAATACCTACTAAAAGAAGTGACCTGTTTTTCAGAGTGCTTTCTTTGGTGCCTAAAAGTAATGGCTGTAACAGCTCATGTGGACAATGCAATTTACTGTCACAGTAAAGTGTTTCACATTATGAGAAAAAAGTAAAACCCTCCAAAATACAAAGCCCTCACCAAAAGAAAAAATACAAAAATAAAATAAATCAGATTATTTCATACATTCTGTTTCTATACATATGGTTCTAAACATCCTGTAGTGTGTTTTCTTCTGCTGATGCAGAAAAAATGCTGAGAGAAGTGTCTCCGTGAACCTCCATCTCTTTTATTTTTTTCAGTCAGAGAGTCTGCACAAATTTTCCCACAGGCTCTTACTTTGTTTGAATGTCCAAAATCATGTCTTGCAAGGTCAGGTATTACCCTGCACACAAGTGCATATGCAAGGTATCTGCTGCCTTAGAGGATTAATGAGATTAAGATTGACATACTTGAGATAAAGCTGTTTCATGCTTTTAAGAAAATCATATTATCCAATTACCTTAGCAATAGCATTTTTCCAGTATCAGAATATCAAACAGGAACATCACTTGCATGATTGTTTTTACTCTCATGAAAAAAGGGGAAGAGCTAAACTCAGATCTAACAATGAACACGACTGTTTTCATTAAAATAGAACTATTATTATTCACACTACCAAAGTAATAGAGAACCTGGAAACATTTCATTCTGCAAATGATCTTTAGGCTCATGTACGATTCTTTCTTTACAAGCCTAAAAATGAAGAGTACACTTCACTTATACAAAAAGCGTAGTGAAACAGAACACCATTATTACACAGAAATATATAGAAAATAGTCAACAAAGGCCTCTGAGACATGCAGCTTGCTGAAACTTAAGACTTCAGCATACACCTAGAAATAAATTGTTACAGCTAGTTTCTTCTGGTTAAGTGGCTGATATTCTCTTGTAAACAGAGGAGACTATAAAGATGAAGTACTGCTACTAGCCAACATCTTACCTGGATTCAGCATCATCTAGTCCTGATCTTTAACTAAATTTATGTTATTCTGGAAGTGTTCACACTTTGTCATTAGCCAGGCTGGACTGACTAGTCCATTTCCTTTAATCCATTTTTTGATCTAAAGGAACTGGATTTTTCTAATAGGTAGTCTAGGACCCCAAATAAAGAAACCAAGCAAACAGGTATACTGGTCTCCCTCTTTTCAAACATTAATTTCAAAAGCTCACACATAGCGATATGTGAAATAAGACCAGAATGTAGTGACAAAGGTAAAGAAAACAGTTTTTATTCAATTTCTAAACAATAAATTAGAATACTTAATTTCCTTCTTTTTTTGCCCCAAATAGTTATTAACTTACCTTACTGGATGAAATAGCAAACAGACTGTCTCTATAACAAATTAAGTTCATTATTGATCTCGTTTGATTTGGCTTATTGCAGCTGAAATCATTAAAGCTTCTCCCCATGCTTTGCCAAAGCAATGTGGATGACTGTAGAAGTAAACAAAAGGACTGGAAGGAGTGGCTAGCGATTGCTCACAGCAGTAGACTTGTAACTTTAGCTTTCTATTAGCATGCAAATACTTAATGAATTGAAATCACATAACTGAAGAACAATGCTTAATGACTGCTCAGTGCAGATTTTTCAAACCCATGCAATTTGGTCTTAGTCATTATTATGCCTCTTCTGAATGCTGTAAAGGAAGTTTCAATTGCCATCTTCCACTTACTAAGCCTATTCCTGGCACTCATGAATATTGAATTAATCAGACCAATAAGTATGAGTAGCATTTCTTTCTATCAATGTGCATATGTTATGAATCATTGAAGTATGCAAAAAAAGGAAGCCTTAGAAAGCAGAAAGAACAATATATGTTTAATAAGCCTCAAGTGTTTTCATAAAGGCATATAGGAGGGTTGCCTCTCTTACAAACTTAATATGCTCAGTATCTGTAGCAACACTTGCTTTAGCTTGTACTCTTTGAGCAATCATGTTCTACTATAAATTAATTTAATTTAGCTGATTTATCTCCATATTTTTTTACGAGAAGAAAATCAACAACCAGAACAAAGAGCCTGTCCAAGATGGAGCATTATTTCCACAATACTGTGCCTACCCCTTGCATCAAACATGAACAAACAGGGTGAAGAACTGCAATCCTCCTTCACACAACAGTAGTTTGGAAATTCTTCTAAAACGGCATGAATCCTCATAGAGTCAGTCAATAGACAAAATTCTGCAAGCACCACTCCAGTTTATAATGTTCATTCATCAAAAAGTGTCTTAACCCACTGGCTTGTCGATTTGATTCACATTCAGTTTTATGTAGTCTTTTACATAAAGACTATGTGTGTCTTTATGTGTGTCTTTTACATAAAACTACCATGTCTTGATTCCAGACAAATTTTCTCCTTCTGCTTTATGCATAAAAATCCAACCAATCAACCCTGAAAAGGGCCAAGCCAATACAATGATTCCAGCCAAGTGCCTTACATACTCTGCAGAAAGGAAGGTAAACAGCGACTACCATGTCCATTAGCTGAGGGTAACATAATTGAAGGTCCCAGAACAGGACTCTCAGCTGGGACCTCAAACTAAAACTGCTTCAGTGATACTCATGTATGATATTCTCTCAGTGGCAGAGGGTAGACATTCGTTCTCATCTTTCACAATATCCTTGAAGCATTCCATGCCATTGTTTATAACAACATATGGCTTCTTAGCCAGTTAAGGACAACACGGTGACTGTTAACATGAATACCAACCCTTGAAAGGACACTTTCAATGACTAGCGATGGAGAAATGTTTTCTCATTTCTTCTATATATCTTCTTTTGTGGTGACTGGTTGCCATCAAAAGCAATCCTGTTAGATGAGATGTCATTTTATCTCTCTTTCACTACACACCACCACAAGCCCACTATCAAGCAGACAGCAGGAAACTGACTAGTGGGTGGAGAACATGTAGCTGAATCTGAATCCTTGGAAGAAAACAAGTGGTGGAGAGAGCATTTTGAGAAACAGTGCTTATGCTGTTTCTTTTGGCTGACTGTAACTGGGTAGTTTCTAGTGCTTTGCTAATGTGCTCTCACAGGCAGCTGCTGTAAGTAATGCAGTTAAGATGACATCTCCAGCTGGCTATTAGCTTCTGTCATATTTTAGTGGCCAGTGGACAGACTTCACTGAATCTTCCACAACCCTTTGTATGGATTACAGCAATGCAATATACCTGCATAAGAAGATTTCATTTGGCTGTAAGGAAACTTTCTTGGTTTCAGAACACCACACTGTGTCTTTGCAGTGACTCTAAATGGTTGCCTCTCTTCTACAGTAGTGTCCCCTTTGATATCAAATCAAGGTGACTGTCTTGACTCTCATCTGCTGGGAACTGAATTGGTATAGACCAGGAAACCTCAAATATTTCCTAAAAACTGGTTAGCAGGCTGGGGTTATGTCAGTAAAACAAAATTAGACACAAACTTATTTGCATAAAAGACTCCTGGACACAATTCAAAAACTGTCTTTGGAAGCCCTGGCCCATCAGAACTGTCACAGTGCCTCATCCATCTGCATGACACATTGTTTAGCCTTTGGTGAGAGAAATACATATCTATCAGAAATCTAAAGAAGACAGTCCATTGCACAATTTCAGGGTAAGAGGATGAAAGGACAAAGAATATACAACAGATTGATGTTCTTATTCCTTAATTCACTAGTGACAGGAGCTCACCTGTGCAACAAGCACAATACAAGGCAGAATAGAAAATGTGGCCAGCTGACCAGGCTCAGACCACTCTCCTGGCACTGTAGTGTTTCCTCACTCAAGAGCTGTACTATAAATTCCATTTTTGAAACAAACAAACAAAATATCCAGTAACTGGATGAAGGGAAATACTCCTTATGACTTTGCACAGACTGAGGAAAATGTATCACTGCTCAGCGTTTTCTTCCCCATCTACTTTGCATGTTTCCACAAAAAAAGTTAAGCTTTCAAACTCAGATGAAGGTTGAAATGTTGTTTCTGTTGTTGTTACCGTTGTTTGTTGGTTTTTTTTTTAACAGTGACATTACTGAAAATGGTAAGATTAGAACTCTCCAAACATTTAAGGCTACAGAAAGAAGTCAGATCCAGGACTGAATCAAATCTTATCCACGAAGGAATTGAAATAGATACCAAATGCCAGCTGTTATGTGCAGCCATAATTTTAATAAGCATTTCTCACATAACAGTGTATGTAATGTAGTGTCACCCAAGGATGTTGCTAACTCCTACTTATGCTATGCTAGCAATAGGATCCAGTTGCCAGAATTACGTTCCTTAATGGATGTGCTATTAGACTGTAAGGATGGTAACAGAATGAACTGATGGTAATTCAAGTTAATGTAGAAAAAATAACATCAGTGCCAGTATATTCAATATTGAGAAGTTACAGGATGCCAATAAAACTAAAGGACAGAGAATTATCACTTAAAGGAACATGGGCAGATAAAACTGCAGCTAAATGTGAAGTACTCACATTGCTGTAGAACAGCTCTCTTTGTACTTAGGAGGCCTCCATTACTGAATTACTGAAGACACCAAGGTCAGTGGTCAGATTTTAATTAAATGAATAAGAACACAACAGTTGCTCATGGTGAAATATGTGGCAAGATCACTCTTACCAACACAGTTGACAATTTCTTTTTTTATTAATTTTTTTTAGCTAAAATAAAGGACTGCAAAGATAAGGAAGACAATTATACTGAAATACTCTCCTACATATTTGTCTCAGTATAGCACTGACATCTGAGTGGGTTTGCAGGTAGGCTAAATAACCAAGATATAGATTTAAAGGAATTACCTCTTAGTAATACAGTTTTTGAAAATAAATTATTTTGTGCTTTCTTTATATTTGCCACAAATTGTATTCATTATTCCTATTACCCATGTCACTATTTAAAAACTGAAATAAATTAGTTTTCTGTGAATATTTTTTCAGTTTTAATGTTCCTAGATACTAGTTGATTTTAAAAATCATGAATATTTAAGAATTTCGAAATGTTTTCATGATTATTCTATTACCTGGAAGCTGACGTAGAACACATTAAAACATTTGACACTTTATTTCACAATTGTCCAAATCATTTCCATAGCTTTAGCAGAAGTATGTTTCATATGAGCTCAATAAAAAAAACTTGACACTTATACCTCATATACTTCATAGTTCTGTCTGGAAAATTGAAGGAGAAATAACATATGCACTACTTTTCAATTTATAAGGGAATATGGAGAAAAAAAGGCAAGTACTGAGATACATGAAAAATAGAAGGTCTATATTAATGCATGTTAATACAACTTTCATATATATATATACACATATATATATATACAGGAAGATTTGAACATGGTAGTTGCATCTGAAATGCAAACACTATAAATGAGGAAAACATAGACATAAACTGAAAATGCAGATGGACTGGCATAGATAACCCCAGTATAACAGATCTAACATAAATTGCTGTGGTGCAAGGATGAACACCTTGTAATTTAACATACCATGTTAACAAATCATAATGTAGTAACTGGTCCTTATTAGCACCCTGAACCTAGGATCTCTTTGGCCCTCCATGGACATAGGCAACAGAAAGAGGCTGGAACTGGGACTGAGCAGTATCTCCTAAGAAACTATGGAAGTGCCTTGTCCTGAGACTGGAAAACAAGTCACTTAGAGTTTCTTAGCACTACACATGGTGTAATAACGCCCATTACAGGCAACCTTCACACAGGAAACCCAGTGCAGTATGAACCGGAACCCTTTGCCACCAGAAAATTCTGACTACATCTAGAAACTTGGGTCATATCTTTTTTTATAGTATTTCTCAGTGTATCTCACCAAATGGCAAGCAGTGCAAATGTGGAACTCTAATGGTTGCACTGCTGTCTCCACCTACTGCACTTCAGTTTTGAGAAGTTAAATTTCCATCCTCAGCCCCAAGTGTCTGACACAACTGACTTCAATCTCATCAGTTGTGACTAAAGGAAAACTTACGAGTGACTCACATAAGAAGAAAAGAGGATTAATACAAAAAATGTCATCCCTTGTATTTTTCTCAATCTCTTAACAAATGGACCAAGGACAACGTGGACAGCAATTACGGGGAACATTGAATGGCAAAACTATAATCAGAGACAAACTCTGCAGTGTATTTGATACTCTATTAGCTCCAAAAATCATGAATTCATAGAAAACAAGACTGTTAAAAATATCCCAATGTATTTAGACCCTATTGTTTGAAGAAAAGAACTGCCGTTTACATTTTGTCTTTATAGTTTTGCCTCATTTCATTTTTTCCAGAGGAGAAGCTAGCAGAGAAATAGAGGCTGTCCACTGCCTTATAAGTTTTTCTTTCAAGGGAGGGAAACCATTTTGAAGAAGAATTTTGATAAAACATGAACAGTTCTTTCTCACCTTCCTTCACTTTTGTCCAACCATAAACCCGGATCAAACAGAAGTACTTTCCTGAAGTAGAAATCAACTAAAAAAAAGGACATTATCTTTGTACAGTCCAGCTCATCACTCTTAAAAGAAGAAATAGAAGATAAAAATACAATTCTGCTCCCAAAATGCAGGTAAGAGGAAAAGATTTGCTTGGTGGTCTTTAGACTAGTCTGGGATAACATCTCATTCTGAAGATGCACAGTGTTTGCTCAAACCTCCCCTAGACCTCCAAGGATGAACATCGTGCCTCAGCACCAGGACTGGAAACAGAGACTGCTGGGGTAAAGAAAGACAGTGCAATGCAGGAAGACTCTGCACTCGATCCAAATTCCAAACTATGAGAAATAAGCCCATCTGCAATACAAACTACTGCCAACTCCTTCCACAGAACAGTTATGTGGAAAATATCACAGCAAGTGAGATAATTGTTTGTTATTTCCATATATTTTACACTTAGAATTCATGCAGATACTTTTATGATAAAAGCCCTTACAAGCAAATGTGAAGTCAATGTTGCCTGTGATCTCTAATGTACTCAGATCCGTCAAGATAAAGAAAATTATCCTGAGTACCCTGAGTTGAATTCTGATACTGTCACAAGATGAGCTTGCATAAACAAATAGTTGCCTCTTTGAAGGATCAGTTTAGGTCGTGAGAGTTTATGTCCTGGACCACAGACAACAACTTAAATTACAAATGAGTTGATAAAAGCATCTATTAAACATTTAATGGGTTAAATAAAGAAACAAAGAAGCACCATAATAATGAAATTAAATTCTCATTTGTCCACTGTGGTAATGAATTTCCAGCTTTCTTCTTACTTTGGGTATTTCTAATTGTTCTAACAGAGGACACCAACCTTTTGGTACAATCATGAGAAGGTCACCAGGAAAATAACAGATATACAGAATAATTCTACAACCCACCAACAGACTAGTACTCTGCTGCTGTTAATACACATTTATATTGCAGGATAGCTAAAAGGCCTCAGTTAGGTCCTGTGCCCCATTGTGGAAATACAAAAGGGAACAAAGTCCAAGCCCCAAAGGGCTTGTAGTGTAAAAAGATAAGTGATACAGTGAAGAGAAAAGCAATGGGATGCATTCAAAATAGACTGACTCTTTTAATACCTATATGCATTTTTCATCCTTTCAAGCTGCCAAGAGTGAAGAATAATCCTGACTTGCTTCCTCGAATCTACTGCACTTTTGAATATTACTTCCAATGTTAACTGATGCTCAGTTAAGATTTTCCTTTAAAAAACCCCAACAATTTCAAACTTGTTATATTTCCCTTGTTTTTATAATGACATATCATTAAAAAAAATGAAATAAAATTAAGTGAAAACCAAAATGAAACTACCAGTAAGGATGGGAAACACAGTGAGAATTTAGTTATTTTAAGTGAGAATTTAGTTATTCTTACCCTTGACAATTGTTGGACGTATTTTCGTACAGACACAGATAATGTCCTCTAATTCCACTTCAGGAGTCTATTCCTGTCAGCTAAACATTATCTAAAGGTCCCTATGGAGGTGTTCATTTAAAGCTGATGCTGGCACAGTTTTTCACTCTTTTCTAGCCATCTGGTCACATACTGAATTGTCAACTATTTTATCTGAGCCCAAGAGGAAGACTGAAGGAGTAAACAAAAACATCAACAAAAGAAATCTCAGGGTCCAAAGTAACCACAGCAATCAAGCCTAAAGTTATGATTTCTTCTCACCCACAAAATTCAGACACAAGAGACTTAATAAAAAGAAACCCCAAAGCTCGAAAGATTGCAACCTGAGGCTATTTTGAAACCCCTCTCCCTCTGCAGTCCATACACAGATCTGTAAACACACTCTGAGCATTTGTATTGCCTCCTCTTCCCTCACCCCACGCTCCTAACAATTAATATAAAATATACATATCCATTCATTTACATTTAAAAATTAGAATCCCAGAGACTGGCTATCAAAATTATTTTACATGCCACTCCATAAAATCTCTTAATATCAATTTTTAAATGTGGATGCCTCAGTCCTACGCCTTGTCTGCATACTGACTTAAAAAACAGAATGTGGAAGCTGACTGTCTCATTCAAGCACCCATATGAGAGATCTCGCTACAGTTTCTATACAGATAGACAAGAGTCCCACTACATTAAAATGAAACCAAATCATCTTAGCAAACCTCTTTTTTCCTCATGGTCTTCTCTCTTCTCTGTGCGACGTTGTTCCATCTTACACACACACTTAGATGTGCCATAAGTGGTTCGTTTAAAGTGCATAAAAGCTATCCACAGCTCTCCTAAGAATGAAACAGTTTTAATATTTTCTGATCCATGTTCCTGCCACAAACATTCACCGGCAGTGTGATAGCTCCAAGAGGAGACATCTGATTCTTGACATTTAAAGATACAATACTGGTGAAAAATAGTGACGCTGTATTAACTGCAAACAGCTTGTGAGGGAGTAGGTGATGTACTCCTAAAGTGTATAATCAGAACAAGCAATAATTTCAACCTTTTGATTTTTTATTTTTGACTCAAAGCCATGAAAAAGAGGAATAGCCCAATAAACAAATCTGGACACGTTACAATAACTGTTTTAAGAGAATTTATATTCTATGTCTAAAAGAAAAGTATGCTGTTTTCCTGCTGGAGAAAGTACTCAGGTACCCTCAAGTTTCTCAAAAGGGTCTCAAAAGCTTTCATAAAAAAATGAGCAGTAAATGAAGGCAAATCTCGAAATTACAGAAATCAAAGAATTTGTATCCTGGTAACATTCAGTTAATTGACACTGTAATGCTAAATGCAAGCACTACAACATCAAATTCCCTATACCCCTACTGTGACAGCCTTATAAATTCAAAAAGTACACATAAAGGTCTTATTTTTCTCACATGAAAAAAACTGTTCTAACATGAACTGTTTGAAATACTGAATGCTGGCAAAAAAAAAAAAAAGAAAAGAAAAAAAAGAAAAAGTTGATTTATTTTTAATTTCAGCAACAGTACCCCTTGTTTGTTGATCAGTTACTTCTGGGTAAAGTTGAGACATCAGAGCAAACCTCTATCCCCCACAAACACCTGAAACAAGGCAGAGCACAGTTAACAGCAATCAGTTCTCCACACTGTACCTGGAGGTACTGACACGACCGTTCCTGTTGGCACGTCTCTGCCTTCACCACTGTCTGGTCCATGTTAACTGATGCTTTCTGGTAAACTTCACGGGCTCTGCTCACGGTTAATGTAGAGGACCAAGAGCTTTTCTTCATTAACTGGGAGTCCAAATTCACAGGCAGGTTTGCACAGGTAGAGCATTTGACATCATTATTGCTTCTGGAGGACTTCACAGTATGTTCGCTAATAGTGTTATAGGCTTCCATAAAGTATTGGGAAGAGGAACGATCAGGGCATCTTCCCATGGTCATGACCCCACTGGGACCATGATAAATGCAAACATCATTGTCCAAGTTGTCATCTGAACTCCACCATCCTGACGCATTGG
Organism: Corapipo altera; assembly: GCF_003945725.1. NCBI lineage: Eukaryota > Metazoa > Chordata > Aves > Passeriformes > Pipridae > Corapipo > Corapipo altera. The sequence goes on from NW_020884903.1 coordinate 507,874, forward strand.
ATCTGGGCTTACCTTCTGATCGCCTTTCTTTACTCTTACTGCGCTTCCCATACCTCATTGTCTGTGATTCTTCTGGGCTTGCTTTTCCCCCATTGACATTCCCCTTGGATGGTCCCTCCAGTGAATGGGACTTGGTAAAGAGCTTTTGGACAGAATGAACCAGGTGCCGGATCCTCCCGGGGCTGTCACTGCGGTGCTCCATGGCAGTTCGTTTGTACTGCAGAGTGTGGTAGCCATCCCGATTCAGAGGCAGCTGCCGCTCAAACTGGTCCAAAAGGTTGGCAGGAATGCGATTGGTCTTGTTGGCAGTTCCATGGGGAACCAGAGCACACTCGTCCTTGAGTTCATGGTGGGAACTATAATGCCTCCTGGGAAATGTGCTGCTGGCAATCTGATCATTGTAGGGCACCATGCACTCTGCCTGAAAAGAGTTCCTTTGAGTGTAGTAAGGGTGGTCTGCAGGATGGGGGTCCACTGGGTTTAACAAATATGGCTTCCTGTCCTGGTGGTGTGGCAGACTGTCACATGGAGAGTCACAGGCAACCCCATGATGATGACTACGGCTGCTAGACAATCCCTTCATCGTTGATGGAAAGCAAGTCCCAAAGTCATCTAATATGTATGGCTGTGCAACAGGCAGATCTCAGAGAAAGGCCTAAAAGAATGAAATACAACAGAGGACCATAAGATATTCAAGCTAAGGCAATAAACAGCATGCGTATGTTGAACATTCTTTGTTTCTTATTGCAAAAATAATTGGAATAAACATTTTCTGATTCTTTTTATTGCTTAATATTTCCCATGTCCAACATAGTGATAGGGATACCAAAAAGAAAAATTATCTTGTTCCATCAGCTGGAAAGCAGATGAAAGAAAATTTTCCTGATATGAAAAGTAAGATAAGTATCATCACCTGTACTCTAAAACCTCAGTCCTGAAAACATTCAAGGACAGGGGCCTTCCAGGATGTCTTAACTGCTCATCTGCATGTTTTCAGGGCCAAATGGATGCATTAAAAAAGATCATGTCCTTAATGGAACACTTTCTGGACTTCTTAGGCCACACATAAAGCATGGTGAAATTATTGGGAAATATTTCTCTGACTTAAATGCATATTTTTCATGACTTGAGTGCAGTTTTACTCAATGTGCATATTGTTTGCCAAGACTGTAAGCATTGCAAGACAATATTAATACGTTATTTCTGTAAGTTATTTTCAAATTAAGAATAAAATAACAATACATTACACTAACTGTCAAAATGAAACCAAACAACTATTTAATAACCTATATATTTGGAGGGTTGTATTTAATATTTACTGACTCCTATTCACAAAAAAAAAATAAAAAATAATCATTTTATTCTGCTAATGCATGACTTTGTTTAATTCTCCATAGATTTTCAGTGTACTAAGCAGTGTTCAAATATCCCTACATACTTCTACCACATAGAGGAACTGGTATAGCCACAACTTCCACATGGCAATAACAGTGTAAGAGATTTCAACACTTAATTCTTGATTGCAGTTATTTGTCCCTGAAGTGACTCAAAATGCTATAAAATATTGATTACAAGAAGTTGAAAATGGAATCTTCATCCCAAGTGATATAATAACCACTCTGAGGCCAGATGCTCTTATTTCAGTCCTCAACACTAGCAAAAGTCTGTATGCAACTGTTACTGCAACCTCTGAGCTACTAATGTATAAATTATGGGTTTCAGATGTGACAAAACAGTCTCAAGGTGCTGTCTCAGCTCCTGAAGGGCAGAGGACTTCTTAGAGGATGTCCTCTTATGAGGGCAGTGGCAGTCACTCAGCTACTTTATTCTTTTCCGGCACCCCTAATCACATAATGCTTTTGGAAATGTAACTCTTGAGATCTCTCTTGTAGAACCAATAAACAGCCATAGCAAACAGGTTTCCACTATGTTCCTCCAGTGTTCTCTCTGCTAAAGTTCACGTTTTAACAGGTTGTAGACATTGTACCTACTGATAAATTGGCAACAATGAAGTTTTCTAAAATAGTATTTAGTTAATGTCAGTCTGGAAAAGCACGCTCTGCATTTCATCAGAACATATTTTATATTTTCTTCTGAATCTGTGGTGAGCCAAAGAGGATTATTTTTCAAAATGCTTCAAAGCTAATCTGAATGTCCTGCATTTCATTTCCCCTCACCAGATCCTTTCAATGCAGAAAATGTTCCTTCTCAAGAGACCTTTAATTCCAAAAAAAGAGTTTTCAAAATACTGCAAAAGGCTCTTGAAATATTCCAAATGGAGAGGCTAACTGGTTTACCTTAAGAGGAGAAGGGCTAAAGGCACCTTTGAAAGCACAAAAATAATATATTCAGAGAACTGGACTTGTCAATTATACTGTAGTGACAATACTTAGCATTTCTAAAGAGCATTTTACATCCTTACCATCTTAAAAATGTGATCTATTAGATTGTAATCAAGAAACATCCAAAAGGATGTAGTAGTAGATTCATTACTCAGGTAATTGAAAATATGACTTGAACAAAAATACGCCATCATGAAGAATACTTCTGAAGGATACAGAGACCAAATCAAAATACTCCAGTCCCTGATATCTGTGAATATCTTTCACACATCAAGGTTTATGAAAACAAAGCTTCAGCCAGTTAAGTTTTATTTAAATCCATTTACTATCATTCAACTGTCCTTAAGATGATTGATAAGTTCTCTTATAGCAATAGATTAGTGTGTTATATAAGATAAAAAAAATTAGAACCTTGCCTTAAATAGTTCAATAAACTGGGACATGCCCAAACACAGTGATTTATTTTCATTTTTTCATTATCTGAATGACTATGAAATTTTCATTTTTGTGCACTGTGGAAAAAGAGTGTATGTAGACTAAGAACCAAAAGGACTGATAATTTATAGCATAGTGAAGTCATGGTAGGCATAGGAGATGTCATGGAATCATTTAGAATATGTAGTCTTATAGAGCAAAATGGCTGGGATGAGGAAACACTTGATCTGCTGGGACAGAATATTGTGGAACATCTTGAAGCTAAAGATGAGTTTAAAAGATATAACTATGATTTGACCAATGGGAACAGCCATGTTACCAGCTGTGTTTTGGATGGACTGGCAATATGGATGCTAAGGAGGATGTGCAAGAAGTGGTAAAAAGTGAAAAAGTGACATTTGTCTATATAGAGAGACAGCAACAGGCTTTCAAAAAATTGTGGAGGAAGCTTGGCTAAGCACTGCTATATGAGCTTGGATGGCAAGCAGGATCGAAACGTTTAGGAGAAAAGATACATATAGTTCTACACCTATTTTGAGTCTGAGCTGTCAATGAATCTTCTATGAGGAAGTACCAGAGAAAAAAGCAGAAGATAGAGAGGATGATCTGCCCAAAAGGAATCCAATGAACAGATACAGAGAATAACAGAGAAAATATGCTTGTGAAAGCAAAAGATCATAGGGTTATGAAAAAGCAGATTTAAAAGGGGAGGAAGAAAAGAAGAAACAAAAAAAGAAAGACCACAGAGCGATAGAAAAACCAAACCAAAACCAAAAGGGAGCAGCAAATCTATGTAACCAAAAGGAGTGACAGTAAAGAGATAATGCTCATGATTTCTCCCAAAACATGGGAGAAATTGCAATTCAGAGTAAAACCTCTTTATTCCCAAATCCTAGATTGCTGGATGCATTAAAAGAGGGGTTTTTTTTCCTGCTGTTACAACACTGAAAACATCTATTCTATCATGTCAATTGTGATTAAAAACATGAGCATGTAGTAGAATATAGCTTCATTTTACCTTAACAGTATTACTGCTACGAATTAGGAAAAAACCTCTAAACAATCATGTACCATAGTGTGGGGGTAAAGCGGCAGGCCCGTTGAGCCCCTAGAAGTTAAACCCCTAGACGAGCACAATATATTGGATGGTATAAGTCCATTCCCGTGAGAGCAGAGAAGCTAATTAACCATTCCCATGAACAGTGCAGCCTTGAGAAGTGGGGAGCTGGAAAGGTGATAAGTAGGTTTAGGGAGGATAAAATGTACAAGGACAAAAATGTTGGCTATGTTCATGGTGCAGGTGCATGGCGGTGGTGTTTTGTATAAATTATATTATTTACAAAAAGTGTGTGAAAAAATGTGGGCTAGTTGTCCTAATAAAGGATGCTGCTGCGCTGAGGCGACAGACAGCACTTGTCTCAACTCCTTATGCAGCGTGTGTATATATGTGCGTGTGCTTTTCTATCGGTCAAACCTAACTACTACGATAGATATCCCACGACACCATAGTGCACCTTCCAGGAGGGAAAGAATAAGTATAATATCATGAATATTGAAGAAAGGAGTGTTGCTTTTCTTAAATATTTAGTGGACAATTCCTCTGCACAGAAGTCCTGTCATACAGTCTTTGATTTCATTAGTATTTTTCAAAGAATATGCATAATTTTCTATAATTGTGTTGGCTGAACATATACATCAATGTTTAGTGACATTAACAGCTGGAGACAGGGCTATCTGATCATGCCATGAATAGCTGAGAGGAAGTTGATTAAGACTTTTATTGTATTGTTATTTTTTGGCCAAAATAAGAACATTTAATTACTCATTAAATAAATTAAGACAATCTATGAACATAGTAATAAACAGTGGAAATAGCAATTCTACAGACAGCAGACCAAAACTACTTGATGGCATAGGATAAATGAGGTGTTAAATAGATACAGCATTATAAGGCTGAAGAATGCTTATTACTTTCAACATTCATGTTACATTTGCTTTTTTTTTCTTAAGGATGCCCCGGGTAGGAAGGATATGAATATATTCATCCTTGTTGTTAATGAAGTGTCCCTAATGCACAACAATTTGTTGGAATAGCCTAGTGGCTAGAAAAATACCTATTTAAATCCCATGTAATTAAAGTGAAAATGAGTGCAAAATAAAACCTGAATGCAGAAACTACCTATTCTTTTACAAATTTCATTTAACTACATTGTCTACTCATATGTTTCAAGTTTATACATAAAGCACATGTTCAAGAAATATGTTCTTTCTGTTAGATAAATGTGCAAACTTCTGTTCTATAAAAGATTTACTGATATGCCACAGAGCCCCTCCAACTTTATCTCACAAGACTGCAGAATTATGTTTCTAACATTTTTAAAGGAAGCTGTGAAAAAAATCAGGTAACAAATCTTTCCACTTAAATAATGCGTACATAGGTACATACAGAGTCTAGATAATATAGATGAATGTAGCAGGTAGTACAAAATAGATAATTAATAAATCAAAATTACTAATATAATAAAAAGGGTTTATGGCCATTAGCAATTTACAAACCTTCATAATTGACATGCATTTTATAGGCTAATTATGAAGAGACAACGCTCATAATTTTCTTTTCAATAATCTGATTATGTTATAGCAGTTCAAGACCTAGAGCAAAGAAAACTGTCATATGCACAATATAATGCGCAATGTAAAGTTTAAGTTCAATAACTGCTAAGATAACTGATATTAGAAGGATGTGACCCTCTTGGAGAGAGACCAGAGGAGGCCACAAAGATCCTCAGAGGGCTGGAGCTCCTCTCCTATGAGCAAAGACTGAGAAAGTTGGTGTTGTTCAACCCGGAGAAAAGAAGGCTCCGGAGAGACCTTAGAGCTCCTTCCAGTATCTAAAGGGGGCTTACAAGAGTGTTGGAGAGGGACTTTATACAAGGGCATGTAGTGATAGCACAATAAGGAAATGGTTTCAAACTGAAGAGGAGCAAGTTTAGATTAGATATTAGGAAGAAATTCTTCACTATGCCTGTGATAAGACATGGGAACAGGTTGCCCAGAGAAGCTTGAATGACCCATCCAGCCTGGAAGTGTTCAAGGCCAGGTTGGATGGGGCTTTGAGCAGTGTGTTCTAGTTCAAGGTGCAGGGAGGCTGTAACTAGATGATTTCTAAGGTCCCTTGCAATCCAAGCAATTCTATAATGATATATTCTACTATATCAAGGCGTATAGCTTAACTATAAAAATATTCAAGTAAGATCTGTATGAGACACAGGCAGAGTGCCCTAGATCATATTACTCAGGATTGTGTTCAGACAGCTTTTGAGTATCTCCAGTGAGGGAGACACCACATGATCTCTGGGCAATCTAGTCCAGTGCTTAGTCGTTGCACAATAAGGTTCTTCCTTATATTCAGGTGGAATTTCCTGTACATCAGTTTCTGCCAGTTGCCTCTTGTCCTATTGCTTGGCACCACCGAGCAGAGCCTGGCTTCATCCTCTTGGCATCCTCCCTTCAGACACTTATATCCATTGATGAGGTCCCCTCTCTGTTGTCTCTTTGTGAAGCTGAACAGGCCCAACTCTCTCAGGCTTTCCTCATAAGTGAGATGCTCCATTCTCTTAATCATCCTTGTAGCCCCCTGCTGGACCGGCTTCAGAAGCTCCATGTCTCTCTGGTACCGAGACACCCAGAACTGGACACAGCACTCCAGATGGGGTCTCACCAGGGCTGAGCAGAGGGAAAGGATCACCTCCTTTGCCCTACTGACAATGATCTTCCTAATGCACCTCAGCAGATCACTAGCTTTCTTGGCAACAGGGGTACATTGCTGGCTCACGGACAGCTCGTTGTCCGCTGGGACTCCCAGACCTTTCTCCACAGAGCTACTTCCCAGCAGGCCAGCCCACAGCCTGTCCTGGTGTCTGGCATCATTATTCCACAGGTGCAGGACCCTGCACTTGCCTTTGTGGAATTTCACAACGTTTTTCTCTGCCCATCTCTCCAACATGTCAAGGTTCCTCTGAAGGGCTGCACATTACTCTGGGCTACTGGCCACTCCTCACAGCTTTGTGTCATCAGTGAACTTCCTGAGGAGGCATCTACCACTTCAGGCAAGTAATTGATGAATAAGTTAGACAATACTGGACCCAGTTTTGACCCTGGGGGACACTGCTAGTGATAGGCCTCAAACTAGGCCCTATGTCACTGATCATGACCCTCTGAGGTCTGCCATTCAGACAGTTCTCAATTCACTAGTCCAGCCTGCACTTCCTTAGCCTGTCCATGAGGATATCATGGGAGACAGCATCTTAAGCCATGTTGAAGTCCAGGTAGACAACATCTACTGCTCTCCCTTCATCTATCCAGTCACTTGTTCCATCATAGAGGGTAATCATTTTGGCTAAGCACAATTTCCCTTTGAAGAATTAATGCTGACTACTCCTAATCACTTCTTTGTCTTCCCCATGCTTAGAGATGGCCTTCAGGATGAACTGTTCCACCACCTTTCCAAGGGTTGAGGAGTGGTGGTGTATTGGGTTTGCATGACCAGGTTTTGGTAGCAGGGGGGACTGCAGGGATGGCTTCTGTGAGAAGCTGCTAGAAGCTCACCCCACATCTGACAAAGGCAATACCAGCTGGATCCAGGACAGACCCACTGCTGGCCAAGGCTGAACCTATTGGTGATGGTAGTAACACCTCTGTGATAACATTTAGGAGGGGGGAAAAAAAACAATTTATTGTGCAGATGTAATTGTGGCCAGAGAAGAGAGGAGTTGAGAATATGTGATAGGAACAATTCTGCAGACACCAAGGCCGGTGGAGGAAATAGGAGAGGAGGTGCTTCAGGCACCAGAGCTGAGATTCCCTGCAGCCCATGGTGAAGACCATGGTGAAGCAAGCTGTCCTCCTGTAGTCCATGGAGGTTAATGGGAGTGCAGAGATCCACCTGCAGCCTGTGGAGGAGACCCACACCTGAGCAGGTTGATGCCCGAAGAAAGGCACTGTGACCCCATGGGAAGGCTGGCTGGAGCAGGCTCCTGGCAGGGACCTGTGAACCTGTGAAGAGAGGAGTCCATGCTAAAGCAGGTTTCCTTGTATGATTTGTGACCCTGGGGTGGACCCATATTTCAGCAGGCTCTTCTTGAATGACTGTACCCTGTGGAAGTGACCCACGTTGGAGCAGTTTGTGAAGAACCGTTGCCCATGGTAAGGACTCATGCTGGAGAAGTTCATGGAGAACTGTCTCACGTGGGAGAGATGTCACACTGGAGCAGAAGAAGGATTCCACTCCCTGAACAGCAGCAGAAAGTGTGATGAAATGTGCTGAATAGAGTGTAACCCCCTTCTCAACTCCCTGTGCCACTGGTGGTGAGGGGGTAGAGCCCAGGAAGGAGGGGAGGGTGGAGGGAAGGTGTTTCTAAGATTTGTTTTACTTCTCATCATCCTGCTCTGATTTTGACTGGTAATAAATTCAATTATTTCCCCAAGCTGAGTCTGTTTTGCACATTATGGTAATCAGTTTGTGATCTGTCCCTGTGATTATGAGCCTTTAGTTTTTCTCTCCCTGGTCCAGTCGCAGAGGGGAGTGATAGAAGAGAGGCTTTGGTGGGCACCTGGCATCCAAACAGGGCCAAGACACCACAGGCTGACTGGCCTGTAGTTGCCTGGGTCCTCCTTCTTTCTCTTTTTTAAGGCTGGGGTGACATTTGCTTTCTTCCAGTCCTCAGGTACTTTTCCTGACTGCCACAACCTTCCTAAGACAATTGAGAGCGGTTTAGCAATGATGTCCGCCAGTTCCCTCAATACTTGTGCATGCATCCCATCAGGGCCTATGGACTTGGGGATGTCAGGTTTGACTCCACGGTCTCTAACCTAGTCCTGCTCAATCAAGGGGAATTCTTCTTTTCGCAAAGAGAAAAATTACAAACAGAGTTAATTACCACCAGAGACATGCTAATTAAGCATTATCAGGTCCACAGGACCTTGAGTCTAATTGCCTTGTCTGTTCAGAAACTAAGCAGTGAGAAATGTTGATTTTTTTTTATTTTTTGATGAATGTGGTTCTTCTAAGATACCATTCACCGAGTCAGAGGACACTCCTGAATCCTCAGGTGTCTGCCCGGTCCAGAAATCAAATGTCTGGGACACAAGTGGAAGGCAATGTAAAGATATAATGTTATGTATGCAGAGCTTTGAGTCAGTGGGGCATTTAACCATGCGCACAAATTGAAACACACCATACTGGAACTTATATTTCAGATTGCAGCAGTCTTTTCAAAGAAATGCTATGTTACTGTTTGAACTGAGAGAACGTAAATTATGTTTTTTAGCAGTACTGTGTGTAGTTGTGATCTCATTTTATGCTCTGTGGAAAACAAAAAGAGGTTCTAATTTCCATAGTGAACTCCAAAGATTCTCAGAATTTGCTTATTTATTTACTCCCACACCACGGAATGTTCCCAGCGAAATTCCTCTCCCTAATACTCAAACTTTTACAAACAAGTGGAAGATACGTTTATACTGAGAATCACACTTCCACATGTTCCTTATGTAGCACATTGCTTTATCCCAAAGGTCTTGATATTTTGCAGTCATTATGTGTGGCCTTTCTGTTACATTACATCACACTAATGAAAATCTAGACATCAATAAAAGGATACATATTCTAAAATGCACCTATCCACATATTTTATTAAAGGTGTTCAAAAGAAAATGAGGTCTCAAATTATCTTCCTAATACATTTTGGCATGTAATATGGATGTTTCAGTGCCTTGGGCAAAACTCTCAAGAGAATGTCCAATTTTTGCTTCCATGTCAGCAATCACACCAGGCAAGTGATATTTACAATATAATTTAATCTTGAGCAGTGGACAGGGAGTCATAAGGGAAATGTTTTGGCCAGTAACATCAACTCATTCCAAGTACATGGGTAGATCAATAAGTGGGAGTTACTGGGAGAAAAAATGTAATTAAACTCTAGCTGATCTGTGAGGAGGCCCTTGTGAATGGTATGCATACAGAAGAAAACAAGAGAGGCATCCCACCAATGATGTAATAAAAATTGGTGTGTATTTTTTTTTTCTGTCCGCATACAACAATCTTTAGTTTGCACATATTTGTGGTGACAAGTTTCACATTTACATTTGACAACTGTTTTCATCCATGTGCTTCTGGTGAGCAATTGTGGCAGTTAGTACTAGGATATTATGTGCCTTAAAGTTTTGGGTTTGGCTTTCTTTTCTTCTCTTCATTTCTGTGGCTAATAGCAAGTTGATTCTCCACTAAGAGTGTCACGAAAACTGTAGTCACTAAAGTAACCTAACACATAATTAATCTCTGAGTCATATCTAAATACATTACAAGAATTGTAGCAGTAATATGTCAGCAAAATTTTGACACGAATAGTCTGATTTTTTCAGTCCTCTTAGGAATGTGACTGGCAATATGCAGGATTGCATGCAAAGATCTTGGGGCTACAAAAAGAAATACTAAACTGTGATTGTCTGCTCTTCCACTCTCCTTACTTGTGCACCTAATTAACAGTCAACTTTAAAAACAAATTCTGATCTTCTTCAGTGAGTAATAATATACTGTGCAATTAGACTTCTTATGCCGTTCCTGTGGTCTAGGACACCAAGTCTCTCTGACTCAATAAGGTACAGTGCCTCAGTTGGAGAGCCTGTTGTGAATTTCACTGCAAATTCAGAACTGCCAAAGGACATTTTCTTTTCCCAGAAAGAGAACAACCAGGTTATTACACCTGCATCTAATGTGCATGTAGGATAATATACTAAATTGAATCATTTCATAAATGTCATATAAGCAGTGTTGAAGCATACACCTCACACACAAATTTAGATGTTGCATTTTATCCTTTTCAGTCTGTAGGATGATGAACTTTATGATCTTAATATTTTTTAAGCAGAACTTACAGAATTTTTAGAATGCTCTTTCATCTGGAGGAACAGCAAAAGGGAATCAAAATGAAGGAAACCCAAAATTTGGAATGAGGTTAACACATACTTACCTGTGTTGGTCTCTTTTAAGTACCTTACTGTTGCACCTAAGTTTGCAACTCTAGAGATATTTTACTTAATTTCTTCATAGAAGATTTCTTAAAATGAAAGTATTAGTCACTACCTTCTATCAATTGCAGATAATCAGTGGGATATGGGTGTCTTATATAAATCTCAGATAATAAAAGGAAGCAAGTACAAGGGACAGGTCACACATTCCTACAGCACTGACATCTGGTAAAAATAGAGAGCCTATCAAAGTGGCATAAAACATATAAAATTAAATGACTAACACACATATGGAGATATCAGGTATGTATCTAGATTTCTGCAAACCAGTCAGTTATGAATGTCAAAGGTTTATTTTTCTAGGAGGAATGAGGTGATCAGCAGATAAAACCCACATACAACACCTCCAATGGACTTCTGTCAAAGTCAAATAAATTCATGCTCTGCAATGTGGTCACATAGTGAAAATGGACATGCTTGTACTAAAAGAAGATCCTGATCCTCTTTGCAAGGACACCAGAGTGAGTAAGCAAAGGACCCACTATAGGAACTAGTGACTGACAATGATCTAATGGAAAATGCTAATCTGTGTCAGACCTTGAACCAACATTACACAAACCCCATCTGCATGGGTCAATAACTCATTTTCTACCAGTTTTTTAGTGTTCTGCAATTCTGTGGTATGGTAATTCTGTGACAGGTATCACAGTAAATTGTTGCCTGAGCTACAGGTTTTCATGATCTCTAGAGTTTTTCTACACATATATTGAAAGAACAATATTTATTGACAAGCCAGGGAAATGGCTTTGCTTAGTCCTGTGCACTACAGTGCACTCAAGGCACATGATACCTGAGAATCCATACTTTGATTTCTATGATGGCAGTGACAGTGTGATTGTGTGATTATATGACTTTGATGGTCTTAATCAGCAAATCTCATGATTAAAACTGTCTCAGAGCTTTTTATTCTTTGCTATTTAGAAATTAAGCGAAAGACTGTGTTAAATATTTCTTGCTCCATAAAAAATCACTCAATTCACTCATTTCACTCAAAGCACTCATTTTAATTTAATGAAGCATAGTTTTATGAGACTCTTTCTACAGTTTCAGTCTTACTCACAAACCTTGACCTCATTTAGCAAAAATAGAGAGTGATTTCCTTGAAAAATGTTCTTTCAAGTACATTACGATATTTTAAGTCCAAGGAAAGTGAATGCTACAAAAATACACAAGTGCCAGAATCTCTGTGCTTGCAGATGGTCTCCCATCTTGGCTTTCAATTGGTGGCTCTATCTGAATGGTGCCACCCCTGAACATCTCTTGTCAGCCTCAGAAACTAATGAAAAAGGAAGACCGTTACAAGTGTCTTAGTGGAGAAACTCCCTGAAAACATTACAGAAGCTCTATGAAGACCAAGGGTAAGAGTTGTGAAGATGTCACTTTTAACAGAATGACAATACAGGGCTTATTAATCATCATACTAGCCCCAATAGTTCCCCCCGCTAACTCTCCTCACTAGTCCACCAGGAAGAACCTGCAAAGCCTCAGAGAAACAGTCTCATATTGTAACTATGAGCATAAGTCCTATGGGGAGAGGCTGAGGGAGCTGGGGTTGTTTAGCCTGGAGAAGAGGAGGCTCAGAGGTGACCTCATCACCGTCTATAACTACCTGAAGGGAAGTTCTAGCCAGGTGGGGGTTGGTCTCTTCTCTCAGGCACTCAGCAACAGGACAAGGGGGCACGGGCTTAAGCTCCGCCAGGGGAAATTTAAGTTGGATATCAGGAGAAAATTCTTTACAGAGAGAGTAATCAAGCATTGGAATGGGCTGCCCAGAGAGGTGGTGGATTCACCATCCCTGGAGATTTTTAAACGCAGATTGGACGTGGCACTGAGTGCCATGATCCAGTAAATGGACTGGATTTGGACCAAGGGTTGGACTCGATGATCTCGGAGGTCTTTTCCAACCCAATCAATTCTATGATTCTATGAGCAAGAACTTCCTGGAAAATTCACTTCATAGTCATACTAGTATTATGGAGCTTTGACTGTATCAACAAATGTCACCACTATGATCAACCAGCTTGGTCATGGATATGTTCCAGGTTCTGTGTAACCAAGCCAGGTTTCTCCACTGAGGCAATAGGAAAAGAGATGAGGCATACAGTGCCAAGAACGTTCTGCTCATATCCAAGGCCAGTGAACTTCTACATGGGAGAAAACTGACTCCTGGAAGAAACAGAAGCCCTCTCTGAAGGTATGAGATAAAAGAGCTCAGCCAGCAAGCCAGAAAAGCTCATTGGGTTAGTACAAAACAGTCATGCTTAGATCAAAACTTAATTTTTCTCATTTCAACCTGTTTCTCCCAGCTGAATCTAAAAGTAAAAACCAGCAATTTTGAGCTCAGTTTGGCACTGAATATGAAACATCTGATTAAAAGACAGAGAGAAACAGAATTATTTTAACTAAATAATTCCCTAAATCAGGGCTGTAACACTGAACTTTCTGAGTTTAAGGCTTATAAAACTGCACAAACAACTAAAAAACTGAACCAAACCCTCATATATACTGTGGAATATTAATGCAGTTAAATAACTTTTAACCATCTTATCTTTGATGGCTACAGTAACCGATCAATACTTGTCGTCTCATAGTAGATGACATAGAAATAATTTATGGTTTTATAGCAATGCGTGGAATAGAGTTAGATTTGGTGGAAGTCTTAAGCTGCTTGCTCAAATCAACGTGTTTCATTTCACCTCTACTGGCATAAAAAATAATAAGATACATAAAAATTTTATTTTTAGAGGACAACATTTGCTACAAATAGTTTTTCATGCAGCTTCATTTCTTCTTATGAAGAAATTGAAATAGTAACCACTTTTAAAGGGGATTATTTTTCACAGAACTCCATGAAATATTTCTGAGCTATGGCAAACTGGGAAATAAATCCTAATTTATGAGAATGTATGAAAAAAATGACTGGTACTTTCAAAAAGCTATTTCTCAAATGCCTCATAGAGTAAAATGTGACGGCAAAAGTAAGAGAAATTCCGTAGGCAAAATGTTTTTCCCCAGGCACAGGACAAGACAGGGCTGCATCTCCTCTGGGAGACTATTCTGCTCTTGAACAGAGGATACAACTCCTCTTTACTGCTTTGAGGTTTCATTCAATTCCACCTAAACCACTGAACCACTAGCTACATTTAATCTATTAATTTACAACAGTAATAATTTAAAAGTTTTACAAAAACCTCATAACAGTAACTTTCATTTTATTTGGATATTATTCTGATTTTTTTGTTTTGTTTTGTTTTGTTTTTGTTTCGTTTTTGTTTTTTGTTTTGGTTTGGGGGTTTTTTTGGTGCATTTTCCAGTAAATAAAACCAATGGTCTGCACACGCCTAGAAAAAAGTAAATTTAAGGATTAAAGAATACTTTTGAAAAGTTCATTTTTAACTTTGTTCATGTATGGTGAGATATGCATACAAATGGCATCTGATAAGAATCTGATTGCAGGAATTATGCTTATCCAATTCAGAATCAAAAAAAAGTTCTATTATTATACAGGTAAAATCAAAACAAAGCTTAATTACTGAATACAAACTAATGAAATGATGCAAACATGTTAAAAAGCATTCATAGAAATAAAATTTTCAGAGCAGTGACTGTGCCTTACGCATTTCAGAAAAGGCTTTCAGAATATCTTTTAAATCACAAAGAGGTAAAAATAATTGAAAAAATAATTTTATGAAATTACTTATTATGAATAATATTCTGTTTGATGTTGGATGGCCAAAAAGGAAAAATGATTAAACATGCTTATATTCTGAATTGCATAGCTCATCTTTTTAATGTCATAGGACTTAACTGTGATTTGTTTATTTCCACAGTTTGTGACTGATCTTTTTCAAGTTGATGAGGCCACAGAGGATTCACTCCGAGGCTTGGACACCATGAGCATAATGGTGATGGTACCCTTATATTAGGTGCCACCTAAAATGCTTCTGCATGTACTTCATGTATATGTTTGTAAGAAACTCAGATCTGAAGGTGATTTCTTCTTTACTGTATGCATTCTGTACAGAAGCTTACCACAAATCATTGTGCTGACATACACAAAAGAGTAAATGAATATCTTACTGCTGAAGGATGACTGACTTCATCAGCACATTAGGCATTTATACACTGCATGTTTCACTCCTGGAGGCTCAGAGGGAATACCAAAGCACCAGACTGTTATTTTATACTATCCTTGACAGAACTTCACACACTGTTGTTATTAAACACAATAATAAAGAATATATTTATTATTATTATCTATTATAATTTCTTTATATAGCAGAACATAGAATAAAGAATTAGAATAAAAAATTATCTATTATAAAGGATGACTTTACATAGAGGGAGTCAAGAAGTCAAAATAAAGGAAAATTTAGTTAAGAATATTTCCTTTTCACTTGAACTTCGTTGTATTAAAGAGTATTCATGGATACAGAAAAATCTAAGTGAGGGAGGGATTGGAAAAGAAAGCACTAAATTAAGAGGAGGAAAAGGAAGTATGAACTTAATTGTCTTTTTTAGCATGTTACTATTTCCAGCAATGCCCCAACTGATATATCTTCACAGATCTCAGAGGAATTGCACCTGAGTGAGACCAGCGTGAATATCATGTAAGCGAACAGAATGCACTTAATCTCAGCTTTTAATACTTACTAGTTTAAAGTAGTAACAGAAAATAAGTATTCTCCATAATATTAAGTAGGTACAGTTTTAAAACTATTAATAATGCACTTTAGAAGATAATGCTATTAGTAACTCATTGCTTCATTACATAGAACTACCATAAATGAAATACATTTCAAAGAGCTCCTGAAATTTATTTTACATGTAATTGCCAATGATAGAGTGTACATCTACTGGAATAATGCACACTTTAAAGAGAAAAGCTTTATTTCTAGGTTCTTTTGCAAAGCATCTTGTAAGGAATATTTTAAAAAATCATTTAAGTAATACATTCTAAGTTAGTTTTAGTTAAACTACGTTCTAATATTGTGTGAAAAATTGCCTACAGAATAATATGTGGGTGTGCATTAAATATTTCCATAGCATTGAAAATACTTCAGAAAGATGATTCTTTAAAAGAGAAACACCATGAACAGATAGGTGATATATGCACCTTTTTGCTTACTCCTCCTAATTTAATTTCATTTCAAGGTGAACCGTAAATGTATTATTCATACAATCTTCTTTAATATGTGTACAAACAAACCATGCTCCCTTAAACCCAAATAAAAAGTACACAGCCTTTTCACTTTATTACATCTTAGCTACTCAACTGAAGTCTCATCTTTCCTTTCAAAACATGAGGTTCATCATATGTTAAATGTCAGCATTATTGTGTGAGTTCAGGAGGAGCCACAGTGGGTTTCGCTGTTTGTCCTCATACATAAGGGTTATAAAAACCATCCATAACTGCTACTCTGGAGCTACAATCTTTTGTTGACATTGAGTAAACCTTGTAGAAAGACAGCATTTCTGATTTTAAAGCTAAGAAGTAACAGAATCTGCCACATTTCCAAGAAAATTGTTCTGGTAATGAGCAACTGATACATAGCTGCATCTAAATGTGTCTGCTATCCAATTCCAGCTAATAACTCTGGAGTTTTTTGAATAGACTTTTTCAGAAGCCCTTACTACGAGCCATGTTTCCTTCTGCTGCTACAAGACAGAATAATTCCATGCCCTTCTCTGTCATAAGCTAAAATGACTGGGTTTCTCAATCACATTTGAAGGTGGATTTCCAGGCCTTTTGTCACTCCAGAAGCTTCCTCCCATCCAGCCTTTAACTACTTTATAAAATACAGTTCTTATCAGCTATGTAATAATGTTGTTAGTCTGCATCAGTAGCCACAGATTTATTCTTCTGAATTTCTCAGTCTACAAAGAATTTAACTGAAAATGACCAGTAAACCTCTCATAGCAGGGCTTGAGTTTTTCCTTGCTTTTCCCTATGAAGAACCTAGTTTAGACTGCAAACGCAATACAACATATCATTAAAGACACTTATTGACAACTATTTTCAGTTCATATGATAGATTTTTTTGTTTGTTTGTTTAGATTTGGAATGTTAATTTAAAGCAATCATTTTTATATTCTTGAAATCATGCCCACACAGGAAGACAGATTCACAATTTAGCAATAATTAGATAAATTAAAAGCATTTCTCTGGAGAGCAGTCATATTAACCTACATTTTCACAAATGTACCTCAGAATCAGACACAATGTTCAAGTAAACAAATTTTATTTTTCTTTCATAATTTCAGCCACTACTGTTTACCAGTGTTAAATCTGTACTGAAGAAACAAAATGACACTAGCCCCATAAAACAGTACCTGATCTAAAATGTCATGTTTACCCTGTCTCTTGGGAAACTCACAGTAAAGCCAGACCCAGTGATTGTTATCTCCTCTGACAGTCAGTCTGACCCCTGCTGGAACATCAATGCATATGAGCACAAGCAGAGAACCAGGACACAGCACTTAGAAAAACTACACTACTGCAACTACAGTACTCAGTGTACTTTCAGACTGTACATTTTAAACACTGTAGAGAAGATCCAAGGAAAGAATTGTATAAGATAACATGGATGGCTGCTTTCAGAAATGTACGATTTCGGTAGTACTATTTCCAGCAGATAAATGAAGAACACTGTTTTTGGTAAATATCCATTTGAAACTACTTGAGCATGAATCTTATTTAAAAACAAAAATAATATTTTTGAAAAGGTAAATAAATTACTTCTTTTAGCTTAAAGGATGACAACTGCTTAAAGGATATTAGTAAACTAATTGTATTATCTTTATTCCATGATATGCATTGATATTCTGAAACTTTTTAAAGGACTAGTAGCCAGTGAGTATTTAGGGTAGAGATTAGTTCTTCTACAGGTTATAAACCTCCTCATTATTATCTGAATTAGTGAAGGTAAAACAGCAGCAAAACACAAGTGAATGGTGACATGGGTTGAATCTTGTGTTGTGGTGGGCAGAGTCCAGGGATTTTCAAACTGTACAGTCACAGAGAGTTTGGCCATTTGCACTCTGAATTCCTCTTTTTCCATCCTTGCCTGAATGGAATAAGGTATGCTTCAGCGATATCAGAATATATATTTATTTTATCCTGTCTCTTGCTTCCATTTTATTTCAGGTTTAAGAAGAAATGTGGTTAAGGTGAGATGAGAGGAAGGCCCATAATTTTATTGCACCATCTTCTGTAACAGATTTTTGTAGAACAGTGTGAAACAGGAGGCAAAACAAAACACATATATTCCACAAACTCACTGAAAATGCACCAAAGAAGAACAAACAAGCAGATCCAATAAACACAGTTAATCTTTTCATGACTGAATATGTGGAATGCTAAAAAGTGATGATCCTACTATTTTTCTTTTTTTTTTATTATTAGGATAAGTACTTTATTGACTCATGATAAAACTGTGTTTAGAAGAGTCTTGAGTACTCTTAAAAAGTACTCTCTTTTCCGAAATGAACAGAGACCTGCAGGTCAAGTGTACACAAAGTTCAGAATAAAACTCTGGAAACAGCATGAAGAGGTCTATGATGTCTTCTACCCTAAGCAATTAGGAAAAAACCCGCCAAGCCTGCAAAGTCTGTTAACATTGGCTTAGTTTCATAAGACAGTGATTTAAAAAGAAGTTTTTATGGTCTTTATATAGCCATTAAGAGCATGGTCTCGGACAACTGCAGTGCCTCTTTGAAGTCTACAGGAGAGATGATGGACAGCAATAAAAACGACCTATTAAGCACTATTTGCCAGGTTTCCTTGGTAATAACGTTTATACAATCCCCCTATCTGTGCACTCATGCCCATTCTCCCACCCACCACCCTACCTCCTGCCCTGCCTCCTTACTTCAAATTTAAACTGGCAGGGGTTGAAATACAAGATTTGTACAACCCTGAAAGTTTTGGCAAAGAGAGGCAAATCCCACCTCTTTCCTGACAGTGGGAAGAACGACAAAAGAAGCCTGAATCTTCTTAGAGATGAAAGAATCTTATTTTTGGATCTTTTCTGGCTCCAGTGGCACGAGGCATCAGGACACCATTCAGAGACAGGACCTTTTGAAGATTCACAGTGTTGGAAATGGTGGCAGCTGAAGGTAACGGATAAGAGCAAAAGACACAGAGGGCATCATGTATACTCCAAGCTCTTTCTTCAGTATGCATTCTCCTCCCAAGTATGCTGCTTGGCAACCTGGGAAAGCCAATGGATTGATCCCTTCTCAGGTTTCTTGCAATCAGCCCTCAAGGTTTGCCTGACGCAGAAACAGTTGTTAGGCTCAGATGTGGCCACCTAATTTGTTTTCTTTGGTCCTGCAGTTTGAATCTTCTGAGCTGACTGACCACCTCCTATTGTACTACTCTTAAAGTAGACCTGGGAAACTTCCTCCATATGCTCAGATTGATTTGATCTCTGTTAATTCTCACACTACTGGGAAGCGTGCAAAAGAATATTTTTCCCCTTTAGTTTTGAAGACTGTGTGATTGTTTCGACTGATATGAGCTATATTTTCTGACATTTTCTTGTAAAATTTTGAACTCAAATCTGATTAAGGCAACCGTAGTACCTGTAAAGATGATTACATTCTTAAAAGTCTCATCAAAAAATAGGAACTCACACCAGGGCTGAACATTTAGAAGTTCATTTCTCATAACTTTTAATTCCTGTGTCTGATGTTCTTTTTTTTTCATAGACAGAAGCTTAAGAAACTAGAATGTGTTGTAGCAGAAGTTTTCTTAAATTAGAATTCTACAGTAAAGTTTTAAACGGATGTTCTAAATCCAAAATGTTACTAAAACAAACACTTGTTTTAACAATCTTTTATTAAAAAAATCTCAGTTATTATAACAAGTCTGGTTGTCCCACAGTCATGAAGGTAATAAAAGAAAAAAAGTCTTTTATACTTTCAAATCCCTGATATTTGTAAAGACAAACTTTATCAAATTTATCAGTCTTTGTTTCACACATTCTAAACCTTGTCCAAAGGGAGAAGTTCTGAAGGTTGCAGTATTGTCTTGCTGGGCTGAGACTAGAGTGATTCTGTTCTGGGCCTGTGTTTCTCAGCAGAACCCTGCACCTCCTCCTGGAGGATGTACCACCCCCTTATCAAAGGGACAGGTTCGCTGCAGCAACTTGCTCTGGTTGCTCTGTGGGGTTGCAGTCACTCTTAATAGGCAAGATAGACTAGGTAAGCATAGGCTTCTGCTTACTCCTTCTCACATGACAAATAAAACTGTTGTGAACAGACTTTGCAGTTGCCATTCTCCCATGGCCTGAAGTCCTCAGCAATTGTTCGTGTTGGTTTTCCTCAGCACTAGTTGTGAATAGAAAATGGGTTAAGGGCAAGAATGCCAAGAATGCCAAGAAAACAGTTTTGTTAAGATGCACTGAATAACAAAGTTACATTTATTTTCCTAAACTGGTAATTTTCATGCCACTCGTCATCAACAGTATGGCTAAAACCAAGATGTCATGGATGAAATTTACCTGGAATGCAACAACTCTGCAGGAACATTCAGCAATTAACCTAAGGCTCCTGCTTCAAATGTCTTCTAATGACCAACTAGATGCCCTTTGTGAATCTAGAATAAGTGCCAAATGGTTTTCTAATTGTCAGCAACTGGATATTTTTTGTTGAACACTTAATGATAGGACTTCTTTTCAGGCTAGTTGCAGTCCTACATGAACTCCATGGGCAGTATTTTTTTCTTTTATGAGGCAAGGGATATTATTTTTCCCTTTGTTTTCAAGGATAACTTCAGAACACAGATAATTTTCTCTGGCTTTAAAGTGGTTTGCCCTCAGAAGTATACTCTCAGGGACACATTAGCAGCATCATGATTCTAGAGCAACGTTCTGATCGAAAGAGAATATGTAACGAAGTGCAATAAGAAACATGAAGAGGAGCGAGAGGAACATGAAACGCTCCATGGTTAACAGGGCTTGGCTGCCTTAGAGACAAAGAAGACAATAATAAGCGAAGAAACTGGCTGCCAGTATTAAACTAGTGGCTGAAGAAAACCTCCTCTGTTTCACCTCCTGGTCTGTTATAGCTTGTGGTACATATTTCTTAACTTCTTGGACTTCAGGATATGCAATGCCATTCTCCACGAAGCATGAAGAAACAGAATGTACACAGCTTCCCAGAACATCATATGATACTGAAGAGATGAAGTGAAACAGGAATGTCTCAGTGACGCCCACAGGAACAATCACCATTGCCAAATTGTCAGCATGCCTCTGCAATGCCAGACCACAGCGAGCATATGGATAGTTTAGGCTTTCTGCCATTAGACTAGATTAGTGAAGCATGTGGTTTATGCACATCTAGACTAGCTTTGTGTCAGTGGAGAAAATATTTCCACTACATGTAGCCTCCCAGACCTAAGGAAGAAGGGCTAGTTCTTGGGCAACTTCCACAGAAAAAGACTGCTGCACTTGTCAGGTTCTGTGGTTCCTCCCTGGAGAAACTTTTCATGTGATCTGCAATTACACGTCTGAGACCATGAACTGAGGTGTGAAACAGAACACCCTTCCCTTCTGTCGAGCAAACATGACTGACAGTTCTGCAAAATCCCTCCAACAGATGACACTACTGGGGATTTTCATTCTGTTACAACTCATGCAGTTGAGTTGTATGGTAGCAATTCTTGCAAAGTCTGCTCTCCACAGCCTCTCCAGGCAAGAGGGCTTTAGTGAAAGATATACCCAGTGAAAGATATGCCCAGAACCTTTAAGGAAAAAAATGTTCTGTATCATTTGGAAGAGAAAATTTCCAAGTGTGGTGAAATTGTATATTTCAAGTTTCATTTTCTTTAGAAAAGCATTAAGCCTAAGCCACAAAAAATCCACTGTGTGATAGCACAGTGGATAACCTAACTCTAGTCTCTTTAGAAAAGACTCTGGTACAGTTGGCAGTGCTGTCATCTATGTTGCGAAATGACCAAGTCATTTAGTACATTTTCATGTATTTTTCTTATGGGAAATTATTCCATCAGAAATTTAGTGTTCACCTTTGCAGTATATTGACTAAACAAAGAAAATCAGAATATACTACCCTGTATTGCAGTTGACTAAGTAGCTTTCATCAGCCTTGAGTGAGCTAAAAATATGGTTATAAAAAATGTTCTTCCTTTTGAAGTTGACCTGGTTATTTATATAGCTGTACATAACTCATATTACAACTTTGAGATCTAGGAAGGTTTCCAACTAATATGCTGCAGAGGTAACACAATATACCTGTACATTTGTTTCATTTCAAACAAGAAGCAAAATATAAAATTGGACAATGGTTAAATACTAAGTTAAATGCTAGTTAACATATATGTCTATAATTCTGTAAACACGTGATTAATTATACTAACTTTAATAATACTATACAAATTAATCTATTTGTAAATAAAAATGCATACATAAAATATTTGTGAAATAGAGAACAAAATGATTGTGCCAAACACACAGTTGAATACAGTGCTTGAGACATACTTTTAGTGTTTGCTTTCCATATTTTGGCATACTAATTGCATATTTTCTTGAATGTTTTTCTAAAACTGAAAATAACGACTACCTATGTAAAATTTCAGTAAAAGAGTACTTCTAATTATCTCACCTCCCTTATAAACTTTCAGGCCAGAGCTGAAAAAGAAACTACACATCACTATGTAGGTTTGTTCTTCAGCAAAAAAAATGCCATGTACAGCATTCTGCAAAACTGATCACGTTCTTCACTAAAATTATCATTCAGTGCTGACAACAACTAGTAATTTTATGTCATACAAATTATTACAAGTAAAATATCTTTAAAATATAACCTGGAAACATTCTCTTTGTTATCTAAAAATCAGAAAATACACATTTGTGATTTAGCATATTAATTATAGGAATCTAACTGTTCTGGCAAGCCTTCACATCCCTCTTGTTTGTTCCTACACACAAAACTTAGTCAGTGCTTGCACAAGGAAATATTGGAATGAAGATCACTCCAGACTGGGTGCACAAAAATAGGTATGCTTAAATAGGTCATAGAAAGATGCTGTTGGTAGATACTGAGTAACCACTTTTATAAACTCTGACTTTGTACACATATTTTCCTAACAGCCCTTAGCTATATTGAATATTGTGTTCTCAGGGATAATTTTATCATTTATAATAGAGTACTTCCATGCAGCTCCGCTGCTGAAATCAGACCATGGAATGAAGTAAATTATACTGACAACTTCTTTAAGGTTCATTTACATTAATCTTCAGATGTACTGGATGAAGTTGTAAGCCTGTAAAAGAATATGTCACCGATGCCACTGTGAATTTCATGAGGGTTTAAGGTCTTATGACCATGCATAACAAATTAGAAGACACTGGAAATTTTACAGATATTGTAATTTCTAAGAACTACAAAAATTATAGAATGTTTCCGGTTGGAAGGGACCTTGAAGATCATCTATTCCAACCTCCCTTCCTGCATTTAACTCACTTATCAATCTAAGAATGTACATACACACTGTGCTTTCATGAGGTAGAGATAATTGTGGTTTATGCATTACATTATTTTGAAAAAATCTGCTTGCCATATTCATGACAATGCAAATATTCACATGTATTCTTACTCATCCTCTTAATAAATATTCATTTATCCAACTTATTTGGCAGTACTGGTTTTCTAACTGTTAGATAATCCTTCAGACAATTTTGCATTCTGAAATGGAAATAGTCTTTTTTTCCCCTGGACAGTAGTCAGTGATCAGAATAAAGGTGAAACTTAAAACTTCCTTACAACTTCCTCCTTCCTTCAAGACCACCATAATCCATGCTTAAAAAAAAAAAAAGAAACATGAGTTCAGCATTCTCTTACTGCTATCCATGATTCAATAAATTATGTTATTCCATGTTTGTAGAAGATTTTTTTAGTAATGACTTATCCCTTAACTATTTCCTGTCCTGAATCCAGAATTATCTATAAAATACCAGATTTCTTCACCGGCCTAACAGATATCAAAGGGACTTCTAGGTATTTACAGATAGGACACAGACCAAAAATGGTGGTTTGCAGTTTCTCACACACTGTTCATTGCACTCCTTGCTGCCCATCTCTTCTCCTCCTAACCTTGACATAGCAACTTTCCATTTTCAGTGCTGCAATGCAATCATAAGGAACTCCACACAGCCTCTTGTGAATCAAATATTGACGCAGGGGAAAATCCCCATTAGTAAGAGGTTGACAGAAATTGGCAGCTAGTATTTTGGAACGTTGCTTTAAAATTCCTATTGCTTGCACTGCAAGGAAGAAAAACCCAATTCTTAGAAGTTATATATTGTTGGATTATGACTACTTGTTCAGTGAAATACACCATTGCCTGTAATTTACTATTGCATTTCAATAGTTGGAATGTGCAATATGAATGAATTTGCAATATTATAAGTCAGAATTAAAAAAGAAGGGAAAAAAAGAATTGCTTTCCACCCCTTACCACTTCTGGACACTACATTTAAGGTGGTTTTGAGAAAGAATTAATTGAAAAATCCTTTCTGTAAAAGAAAAAGAAAAAAGTACATCCTTCTTATCAAGCGAAGCAACAAAAAGTTTTACTGTAGAACACTTGTATCACTAAAATATTTGTAACATTTTTATGTGATTAGGCTATAAATAAATCTATTAATCAGGTTATAATACTGTAGAAAACTATGTTTGCACGTAAATTACTGCAACACCCACAATGACTCGCGCTTTCACCCTACAGAAAAAATGCCAGACTTCCATAAGCATATTTATAATGCCTAAAACCAGCCTGGTGTTTTGTAAGAAAAAAAAAAAATCTTGATATGTTATCAGCTGCAACTAAGGAATAAAGCAAAAGGAAGGAGAACCGAACTGTGACAGATGATAACAGCAGGTTGCTGAATTTTTCAGTTACTTGCAGACTGCTTGTGGGGAGAGTTCAAGGTACTGTGCTCTCAGCTGTGCTGGATTTCCACAGTGATATTCATAAAGCACTCCTGCTAAACTTGGGGGAATTAGACATGGCACAAGTTGCTCTGGCTTTCACACAGCTCAAGCACTTACTTGGAAATATTGGCAAGAATGCCTTATGAGTTGACTTGATTAAGTATGCCATCATGTCAAACAGGTGGTACTAAAACTCTATGTATCATAATGGTATTGTTTATATATGAGATTAGTAGCACCACTTATTATGAAGACTGCCAAACACATTATAAAACTTCCTTATAACCTTAACACAACTCTGTGTATAGGGGCTGACATTTTCTATTATTGGGAGTTTTCCTTTCATCTGAATATTCTTTGAAAATTTCAGCCAAAAGAATCCCATTATAAACAAAGCTAGTGAAAATATTTTGTTTTCCTTATTAAAAAAAAAAAAAAAGAAGTGGTAATGTTTGAAATTTATGTACATCAACTCCTTTGTACTCACAGTTGGCAATGGCACAGTTGAGAGCCTCTGGGTAAGAATCAAGGGGCAAACAAGTAATGTGTGAGTCTGCTATAGATCTCCCAGCCAGGATGATGATGGCACTCTCTTCCTTCACTGGTATACCTAAATAGATTGTAAAGCTGATCAATTCACTAAAACAGGAATTGAACTCCCTTTGCAATTGTTCTCCTTTTAATCCTGGCTTTTTTTTCTCGACATTTGCCACGTAATAATACCCCATGCTCTGTTGGAGATATCATTGTTCTCATTTCTTAGCCACTCCACTGAGGCATTGAGTTGAGAGATGGTTCTAATTACTAGTGGTGAAAATGTCCAAGTGGACTTGGATAAAGGCAATACATTTACACATTTATTTATTCTGGTTCATTCTAATAATGTTTAAGTTCTGACATTTTGCACACGTTTAATTGACAGAATTTTCTTTCTTTTGTTAACAGTCACAAAAACAATGTAAGCCTAAGCCTGAATCCTTATAGAATGCAGATTTTTAGAATGTGACCATATGGGAATATACATTGAAAGTGTTATATTTTATTTAGTGTTTGGGGGACAAGAAACCATGAAACATCAGCTTATTATTACCTAAATGCAACTGAAAGGTATCACACATCTAAGAAGTTGGCCCAAGCTTTCTTTTCTCTTTTCTTTAAAAGCCAAATGAAACACTTGACAACAATTCATCCCAGTGGCATTCTCATTATTTCATACAAGGGAGTGGGCTGTAATGGGCTGTAAAATTTTCTTCAGGGATGCATGGTAATGCACATATTTAATAGAGTTGTACTTTCTGGCCAGTCACTTAGAGTGCTAAATGCATTGTTATGGTAGTCTTGGCTTGGGGTGGGGAGGAAAGAAGTGGAAATTAAAAGAAGTATCAACAACTAAGTGATGATATTCCAACAGAGTAATCTCCCTCTTTTCATGGAAGATAGAAATACAATTTTTGTTTCTCATTTCCTAATGTACAGCACTGTTACCACGGCCCCACACAGAGCAGTATTCCCCACAACCGAATGAGCTTTTATCTTGCATTCAGACTTCTACACAACTGGTCATAAAAAGCTAATGTGAACTAGCTAAGAAACTCTAGGACAGGCACAGGACCTGAAAATTATTTAAGGGTTTTTTTTCCCAAGATTTACTAGATTTTAAATGCCCTTTTATATCCATTATTGTGTTGCCAAAGCACTTCGGCAAGGCTATCAATGGGCAGTTTTTCTTTTTTTGCATGATTTCCAAGTTAATTCTTTGTTCCCAAAAAGTAATGTCATTATTTCTTTCCTCTGGGGAAAAAAAAAATCACAATATGATGGGTGAGATGATAGGGATAATTAGACTAAATCGTGGCAGAGAACACAATGGAAAAAATATCTTTTATGAAGAGCACCTGTCTACTTATTTTTGTAGCCTGAATGATGTTTTGTTTTGTTCAGGGAAACAAATTCACTTAATAAAATTCAAAACACAGATGGTAGTTGCTAGGAAAAACCCATACAAGATTTTTTGCAAAGAGTATAGAAGTGATCTGAGCTCCAAATGGAAGAATGAAAAATTTCATGTCTCTGTTTATCCATGGTGCTGTTTTCCAAGAGCTCTCTTTCATTCAGTCTGGGATTTAGTTAGAGCAGAAATTCTAATCCTGAATATTAGAAAAAAGGCTTTCTTTCATGTCACTCAAAGGTGTTTCTTATGTATATTCTTTTCATGCATTTTCAATATTTTATTGAAAATTATTAGAAAAATAATGCTTGACTCTACATATTATTTACTCAGGTTACTTTGAAATGGATCAGGAGAAAATTCTTAAATCTCCATTCCTCTTACAGGTTCAAATGAATATTTTAATGCAAAATTACCTAGTAGTTTAAGGAAAGATACCAGATTCTGGTGGGTTTTGTTTGTTTGTTTGGGTTTGGTTTTGTTTTTTTTAGATAATTATGTCCTTTATTAGACTAAGTCTGTATCTCAGTTTAAATTCCAAAATTCACATCTACATCAAACACTGACATCCTACTTAGCTGAAAACATACCATGAGCTATCTACAAATAATAGTAAGAGCAAGAATTACTCAGAGAATTACTAAAACCCTATAATTTTGCATATTCATACTCTCTCCTTGGAAAGTCCACAAAGCCAGAAACATGGATTTGTTATTAATTCAGTCTGGTACTACTTGGGAGTTTAGGAGGACTGGGGTTTAACTGAGGGCATTTCTAGATGGAAGGTCAGAAACAAATGAGGTATCTCAGGCTGATTTCAATCTGGCCTAAGTCCTTCAAAAACATTTATCTAAATATGCAGCTTAATTGGGAGGATCAAACAAGGACTGTGAACGAACAACAAAATCTGTGGTTTAGACATCAAAATAATCTTCTCCTAAAGAGAATTATCTTTCAAGGAATGAAAATTTAAGTTGAGGGCCTTCTTGATCACTTCCCCATAGAAAAGGAACCTCTCCCATGGGAATTTTACCTGTCCTTAGTGAGGAGGGCAGATGCTTACAGCACTGTAGTTCCTTTAGAAAAGCAGAACCCCACCCAGATTCACTTTTCTGGAGCCACTTTTTGGGTAAGATCAGTGTCTGGCAGATGGATTCTGGTTGAGCATCAGAAAGGGGACTACCGACACAGTTTGTGGAAATGATTGGTTTGCAAGATTCACTTGATTATTGTAGAATCAGTTTATTAGATAGGATTGGATTATCATAGCATTCAGTTGATTATCATAGGATCACAGAATGGTTTGGGTTGGAAGGGACCTTAAAGATCATCTAGTTCCAACCCTCCTGCCATGGGCAGGGCTACCTTCCATTAGACCAGGCTGCTCAAAGCCCCATCCAACCTGCTCTTGTAAATTAGAAAATTTTCTATTTGCTCCCCTACTATATATATATGTTAAAAAAAAAAAAAAAGTAAGATTCCTCTTACAAAATCCTTCCCAGGAAGAATTCCACAGAGTTTATTACCACATTAACAAAATGAGGTAACATTTTCTTAACTCATAACAAGTTGCAGATGTGTTAAGTTCTTGGTTAACTGATTCTGAGACAATTGGCAATCATTATTCTAAGAGTTGGTCACGATAATAGAACATAAACTCACTCGGAACTGAAAAAGAAGGTGGAAATCACACAGGGAACAGAATGAAATCTTGCCACTGAAATCATATAAACCACCAAAATTTTTCCATATAAATGGACATGCATTGTACAAAGCTCGATTCCATATGATTGAAAACTTTTACTACTCTGAAACAGAGCCACTGAAGGAAAATGGGAATGTAGCCTCAGTGAGTACAGGCTTGCCGGATATCACTGCCAATATCTGCTATGATGAGATTTATTCCATGCATTGAGAGACTCAGGAGTTTGTTCTAGGAGATGGAAAACAGGTTCTACAAATTTGAAATTCATTAGGATAACTTATCTAGAAGGCATTTCTGGCAGACACATGGTAAAATATGTTTTGTCTTTCATATATGCAAAATCTCAACAAACTAAGTACCAATTTTGAAAAAAAACTTCCACTAAAACCCTAATGAACTCTCAACAAAGTATTAAATGATGATTTTTTATGTCCTTCCAAATAATTTACTGGAAATCAGGAGTGGACTTTGACCAATTACTTGATCTGTAAGTTTTTTTTATAACTAGGAGACCATTAATTTCAAAGTTTCTTTTGAAGCATTGATTTACAGCTTCTAGAGCATATGAATTGCCTGTGTCTACAACATCCACATTAATATTATGCACTTTAAATCTCTGAGCCAGTCAAAGAATGATGTTGAAAGTAACCTCCCTGTTTGAGGCAATTTCTCCATAAATCCTGTTAAAAATCCTTTTGAATTGCTACATTCCCTTGTGTTATTAAGACTGAGTATGACTAAGTCCACTAAAGTGGGAGAGGCAGGTGGTATGTTAATGCCAGACCTCCTGTCTTGCACACAAGGGCCCACAAACTCAGTTTTATCCAGCTTCAGGGTTCTGAAGTTGCAGCTTTTCTTCCTGTTAGCGCTCTAAAGATTGAGGACGATCTGAACACACAACTGCTCTCATTAGCAGCATCTGTGTGAGTATTTGACTAGGCAAAGTCTGAGGTCTGCAATCAGAAAATGACTAACTTAATTTACTGTATGCCCTTAAAAAGCAGACTACCTGTGCTTCAAACAATATAATGTAATAGCTGCATGCCATTTCATAACAGGAAAGCTCAGTTAGAATGGCATTGCACAGAAAAAAAACTGGTTTGGCATTACTCTGTGCTTTAACAATTGACCCTTTTGTCCCATATGATGAATCCACTAGAATCTGCCAGAAAGACATTTCTAGATTTAGTATTTTAGTAGCATGGTTGTTAATTAAAGCATCAATAAAACAAATAGAGTAATTTCCAAAAATTATTTAGCTACTTAAACTTATTGTAATTTGACAGTTTTAAAAAGGAAATTGTAAAGCTAGACTCCTTAAATGAAGGAAACACAATATCTAAATACCCATGGAGCAAAATTACTATTGTAATGCCTTTATGAAAAGTCTTTAAAAGGGAATTTCAAGGCAATAACCCCCCTGAATTGAAGTATATTCAGAATTTTCTTACCAGACTGACAATTTTTGCTGACAAAGATTATTCATGAGCCTATCACCTCTGCCAGAAAACCATGATGATAACACAGTATTGCTAAAGCTGTATATAGGGCCAACACTCTCCATCTCTCTATATATATCTGTATGTCTGCATGTACACACCTGTGTACATGCAGTCTCCAACATGATGCCTCATGCACACATTGTTATGGACAAGTAGGTAAGAAATAAGCTGAACAGATCACAAGATGGATGGAAAACCAGCTAACCTTGACTCAAAAGGTGGTGAGTAATGCCTTGAAGTGGCAGCTGGTTACCACTGGATGGTACATCAGCCTGGACACTGGGTCCAATACTATTCAATATCTTTAGAAATGATCTGGGTAACAAGAGTGACTGCACCTTCATCAGGTTTGTGGGTGATATCAAATTGGAAGGAGAGAGAGAACAGCTGAAAGAAGAGCAAACAGACAAACACATCAACCAGCTGGAAGATTGGGACAAGAAGATTTGTACCAGGTTTAACAAAGATAAATGTGAACTACTGCATCCAGAATAACTGCACACACCAGTATGGGCTAGGGTCTGACTGTGAGGTTAGCAGCTCTGTTGAAAACACCCTGCAGGTCCTGGAGCACATGGATGTGTTTATGTTCAAGCTGAACATGAACCAGCAGGCAAATGTATCCTATGCTCCATCAACAGTAGGAGTACACCCATCAGATGGAGGGACGTGGGAATGCCCCATCTGCCCTGCACTTGTTAGGCCAAAGCTGAAACACTGTTTATCCTGCTCTGCTCTCAAGTCCCGGTCTCCCCAGTTCACGAGAGACATGTAAAATTTGCAGGAGTTCAGTGGAGAGTCACCAAGATCGTCAACGAGTTGGAGAAGTTGACAGGAAGAAAGGTTGCTGGAATTGCCTGTGTTCAGCCTAGAGAAGAGAAGGCTCAGGGAGGTGGAACCACAGTCTTGCAATATCTAGAAGGTAGTCATAGAGCAGATTGAGTTACTCTCTTCACAAGGATGTCCAGCGATAAGAGATGAAGGGCTTTTCAAAGGGTGAAGTTGCTCCAGTGTAAATTCCGTAAGAAAAGAAATTCTACACTGTGAGAATATTAAACATTGGAACAGGTTGTCCAGAGAAGTGGTGAAATCTCCTTCACTGTGAACATTCGAGACAGCTTGAGAGGTCCTTGGCTAGTCTAACACAAGCCTTGCTCTGGGCCCAACCCAGCAGGCTGGTCCAGATGATCTTCAAAGGTTCCTTCTAACCTTGACTTTTCTGGGATTATGTATGCGAATGAAGTAATAGAGTGCTACAAGTATTTCTAATGCACAAACGTTATGATGGATTTTTTACTCTGTATGAAAAAATTACCTGAATGTATTCATGAGCAACCAAGTCATGTCTGAGATATGCTATATATTCCAAACAAGTGTGTACCAAGTCCCTAAATCATATCTTAAACACACAAGTTTGGTATCATATTTACTGTGAAAGGGGAAAAACTTTGAAATGTTAATGGCAATTTCTAAGTGTAAAAAGTCTTTACTGGGTTATTCCTCTCTGCATATTTGTAAGTTCTGTATATTGTTGTAAACATAATACTGGAGGATTGAGACAGAGAGTGAAGTAGAAATATATAATTTACAAAACAGTCTAAACACATCACAATCTAAAGTGATATATCAGATACTTCCATGCTGTAATGGGAACACTTCTGAGACTGTACTTATCAACATTGTGGTAAGAAAGAATCCTGATAAACTACAAGATATTTGGTTGAGACTGAATATTGACCATTTTGGATCCTAGGTTTTAGCAAAGTTAGGGAGCAAAATCAAGCAAAGTTATATCCCCATGAACTGAAAATATGAAACAGCTGCTACCTTACCATGCTCAGAATCTTGAAAATATGTAAAGAGCTGGAGTTAAGCTGCAGCACGGGGCAATGTGTTCCTTCCTTTGCATATTGTTGCAGCTCATATAATGTGTTACACAAAGGATAGGGCTTTCTATATGACAGTGTCCTCACTCGAGCAATGTAATACCATGAGTCAAGTTAACTGAGGTACTCAGCACTTCAGTTATTCTTTTCCCAGAATTGTTTTTTTACACCAGACCTAACCAAATATTACTTTAGCCATTGCCTAGATTTTTCCCTGGTGGGGCCAACCAGAACTCCTTTCTATCTGGGTAGCGTAAGAACTCCCTGTGCTATCATTTCAGTAGTACCATCTAGCTAATCCTCTGAGGATCAACATCTGCTAACAGACTGAAATGATAAACGCAATTCTGCTACACTGTTACAGATAGACTACAGCACTACTCTTGGTTTTCAATTTTTTATGGACCACGAGAAAGAAGGAATTCCTTATGTTGCAAGTCACAAGACAGCACAATAATCTTTCCACTACTATAAGGAAAGGAACAGGTAATTTTGCCCAGACCCAAAAAGGATTTCCTAAAATACTGCACAGAGGCTTTACTTATGCAAAACAAAATGAAAATCATGCATTACAAATAAGTAGGTACAAACGCATAAATTTAACTTGGAAACTTTTTAATGAAGTGTTATGTTCCATAAAACTTACTCTTCTGCTGAAAAAGTGCTGTCTGCTTCATATTTGAAAGAAGCATGCAAAGAGGCTGCTTGAAGCTATAGTTAAATAATAGATTATGCTCTTCCCAATGGAAAAACAGTAAGTGCTATGAAAGCACAGCAAAATGAAGAAAATCTGTGCTAAGAAGTTGCATGGAGCTGGGATTTCACATGAAAAAAAAAGTGCTATTGTGTTTAAATTTGTAAATGATCACTAGATTTCTGGGTCATTACCCATTCCCAAGTCAGAATAACTTTTGACACATTTTAAAGTGTTACTCACACTACTTCAAAGAGAATACAGGAAGAAGAAAGGGAGCTTTCAATGACAGAAACACAAACTAATCCCTTTCTCTAGTGTTACATTAAGCAAATGTCCCTGAACATTTGGAAATGTAAAAGACATGGTAACTTAATATTAACAGGTTATACTTTATTCCATTACAGAGGAAAGTGTTTTATTTCCTGATTAATTTTTAAATAAAGTCACAAAATGCAGTAACTATTCTCCTGAGACCAGGCAAAGATTTCCTTTCCAAGCATGAGAGAAAGAAATCTCTATTATATTCAACCTAGCTATAAATGAGGTACTGAAACTTACGGATTTCACGAACAGGAGTAATTAAACGTACTTTGCATTCAAGAGTGAAAAGTCAGGAAACATAGACATTAGTCAAACAAGGAATGATGAACAAAGAATTCCAGTTACTTAGCACCTCCTGGAGTATAAGTCAGAAGATTGCTTTGGTTTCCATTTTAACACTGTTGTGAAAAGGCCAGGTCAGCAACCTGCTGAAAAACCTTGTAAGTGGAAGCGGAACATTTTGTAAGAAATCCTCTTCTCTCGCAGCAAAGGAGCTCTCTCTCAGAGTAGATCCTTTCCAGTTCCTCTTCAGACAATTTCCAAACAGGCAGTCTCCTGTCTGCTTCCACAGGCTGTATCTACCATATCTCACAGCCTTTGAGAAGTTTTCTAGGAGACTTTATCCCATAAAATTAGATTTAAGACATATGCATTAGGTCGTCCACTAAATTGATAAAAAGTGAAATTGCAGAGTTAAGATGCTATGGAGGTTTTTTTGAGAAGTTAGAATGTTTTAATTTCTTCCAAAGGCTCATCTAACCCTCACCCTTATACCACTAGGATCTACTTGAAGTCCATCTCACAGTAATAGAACTGTTTTTAATGTGGAAAAATGTACAGGACAGAGAGAACAGATTTTTGAAGTACCAGAGCAACCACACCAGAATACTATAATCACACAAGTTTTGGTATGTATACACCTCCATATATGCATAACCAGATATGTTATTGCTCCAACATGTTTCAATGCTGAAATACTTTGTGCAGAGGGAAATCTTACTGTCATTCTCTAGTTTCCTATTGGATGTTAAAGTGTCTTAATTTCTTTAAATTAGAGACGCAACTGCTCAAGCCATTTGCTTGAAAGGAAATGGAAAATAATTACACATTTACAGTGGAGAGCATACAATTAGTACTTTTGGATCGATTCTTGCAGCTGAGTTAGTCCACAAATAAGCTTTTGCTGCACTCTAATAAGATATATAAAAAGAATTACTGTAATCTGTTAAGGATTAGAATTTAAAGCACAGGTACAGTAAAGAACCTCGAGTGACACTATTTTTGTCACAATGATGTAAGCAATGGCTCAAGAGTTTGGATCTCCAGAGACTGCCTGCTGCCAGTGGGATGAAACTTCAGCTAAACTTTTTTCATGCTGCAAGGAAGCAAACAGCTCCAAATGACCTGCTTTCAATTAAAGAGGTAATTTTAAAAGTGATTCACTCTGCTTCTTTTGCAATCTCAGCAAGGCCACCTACTCATTGTACAGATTTCTCTACTACATCCTTTCCTATTCCTGCTACAGATGTGTTCGAAGGAAGACTCTTATTTTCAAATGATAAATATTAAAGTTTTGTAAGAAACTTTAATAAAATACACTGGAATAAGATACACTCAGGGAAAAAAACCCATTGCATTGCTAGTATGATCCTTCATTATTCCTCTGTGTTATTCCTACTTTTTGCAACTGTTCATTGTACTCCTGCAAGGTGTGCAGTTTTGACAAGACAGGTGAAAAATGCTAATAAACAAGCATCCTGAGAAGTCAGTTGCTGTTATGAAACCAACACCTTAGTTTTCTATGCTCCCTGAGGCTAAGGAATTATTTATTTATAGAACGGAAAACTCTCATTGTGAGACTTTGAAAAATCCCAGATACTACTTTACCTCTTTGCCTACTGCATTAAGAAAAGGGCAAACCTGTTTATATTGAAATCTAGGGGGAAATTTCACTTTTTATTTGAAACCAGCCCTTCCTATATGGGTGTTGCAAAGAACCAAAACCTGACCTTCCAGTCAGCTCCATGTAAGCCTGAGAAGTTTCCAGCTGAATCAGCCATCGTAACAGGAGAAATGCACTGTTTGGTCATGTAACTCAAGTTATCCTTGAAACCAGATTCATTCTGCTGTTTTGTCTCCTGAATTCAAAGGATATTTTGTGGTCAGTTTCAATGGGGCCTGACACTCTATCAAGTGTTCAGTGTGATCATACATTGCATGGTTAAAACGGGCTTTGAAAAACTATTGAGTGGAGTTGGAAAGAGACATCATTAACACTTAGAAGATGTAAAACACCCTAAGGAATAACAAAACAACACTGCGTTGATTCCAAAAGTGCAATTTTCTTTCCAGTCTTGGCAGAAGAGGTTTCATAAATAATTTAACCAAAAATATGCACAAGAAGATAAACATTTTGTAGTCTAAATTCATATTTCTTCGCATAAAAAGTGGCCATTTCAAAAAATATCATATATGAGTTT
Source organism: Corapipo altera (assembly GCF_003945725.1). Taxonomy (NCBI): domain Eukaryota; kingdom Metazoa; phylum Chordata; class Aves; order Passeriformes; family Pipridae; genus Corapipo; species Corapipo altera. The sequence goes on from NW_020884903.1 coordinate 543,234, forward strand.
GAGCAATGCTTTTGACAATGTCAATGCATTGAAAAGAAGCAAAAAAAAATTTTCTTTACGTATTTGTAATTTTGGTTAAGGATTCAGAAAAGTCAAGATGCTTGGGTTAAAGTATTCAATCTCTGCTTTATAAGTGGTAGATTTGCATCAAAGATGCATTTTATTTGGAAACAATCTATTTTATTTCTTGGCATGAACATCTGAGCATATCATCTTGAATTTTGTGCAAAGCCAAAACGTGATATAAAACCTAGTTGTTTTCCCCAAGATTGGGGGTTGGTCGATTGGACTCACACATTTATAAACATAATAACACTATATTTCAGTGGAGAATGACAATTTTTTTTCCCCAAATTATTCTTCAGGACTGATACAAGTAATAAAGTTAAAGCCCTTTTCAAAGTCAGTCTGTGCCCAGCCCATTATGAATAGCCAAACCAGATGTTGGAGTCTTTCCTATAGTGATGTACAAAATACAGGTTGTCTAAGAATGAATGGAGACTGGGTCTCATTTTACTTATGTCATACTTTCAGTGGCATCCTAGGCCATGAACTTCATGGATATATATATTTACAAGTTAACTTTACCATCAGCTGTAGCTTGAAACTACGTATTTTTCCTCTGTGACATACATGGTGGATACACGCACAAAGGTAAGGATCGATAACAGTAAGACTAATTTAAAAATGGTTGCCTATAAAGTGTCTTTAAAACAGAAGGGTAAACCGGTAGGGAGGAGTGAGAAATAGCAAAAAAAAATCACAAAAAATACAAGAGATAAATTTGAAAATTCAAAATACTTGACTTTCTTCCCTGTTTTTAAACACAGTAATGGATGACAATTCTTAAGCTAGGTATCTTTTATTTGAGTACGATAAAAAAGTATCTATTGGAAGAATTTAGGAGGGCAAGATATGCTCACACAATTTGAATTTTCCAGGTCACCAGAGCTATTATTAATACTCTTTCAAAATTCTGTAAGATCTCAGAGTAATAGAATAACAGAATGGTTTAGTTCAAAAGGAACTTTTAAAAATCATTTAGTTCCAACCCCCCTGCCATGGGCAGGATCATCTTCCACTAGACAAGGTTGCTCAAAGCCCAATCTAACCTGGCCTTGAACACTTCCAGGATGGATGTGGCATCCACACCTTCTCAGGGTAACATGTTCCAGTGCCTTACCACTCTCACTGTGAAAATTTTCTTCCTTATATCCAATCTACCCTCTTTCAGTTTGAAGCCATTTCCCCTTGTCCTGCCACTAAAGGCCTTGGACAAAAAGTCTCTCTCCATCTTTCTTTTAAATCCTCTTTAAGTACTTAAAAGACTGCTATAAGGTCGCTTCAGAGCCTTCTCTTTTGCATTTTGAACAGCCCCAATTCCTTCTTCACAGTAGAGGTGCTCCAGCCCTCTGACCATCTCATGGCCTTCCTCAGTAAACTTTCTTCTTACTGTGGGGGCTCCACACATGAACACAGCACTCCAGATGGGGTCTCATGAGAACAGAGTAGAGGGGCAGAATCACCCCCCTCAACCTGCTGGCCACACTTCTTCTGATGAAGCCAAGGATAGAATTGGTTTTTTTGGCTGCGAGAGCAATTGTCAGGTCATATTTAATTTTTTATCTACAAGTGTTAGCGGATGTTACAGCAGGGCAGCTCTCAATTATCTCTCAAAGGTCTTGGGAGTGTGGGGAGGTGCCTGCTAGCTGGAAGCTAGACAACAGTATTCCAGTTTATAAGAAGGGCATGAGGGAAGACACAGGAAACTATGGACCTGTTGGTCTAACTTCAGTTCCTGGAAAAATTATGAAGATCCTACCAGGTACTATTCAAAGGCATTTAAAGGACAGTGCAATCGTCAGGCACAGTTAACATGAGTTCATAAAGGGAAGGTCCTGTCTAAACTAATTTCATATGGTGAGGTTTTCCATGTAGTGGATGAGTGTAACATGATGGATGTTTTTCTGGATTTTTAGTAAGACTTTTGATAGTGTTCCTCATAGCATCCTTCAGGACAAGTTCCCCAACTGTGGGATGAGCAGGTTCATGATGTGCTGGGCAAAGAACTGGTTGAAGGGCAGAGGTCAAAGAGTTGTGGTGAATGGGACCACATCTGGCTGACAATGGGTCACCAATGGTGTTCCTCAAGGCTCAGTTCTAGGGTCAGTTCTGTTCATTATATTTATCACTGGTCTGTATGCAGCAGTCGAATGCACCATTAGCAAGTTTGTTGTTGATACCAAAGTGGGAGTTGCTGTTCACTCTCTTGAGGGACAAGAGGCCTTGCAAAAGGGTCTAGATGGATTGGAAAATTGGGCTATGATGGATGGGATGAAATTTAACAAGTCCAAATGCTGACTTCTGCAGCTGGGAGAAAGTAATGCTGGGCACAGCTACAAATTGCACCCCACCCTGGGGTGCATCCAACCCAACATCACCAGCTGGTCAAAAAAGGTGATTATCCCTCTGTATTCAAAACTGGCGTAGCCTTACCTTCAGAGCTGTGAGCAGTTCTGGACCCCAGTATCTAAGAAGGATGTAAAAGTCCTTGAATAAGTTCAAGGGAGGGCAACAAAGTTGGTGAAAGGGCTGAAAACAATGTCCTGTGTGGAGCACATGAGGACACTGTCATCAAAACAGAGACCATTTTGACTTGAACTGCTCTGGCTTGAAAAAACACAGAGAACTGCTTACAGAAGAGAGTCTCTTAAAGAAACTAACAGCTACTTTGAATTTGACAACAGTTAATTTACTGAGACATAAATAGAAGCAAAAGTTGAATACATGTTGTCTGTGCAAATGAACACACCTCTATTTGGAGAAACAGAGCAAGAAAAGATAACTGCAGCAAAACTGACCAGAGTTCATTTTAAAAGGCCAGATGATTGTCCATACATTGCATTGTTTTGCAGCTAAATTAAAGAAATTTGCCTTGCCAAAGAGACAAAGAGTACAGCACTAGGAAGACAAATTATGTCCTGGCCAGACTGAGGTAACAGAGCTGGCTTCTGCTGGTGTCTCTGGGATGTGCCTACATTTTAATGAGCTGATGGCTGTCCCCTTCCACCAAAAATGGATATGAGGCATAAGAAGCTACTGATACTAGTATTTGTATTTATACCACCAATACAAATTTTAATTCTATTGAGATTTAGCATTTTTACTCATGTGGGACTCATTATGTGCTGCCCAATCTACCAATTATGTTTCAGGGACTAGGAAAAATTTTATTCTTTGCCAAAATTTTGGCCTTTAACCTTATGAAGAAGACACAACTGGACTGGGTTAGGGAGAATTTAGGAGAATTTATGTGCTTTCTTTTCCTGCCTTTCTCAGATAGGTAAGGACTTTTCTGGGTTTAAAGTGATTATACTGTGCTTGACTAGGATTTGCAGTCAACTTGCTCTTCTGAGTTTAGAGTATGGGGAGTCACCTCAGAGTACCTCTTAAACTCTGCTTGCATTATGGATTCATACAAACTGTTTTTTGCTCCAGTTGTGTAAGCTATGTTTTATCCTCAGTAGCACTTGGGCTATTTCTAATGTTCACTCCTGTGAGAGTTCTGACTAAAAAGAAATTTCTGCTACTTTCACATAGGAAAAAAAAAAAAGCAAACTTTTTCCTGAGAGGAAAACAGAAATGCTCAGGTAATTCTAATGTTACTGTGGAAAACCCAAGGATATTAAAAAAGATCTACAGTCACCTTGTTCTAGACCACTGAGCATCCCAGCTATATGCGAAGCTGACATTCTTCTTTTAGAAACAACCGTTAACTTTTCTGACATACATTAAGTGTTGACATATGGTGATAAAAGTATTGCCAGCAAGAGCAGTACCTGAATAATTCAACAATGGAGTCATAGCCAAAGAAGCGGAAAGAAGTAATATTTAAAGTAGACTTTTAAGGATGTATTCTTGGAGTTTTTCCTATAGTGATGTCACCTGACACTATGCCACTTGCTGTCTGCCAGCATAAATAAAAATAAACAAGGTACACTACTGCATTTGTTACAATGATAAATAAGGTTACTTCTCTGCTGATTTCTTCTGAAGTGAGTTTATGACTTTATCTAATACTTCTGATGAGACTGATTGAGCAAAATACCACCCAGAGGTAACGGTTGCTAATTTGACAAGATTAAATTTCTGATGGAGAAAAATATGGGGATGCAGTATGTATCTCTAGCATTTCACAAATGATCAATGATAAAACTAAAAACTAACAGTAAAGTTAAAATTAAACATGATGGTTGAATAAGTGCACAAACTGTTTCCCTATAGGTAACTAAATTCTCAAAAAATCAGGGGTTCTCTGCATGTCTTGTGGAGTAAGATGTGTCCTAAGTTAATCTGCAAGTTTGTTCTAACTATTCACTATATGAAAAAAATAATATTTAAGACAACATCTCTATTTTGAAAGGTCTGGCTTAAAAACAGTTGAATTCAGGGATGAGTTTTCTGATTTATTTTGAATATTCTTCCTACAGAGGCTAAAAGACAGCATTTCAAAATTCAGTTGGAAAATTACCAACAGACTCATTTGACCCAAAAGCAAACTTGAATGGGATTTGTTCTCTTTTCTGTCAGTTAACATGCTACACAAGAATAAAGTCATGTTATGTGCTATACAAGCAGATACTGCTTAAGAAGGCATAAAAGCCACATGTTTTGTTACATATGCATGAGACCTGGTACCTTCAGAAATACTTCCAACTATTGCCAAATGGACAAAAAGTGAATGTATATACATAGATACATGCATACATATATATATATATGTATATATATAATCAAGCAGATATTATCCACGTATACCCAGTCAGTATGTGACAGACATCTAAAAACTAATCTTCCATCTGTGGAAGAGATATGTTCAAGGAATGACATTTTTTTTTGGTGATGGTGCAGGGACTAGTGCAGTTCTTAATTTCCCAGCTGTGTCTTAGAAGGATGTTTGCAAATGACAAACATAATGAGGCACTTGTAGTGGAAAAAATGGGGTTTAGATTTTTTTTTCTCCTAAGGGAATTTAGTTTCTATAATACAGACTTAGCAGATATAAAAACTTTGAGGGTCTCAGCTTAAGCCCATAACTATAGATTGGGAATGATTAAACCAGACTGCAGTCACAAAATTCTGGAGGACCTCAATGTCTGATACAAAACAGCCTCCTGGACTGTAGCATGATGTCCTCAATGCATCCATTTATTGTTTTTTGAATTAACTGGCAGTTTAGCCATCAAAGGAAACACCTTCTTGCATAAAGTCCTAGTATGACATGAATACATTGGCTTATACACCCTCCCACATAAAGTATATTTTTCTTTTTGCAAAGCAGTTCTGGTAATCATTAAACATATAATAACATACCTTCACAAAATGTGACAAACACAAAATCCAAGTGTAGCCAAGTGTCTCTTTTGTTGAAATACTAGTGACCTTTTAGGCTGACAGATCCCGGTCCAGTGTGAATCCAGCCTATTCAGCAGAAAGGTTAGCAACTCATTTCTCATCCTCACCAAACCTTGGGTTTAAGGCTCTTTTAGTCCTTGCTTTCCACTCTTTGCTCTTGAATGAAAAGGAATTACTCACTTCATAAGGTCTAATGCCTGTTTAAACAAGTCTACTCTACAGTCCTGTACGTGTGACTAAGAGAGGTATTGCCTACTGCTGACAGCCTGCGAAATAGTTTATTTTCTGGGGCTGACATTTCAGTTACAGTAGATTTACAAAGGGAAAAAAAAACATAAATGACTTAAAACTAGATAAAATTGAGGTTTATTTGGCAAGGGATTACAAAATTGTGACTATTTTAAAAGGAGGAAAATAGGTTTATTCATAGAATCATAGAATCATTTGGACTGAAAAAGGCATGCAGAGGCACACAATGACCACCTACAGCTAGGTTTCACAGAACTTACCTGCTTTTCCTGTCACAAATATAAAGGAAGATGGTATGAAAAACAACAGAGGCTAATTTTCCATTTGAAGAACAGAGAGTAGAGTCAAAGAGGAAAAAAATAACCCACTCACCATTTGAGCTACAGAGATGAGATGTGCACCCCTGCACTACTTTAACAACTCATCAAAACCACGTTTTTGGAGATTTACCAAATAAAACTATTAATCATGTACTTAAGCTAAAGTAAATCATGCAGTTTCACTGGAATTTTGGGCAATAGCTTGAAGCTGTGTTAAATCATTTATTCCCTAGAATTACTTTGTAGGTCCATTAGGAAAGAGCAAATGAAACTCTCCCTATCAGGCATTTCTCTCAATTTCTCCAAGCAGACAGTAAGAGGCAATATTGCCATTTCTCCTAAAGCTTTCCTTGGGGGAAGCTTTCCTTTGGGAAAAGCCATTTTAAGTTATTGCAGACTTTCCAAGCAGACACAGAAGGTAAAGGTATTGAAAGGAAGCACAGAGTAGCAGCCCCAGCCCCACTGTTTTCTGGCAATACAGAATTTTCTCCGCAGAGTTTAGCTGTTGGCTCTCCAGAGTCTATCTCTTTCAGCCAAGTGGAACTGCACCTGCTTTCCATTGCAAATAACCAGAAGAGCAAAGCCTCCCTGTTGCCAAACCCTTAAATCCATGCTTGTGTTCTCTAGCTCAGTGTAACACTAAATGGTCTATGTAACAGGAGTAATTCCTGTCGGTAATCAGCATTTTTCAAGTTGGTTTTTAGAAAACTCTCTTTCCCATGAGAAATCCTGCCACTCATGAGCAGAAACTTGAAATGTCCCCTCCACAGACTGCCTTGAGATGTTACAGCTCTCCCTGTCAGCAGCCATCTTGCTGTTTTGAGGTGGCCTGATCTAGACTGAGTGCATATGCCTCGAGAAAGACTTTCAACTCATTATGTTGGGAATCACAGCACAGGATATCTGTGCAATAAAATAACACCTTGTGGTTTATATATTGTTGTTAATCCTTTATTACTTTGGATGGTAGATACATAAAAGTGGTTGCCTTCTGCCTGTCTTATATCAGCAATGGTGTATTTAGCAAACCTAATGTACCAAGAATTGCTCAAGTGATTAATATTTAATTAATCTTAGCCTATAAATAAATAAATCCCTCAATGTCACTGCACTAGTTTAATCTAGTGGTGGAAGACTGTGTGTTTTGAAAGCAACAGGAAGACAGTTGCTACTGTACTGCTTCTGAACTACGCAATTTCACTGGAAATTGGTAAATTCACATAAATTTTCTACAAAGAGTGAGAATTATGAAACTGCAGATTTAAAAAAAATAGATTTAGTATTTGGGTTTTGTTTCATTTTAATAAGAAATTCTGAAGCCCGAGGAAGAAGTAAGCAACCTAGTAGGCTTCTCACATGATTGATGCATATTAACTCTGGAGATTGTCCCCTTTTTATTTTGGATCCTCTTCAGGTTTTATGTGTTTTTTATTTACCTCAGATAATATTCCATTTCTGAGTACCAGGACTCTCTTCTTCTCCTCCATCTCATTCTCATTATCTCTGTATGCATAAAACATCAGAGTGAATGTATTTTGTTTGTGTTTGGATGTCAATATGTTCAAATAATTTTCTTCAAAAAAATTCAAGATTTACTTGTTGAGCAGATGTTTTAATTTCACCTCTTTTTTCTCGGATAAGCACTAATATGCTTTTTACTAAAAAAAAGTAGCAATGAAATCTGCTGCAGAGTTGATCAGTAATCATTATATATGCCACAAAAAGCCAAATACTGGATTAATTTTTCTCTTCTATAAATCCTTTTTTTTTGTGCTAAACCAACTCCTATCTTGATTTTCTTAGATATATACTGATGGAGCAACAGGTGTCAGCTGAAAATGCGCTCCTTCCCAAACTCAATCTAGTTTCATTAAAATGCAAGTTTATCTGAGGAAGCTGTTCCCAAACACTCTACATGCTGCCAGCTCACTGAATGCATGCCTGGACTGCATAAAGGCAGTACATTTCAAATAAGATGGAAAAAGTATTCTTTCTTTCCTTGCTGGAAGTCTTGTAATTTATCCTTCTAACAAAAAGATGAACATATAACCTTTACTAGAAATTCTTAAGCAAAGATTATACTTTTGTGTTCCAATGAAGATGTGGTATTATGTATTAAATCTTAGAGATTTGATATTTTTCTATTGAAAAATATAGAGAAGTGAAGTCAGAAGAAATAACTAGTGGTCATAGAATCACAGGATCATTACGGTTGGAAAAGACCTCCAAGATCATCAAGTCCAACCTTTGACTGAACATCACTACACAAACTAAACCAGAGCACTAAGTGCCATGTCCAGTTGTTTCTTGAACATTTCCAGGGATGGTGACCTCCCTGGGCAGCCTGTTCCAATGCTTAACCACCCTTTCAGTGAAGAAATTCTTCCTGATGTCCAATCTGAACCTTCCTTGGTGCAGTTTGAGACTATGTCCTCTTGTCCTGTCACTGGTTGCCTGGGATTAGAGGTTGACCCCCACCTGGCTACAGCCTCTTTTCAGGGAGTTGTGGAGAGCAATAAGGTCTCCCACAAACTTCCACTTCTCCAGACTAAACAAGTCCAGCTCCCTCAGCTGCTTCTCATATGACTCTCTCTCCAGACCCTTCACCAGCTTCATTGTCCTTCTCTGGACATGTTCCAGCACCTCAATGTCTTTCTCGTAGTGAGGGGCACAAAACTGAACACAGGACTTGAAGTGTGGTCTCACCAGTCCTGAGTGCAGAAGGACAATCACCTCCCTAGTACTGCTGGCCACATTATTTCTGATACAATCCAGAATGCCATTGACCTTCCTGGCCACCTGGGCACGCTGCTAACTCATGTTTAGCTGCTGTCAAACAGCACCCTCAGGCCCTTTTAGGCCTGGCAGCTTTCCAGTCACTCAGTCCCAGGTCAGTAATGCAGCATGGGGTTGTTGTGATCCAAGTGTAGAACTTAGCACTTGGCTTTATTGAACCTCATACAATTGGCCTTGGCCCATCAATCCAGTAGATTAATACTCTTGTTTAACTTGGTGTCATCTGTGAACTTAACTGAGGGTGCACTTCATCCCCTCATCCAGATCATCAATGAAGATGTTTAACAGGACTGGCTACAGTACTGAGCCCTGGGGAACACCGCTAGTGACCTTATGTCAGCTGGATATAACTCCATTCACTATCACTCTCTGGGCCTGACTATCCAGCCAGTTTTTAACCCAGTGAAGACTGCACCTGTTAAAGCTTCTCCAGGAGCATGCTGTGAGAGACAGTGTCAAAGGCTTTGCTGAAGTCCAGGTAGACTACATCCACAGACTTCCATTAGATGAGTTACCTGATCATAAAAGGAGATCAGGTTGAACATAGAGGACCTGCCTTTCCTAAACCCATGATGACTGGGCTTGATCCCCTGTTTGTTCTGTACGTTCTGTGTGATAGCACGCAAGATGATCTGTTCCATAACCTTCTCTGGCACCAAGGTCAGGCTGACAGGCCTGTAGTTCCCCAGATTCTTCTTCGAACCTTTCTGGTGGGTAGACATCACATTGGCCAACCTCCAGTCATTTGGGATCTCCCTGAGTAACCATAACTGGCTAACCATAAATGACGGAGAGTGGCTTGGCAAGCTCTTCCACCAGCTCCCTTAGGACCCTCAGGTGGAAATGCAACAGGAGTTTGCTGTTACTCCTTTTACAGACTGTTCACTACTACTGTGACACTGAGGGACTGAATCACAACCTTTACAACATTAAATATCAGAAAAATAATATAAATTGGAATGAGCTATTAACTACTCATCTAATGGGCATATATAGTTTACATGACCATGTGTACCATTGCACTGTGGAGATGCCTTGTTACACCACAATTCTGGTATTATCATTAAGCCTTTACTATTCTCCATTTAAATCCATACTGTCTAGATAAAGTTTTCATACAAGTTTTGAATACTCTCATTCTGAACAGCATTATAGACTACCCACCTAGCAGATAATTCTTCTATCTGCTAAAGATAACCATATTTCTAATAGAGTTTATTCAGTATTTTTCAGTTCAACTACTCCCTGATTTGTGGCAATCTTCCACGTCAAATAACATTCAGAGCAATGAGAAAACAGCTAAACAAGTTCAGTTTTGCATTTTACAAGAGGTTTCCATAGTTTTTAACGGAGAATTTTTATTATCTTTTTAAGATTGTGGAAATTTTGCTTTGTATAGAACCCATTTTTTATTCCAAATATATCACAGAATAACTACTACAACAGCTGTAAAGTCTCACTTAGGAAATTGTTCCCAAGCTGCTGGGAGATGAAAAGTGAAATCTTAAAGTACTTTCAAGCTCGGGAGGTCGTTCTGCTTCTGAAGGTTGGTAGTTTAGCTCAAGGTTTTATCTTTACAATAATATGTGCTTCTCTAGACTTCTGCAGTCTTTTTCCTTTTTATTTAGAAAAACTAGGATAGTCATTTTATATGCCAAGGTAATTAAATGTAACTGTGAACTATTATCGTAAATTTATAAAATAGATAATAGATCAGGTGATAAAAGAGTAACAAATCTCCAATTTTGTTACTTAAATCTAGGCTTTACATGTTTTTGCATTCCATCTTGGTTCACCCTGTTTCCAAACTGAACCAAAAGATATTTTTCCAGACTCGTCACAGAGAATACAATGACAAAGCATGGTAAAGCAGTTCCAGTTTATGGAGGGTTGGACAATCTGGTTACAATTCCTTGACGGTTGCTACTGACTATCCTGTCAGCAGTAAGTCTAGCTTAAAATAATTTGTGTTGAACAAAATAAACTACAGATGAATTTTGCTGAATCTATTAGTCACAAAACACTGATCCAACTCAGGTTTCTCTCTAAAGATGCAACAATTATTTAATAGGTGCCTATCGTACAATGATTCTATTCTCCCTCTTAGAGAGTATTGCTAAAATTTTAAACTGCATACTGCTTACATGAAGGAAATGTCCTTTTTCTTTATCCTAGAGAAAACAAAATAAAACAAAAAAGCCCAAAAATCAATTTTGTGATGAAAGGTACATATTAAAAGATTCCCCTCATTTATATGAGAAGGAAGACCAAATCCATTCAAAATAACTAAAAACTGTGTATTTTAACCAATAGCTTTTACAAATGTAGTGGTTTGAACCCGGTTTCCCCCCTGAAGCTAAGAAAGTGGTAAAACCCCAGGGGGTGGAGATCCTGGAAGTTTTGAAGTTTTAGCCAATGAACGCTTCTGCGAAATATAAACATATCACAAGCAAACAGAAGAGAAAGTTAGTTGTAGTTTGGTGGTAGAAGAGGTAGCCATGTTGTAGGATCCACAAGGAAAGGGCAAAAGCCCCTGGGAGGCTCTGCCCCCCAGCCCCTGGCTGGGGGGACTGCAGAGACTTGGAACAGTGTTAGACTGGGCTAAGTGTCTGTAGTTAAGCCGGGAGATGTTTTTCCAGCGTAAGCAGCAACAAGAGATATCGGAGTAGCGGCAGCCAGCACGGACTGGAGGAAAAGTGGCGGCACAGAGCCAAAAGATAAGAAAGCAGCAAATAAACATGCAGCAAAGCAGACAGAACTTCTGCAAGCCTGAGAGAGAAAGAACTGCAGCAGAGAACAAAACTAAGTTCTACAGAGAGGAAGCTTGGAGGTAAGAACTGCAAAACTCCCCTAAACTTTCTTTGAGATCCCTCAAAATGGAGGGGGTGGACTCTTACTGATTAGAAGTCCTAAATCGGTAAAGGAGCTAAGAAGCTCGGTTGTCCTGAGAGCTCAGCCAGGACGGTGTATAGGAGGTTGACCTTGGGGCCCTCCCTTGCTGCAAGCTACAAAGAAGCTCGCAGCCATCTTGAGGCAGGGCACAGAAGCTCTGCAAGGGGCTTGAGTCCCTTGAAGATACCAGACCGTCATGAAGACCCCCTGGTGCTTCGTAGTATGACCGTGGTGGAACAACCTTTGTCTGGGGTGAACGTAGCCCACAGAAGACCCTTCACCTGTGTCGAGGGGCCACGAGGGGCTTGGAGGCCTCCCTCGTGTGTGCTGGCAGAGATCCAGCTCCAACTGCTGCATAGAAGACACAGAGAGACCTGCTGCCTTAGAGACATTGCTGCTCTGAAGAAGGGATCTGTTCTTCTTCCCTCCTGGACTTTTGTTTGGAGGGGAGAAGAGATCTGATCCATTGTAAATACTTATGTCATGGTAAAGATAGTTGAGATCCTGTGTATAGTGTATTATAATATTTATTTGTACAGTCATCGTAATATATTCCCTTTCCCCATTTTGAGTCTCGTATTTTGTCTGGGAAAAAAACATCTCACACTGGGTTGAGATGTGGAAGGGGGCTTGGACTAGGGAATTAGATTTTTGGAGTTCTCAAACCATGACAACAAAAAAGTCTTAGAAGTATTTGAAAGCAGGGTGCAGGAGTACACCAAATGAAAAAATAAACTATCTACCTGCCTAATCCACCCAGCAATGCCACAGAACTTCGTACCCAGAACTTGATAACGGTCTCAGAAATCTTAAATTAGCAGCTGCCCAGTTTTAAAAGAGAAAGAGAGTGGGGAAGAATAAAAAAAAATTTCTCTTTTATATTTTTTCTTTATTAAAAACAGATTCTATACTGTATGTGAGCTGTGGTTGAGTGACCTGAGCACCCAGAAGAACATGCCTTAAAGCAAGCAGAGGAGAGACAAAGGGAGCTGTGGAAGAGTACTAAACAGCAGGAGAGGCACAGCAGGACAGATGCCAGGCCAATTACAGCAGAGAGAAGAGGGGAGAAAACCCCTAACCCTTCCCAAAACACCAAGATGATGTCTTAGGTTCTGTGACAACCAGTCTGTGAGGAGAAGAAACATGGCTACAAGGTAGTCTTATTGGAGAATGTCAGAATGTCCTCATTCCAAATGCTAAAATCTATAACGTTATAAACTCCCAAAGCAGACAGAAGGGAACACTGTAGGAATTTTGCTGTAGTAATGTAGTAATGTAGTTTTAAAATGGAATCTGTATGGTGCTTATGGGGGTTGATATTTTCCAATTTGTAGTTGAACTACATTATACATAATTGTTTTGCAAAACAAAAAAGCAAATTAAAAAAATGCTTTAGTCAAATTGCAAGTTCCTGTACTCTGAATGTTAGTTGAGCCTATACATATCATAAACTTTGAGGTTTCTTCATGCGATGTCTCATCATTCATTTTACATATTTAGCTGACATGAGTACTGGGAATTAAGTATTTTGTGTTTTTTCTTTACAGTGCTATCTCATTAATTTTGAAAGATATTAGTTAGAAGTTGGGGTTACCAGTTTATCACTAAGTTCTGAGAAAAATGCCATTAAATGAAAGCAGCAGTTGGTTTTCAGAGCATTTTTCATGGATGTAGAAGCATAAACATCTGCTTTTGTGTCTTTTTTCCCCCCCAAGTTTCTCCAGGCTTGAAAAATAGTTATGCACCATAAATATCACTCTATGAGTCATTTACTTAAGTGAACAGCTGCCTGCTAATTAGCCAAATGCTCTCCATTTTAAATCATACAGTTAAATGAACACACTGCAACAGGCACAAGAATGAAGTGCAGGAACTTTACTAAAATGATGAAATTGCAGAAATTTGTTATTTCCGTAGCAGCAAACAGAGGTCATTTCCTTACTCTGTATCAATGGACCAAGACACATAATGATAATTTGCTGTAGATTGTGGGTCTGAATATAGAAAACCAGACAAACTCTACAGAGCCTTAGTTAAATATATGAAATTATACAGCTCTTAGACCACCACTGTTTTCTGCCAATTTAATAATGCTAGCTTTGCTTTTTCTCGTGGAACTGCTTAACAGTGCTAACATCTGAAAAGCCAGACTGATAGGCATTAGCAAGGACGGCTGTTCATGTTAACTGGAAAACTCTTCTGTTCTACAGTGATTTAGAAAGATAATCCAATCTAGACAAAACATGGAGCAGGCATGCCTTCCTGGAAGAAACCAAACCAGACCCAAAACAAAACATATTTTTCTCTGGACCGTTCTCGCCCATCGTCAAATCTTGCAGTTTTCTTTTTCTATTAGCATAATTGTTGGCAAGAGAAAAGAACTGTATGAGTCAGGACTTCACTTTGAGCCTCATATCCTGCTTTTTTAAACAGAAATTCTTTTAATTTGAAATGTGATTAAAAACCAACACAAACCCACACTTCTCAAATTAAACTCAAGTGGCTGAAACAACCCCATGTGCATACTGAGAACAAAGCATCTGATCCATCTGACTGTAACTAACGGTACAGAGGTCCAGCTTTGAAGGTCACTAAGCTTTGGGCATGCTTTTATAAAGTTACATCAGGGCAGGAGTTTTTCATCGTCTATTTTAATCTCTTAAGCAATCAAGAAAACTCCATTGACATAGGAGCTAAGAAAGTCAAAGACATAGGATCCAAGAAATAAATATTTGAAATCCTTGCTTAAGTTTTTCATTAAATTTTCAGTTTGGATTAAACCTGACATAATAAAAAAAACCCCAACAAACCAAAAAATCAAACCTTAACAACCAAAAAAAAGCCAAACAAACCAACCAGGGAAAAATAATCAGGTATTTATTTCTTCCTGCATTCTCCACAGAAAACTGACATACCTTAGAGAAAGGGCTAGCGTGTTGTAGGACACCTTCTGACCCAATTTTCACTAGGAAGAATAATGGACACATTTCTTCTTGTTCTCTGTTCATTTAAACTTGAGAGGTACACTTAAACAATTAACCAGATCTGTAATATCATTACAACAGTGACCTCCAGTGAAAGATGACCATAAAACGAATCACTCACTGATAGGATAGCCACTAGGAGGGGCTTTAAAAATTAAATTGCTTTACAATATTTGCCATATTTCTATTTTATTTCAATATATTGAAATAAAGATAAATATTCAATATTTAAAGAGAAATATGCAATAAAGATAGAAGCTATGAATACTTAATGAACAGAGTTTCAGAAGTCCAATACTCTACATCTTTGCTTACATTATCAAAATAATTACTGAAATAGTGTGTATTTAAAATAGAATTGTGTGAGATATGATTATTTGCAATAGAAAAAGAATTGACTTGATAGTTCCCCAAATCCTTTAAAATCCTATATTCATAATGATGATGAATACAGAAAACCCCCTGAGAGCTACAGGTACTTTGTGTTATTTTAATATGATCCCTGACAATATTTTTCTACCATCAGTTACCAATCAGACCCCGACCTCTCATTTCAAATGACCTTATGTTACTGTTTTTTTCTTTTTCTCATCAGTGCATAACAGATGGGGCTTAAAGTGACAAACACCTAACTTCCTGATGTTTTGTCAATTTGACATATACAATATAACCACTCATCCAGTCCCCCAGTCTGTAAAACAGACTGTGTTCTTCCCTGTAGAACAGAAGAGTTTTCCAGTAAACCTGGCAAAACTAAAATAAAAAATCCACTCCCCATACACACAGGCTGGAAGTGTATGTCCACAGACCCTGCTGATTTCTATTTAAAATGTAGTCTATGAGCTCTAGAATTTTGGGTTTATAGTTTCTATTCTGTTTTGTCAGATGTAAATGACTTCTTGAGGCTTGGAGCCTATGAAAAACAACGACAAGTGGACAAACAACTTCTGCTGTAAATCTGTGCTGCCACTCAAGAATCAATTATTTTAAGGAAGATGCTTTGCAACGTGCTCCTTTCATTCTGCTTTCCTCTGTATTTGCAACAGAGTGAATATACCTCAGTAGCTAAAAAGATTTTATCTCAAAACAATGAATAGTCACAAATTGAAAGCTTTTCACAGAATCTCAATTGTTTTACCAAGGAATCAGAGGGCAAAATTTGTTATTAAAAGATGTAGATGCCATCTGTTCATTGGGAAAATAAACTACATCACTCACCTAGTATGTCCCTCCTTCTTGCCAATATGCATGATTCAATCAGTCATATTTTTTGCAAAAATTATCCACATTACACATGGAGAAAGAACACTTACTTTTTAAGTTTTGCCTCTTCTTACCAAGAGCCCTCAGGAAGGCTCTTTGCAACAAAAAGTGATCTAAATTTCATAAACCATATCTTTCTGAATCAAACTTTCACCTGGCCAGCAATCCCCTTCTTTCTCTACTGACAACACCATCTGCCAAATAGGCAAATTGTTTTAGGAATGTAACAGCCACAGGTACAGCTGGGGTAGGATTTGAGTACTGTTACATAAAGATTAACTATTTGAGCTCTATCTTGTTGTACCCAACTGTAAAGAGAACAGTAACAGAAAAGGGTATAAGGGAAACAAGAAACTTTTCGAAAAAAGGAAAAACACCATACATTTTTGATATTTTCAGAGGACGTTACAAATGTTCACATTTATGAAACCCACCTTAACTGTGGGTCAGGAGTTTGGGAACAGCAAAATGCATTTTTAGCTCAAACTGTCTATGGCTGTTGTGTGTACACAGAAAAGACATACTCCACAGAGACACACTAAAGCCAAAAAGCTGCAGGACATTTAAAACAAGTATGCAAGCATCCAAAACTGCAGCAGTAACAACAAAAACTGAAAACCATAATCAGAAGTTCTTAGTGTACACAGTCAATTAATTTAAATCCATGTTTCTTTCACAGAAGAATAAATAACAAGCCACAGGAAGTACAAAAATTGACTTTAGATGGATAGTTTCATTATTTCTACAAAGTAATAATGTGTCTCTTTCATCTTAAATATCCTAAAAATGCAGAAATTGGTCCAAAATGCTTCTCTCAACAGTTGAGGGGCAATTAGGTTTCTCCTCTTTGTTTGCAACACTCAAACTGAATCACAGTCACTTTGAACTTCTGTGCATTACTTTTCTGTAAGGAAGACACACAGTCTGAAGCAAATGGAAAATCAGTCAAGATGTTTGAAAATACAAGTCCTGCAGCAGTGAAATGAAATCAATTTGTATTCCCAGATTAGGGGGTAGAAAAGTCAAGCTTAACTTCCCTTTCTCATTCTCTCCTTCTCTCACTCTCCAACATGAAACTCATAGTATTACTTGTCTGGAATAAGACAGTCATTCATTTTGCTGACAGCCTCAGCTGTAAATTAAAAATCTACATGCAGATTAAAATCTTCCTAGCAGGACCAGCACATGCACTGTGTGCTCAGAGACAGATCAATACCTAAAGACTTTCCATCTACCTGTACAATTATGAAAGCAAATGTCACAAAATCACTATCTTCAGCTTTGTGTCTTTTAAGCGGGGTGTTTACTGTGCTATGTGCTGGAAAATGATGTATTTAATTTAAAAGTCTTTATGTATTGTCTCACCAGTGCATTAAACTCTGGTGAATTAAACTCTGACGGCAGAGAACAGTTACTATCCTCACCTGTTTGCTCTACTTCTCTCCAATGAGTTGCCATTAAGACTGCAAGGATGGGCAAACCACATATGAAGCATGTCCTGAAATCATCACAGTTAACAGCCTCAGGCTGCTTTCAGGCAAACCAAAATTGATTCTGGGATGTAAATTGCAGCAGGATATGCTTAACAAAAAGCTCAGTAGTTTATACAGTGTGAGTAGGGCAGACTGCTCAGGAGACTTGCTTAATCAAACATCTTAAAAAACTCTCCCAACCCAACTGCAGTTCTCAAAATGTATCTAAGAAGCCTGGCACTGTGAAATTCAAGTGCTAACCAATCTTTTTTCAGCAACGTTGATGTATATTTACTTTTGCAGGTAATGCAGGTATTTCTGTTAATCTTCTGCTTTGCAAATTCAGAAAAAATAAAAAAAGACAACAGGTCTGTCAGAGTGGCTTCTGTAAGAGCTTCTGTAAGGGCATAGGGAGTGATTTATTCCCTTCTAAGATAGTTAGCTAAGATATGGAATTGCTCTCCAAACTCTGACGATTCTTTGATCACAAAGCAAGACTTCTGGTGATGTTCTCAGACAACTCACCTAACTTTTAAACATTTTGTTGGATATCTCCTATGCTGGGCAAACTCCTGTTCTGATTCAGATTTCTCTTTGCCATGTATTTCCTCTTTTCTCAGACAGAGAAATAAAAAAAGAAAAGAGAAAGGCATTTCAGCCATTTTGTACTAGATTTCTACCTGTCTACTGGATATTAGAAAGATTTTCCTAATGCTCAGCCAAGGTTTTTCCTCTTTTTATGCTAACATACACTCTTAATTACACTCCCACTTTATTCTATGCTAAATAGATCCGCTGTTACTATTTATGGAATTTAGAAGAGATATTTCCATGTCTATGAACAGCAACAAGAGCTTGCTCTTGCATTTGATAAATGAGTAGACACCATATCAAACAAAAGGAAATAACACGCTTCCAAAGACACACTTGGCTTTGCCTTGTAGATCAACCACATGACTCATTTAAATCTCAAGTATTCTCTGCAGGATTGGAAGGATACCATACACATCTGAGGCTCAGATAAAACTAAAACTTCACAAATAGTCTATTCAGCCTAGGAGTTCTCACTGCTATGCATGAGTTACTTATTTTCTATGGAAATTCAAATTTGTGGATTGTTATTAACAACAGCAAAAAATGTGAGCTGAAAAAATCAGATGAGATGTCAAAATGCATTTTCTCATATTGTTGGCAAAATCCTGGCAAGAATACTCTTGAACAGACTCATACCTGCTATAGCAAAAGGAATTCTACCTGAAAGCCAATGTGGTTTCACAGCCAACAGGAGTACCACAGACATGGTATTTGTTCTCAGACAATTGAAAGAGAAGTGTAGGGAACAGAACAAAGGTCTCTATGTAACCTTTCTTGACCTCACCAAGGCTTTCAATACTGTGAGCAGAAAAGGTCTATGGCAGATTTTGGAACTTTTAGGATGTCTCCCCAAGTTCCTTAAAATGATCAACTCACTCCATGAGGATCAGCATGGCCAAGTCAGATATGGCGATGCACTTTCTGAGCCCTTTCTAATAAAGAATGGTGTGAAACAAGGCTGCATTCTTGCACCAACCCTATTCACAATCTTTTTCAACATGATGCTCCAAAGGGTCACGGCAGACCTCAATAATCAGGATGGTATCTACATTCGATACCGTACTGATGGAAGCCTATTCAACCTAAGGCGACTGAAGGCCCACACTAAGACCTTAAACCATCTTGTCCGGGAACTGCTTTATGCTGATGACGCCGCCCTTGTCGCCCACACAGAAGCAGCTCTGCAGCTTTTAACATCCTACTTTGCAGACGCTGCTGAGCTCTTTGGGCCGGAAGTCAGCTTAAAGAAGACAGAAGTTCTCTATCAACCGGCACCTCAGGAAGTCTTCCATCATCCCCATATCACCATTGGCGAATCAGAGCTCAGATCAGTCCAGCAGTTTAATTACCTAGGTAGCCTCATCTCCTTGGATGGTAAGATTGACGGAGAGATAGACAACAGGTTAGCAAAGGCATAGAGTGCCTTCGGAAAGCTTCATAAAAGAGTTTGGCGAAATAAACACTTGAAGAAAAGTACAAAGATCAGTGTTTACAGAGCCACAGTGCTGTCTACTCTCTTATATGGATCTGAATCATGGGTCATCTACCACCACCACCTGCGACTCCTAGAACACTTCCATCAACGCTGTCTCCGTACAATCCTAAACATCCACCGGTCAGATTTTGTGACCAATACATCTGTTCTAGAACAAGCAGCAGTCACAAGTATTGAGGCCATGTTGCTGAGAACACAGCTGCATTGGGCAGGGCACGTCTCAAGGATGAAGGACCACCGCCTCCCTAAGATCTTGCTTTATGGTGAACTTGCCATTGGCTGCCGCAAGAGAGGAGCCCCGAAGAGAAGATACAAGGACTCCCTGAAACAACATCTCAGCCTTGGTCATATTGATCAACATAACTGGTCTACTCTGGCCTCCAATCGAGGGGTCTGGAGACACACTATCTAAAATGCTGCTGCTTCCTTTGAGAATGCATGCAGGATTACTCTCGAGGAGAAAAAGCAATGCAGAAAGAATCACATCTTGCAGATACCACATAAGGAGTCTTTCTGCTGTGCCTTTTGCAACCGGATGTGTCTATCTTATATCGGTCTTTTTAGCCACCAGCGCACTTGTAGCAAATGTGGGTAGAGCCCTTCCCAAATCTTTGTTCACAAAGCCTGGCCATGATTTTTGTTACAGTAGCTTGTACAATGGAGGCCTGACTGATTAAAGCATCTAGGTACTTTAAAATAAGCTGAGAAATAGTCATGAATGTAAGGTTGAGGTCTTTTAAGAAACATATACTGAAACTGTTTTTTTCTTTTATCTTTTTTTTGCAGATAGTGCATCTTTTTTTGTGAAGGGGAAAAAAAACAAAAAAAAGTTTTCAGACACTTAACATCATATTTTGCAATATTAACTCAACATGAAAGAAAATAATAGTATGTCATGTAAGACATTCAAAATATTGGCAGTTTTTTCATTAAAATTCATGGGAGTTATTTAAAGTTGCATGGATTTTTTTTTAATATATTTTAGGAAATGAAAGTGAAAAATCTATACTAAGTATACAGAAATACGTAATGTGATTTATGAACAGCTTTTCAATTTGGAAAAAGAGGGGGAAAATAAGAGGCAGGTTAAAAAATGAAATGAGAAAAATATTTAATTGCATTATAGATATACATTTTTATTGTAATTCTCAGCCCTAAAATGAGGAAGAGAACAGTCTACCAGAAAACACAGTATATACTGGAACAAATTAGGTTTTAAGTCGCACAAGGGAAAAAAAAAGCCTCAAACATGCGTCATTTGTAAGGGTTTCTTCTCCCTTAATTACAGATATTTGATATGACATTAAATGATTAAGAGGACCAGACTGTCAGTTTTCATCAGCAGGCACTTAAGATGACAACAAGTAGCTTTGAAGAAGTTGTTGGGGCATCTTTACAAGAAATCCCTTGTTACTGCAACATGGAAATTCTTCTCTGAATTTTGTTAGTGAAATGAGCAGAATACCAAGAAAAAGGCAAAGGGGGACAAATGAGCACAAAGCAGGCCCTGATTGTCAATTCACAATGACTTGAGAGGGAAATCCAAGGATCCAGAATTCTCATGTGTCTTGTTTTCAGGAAATGCACATAATCAGGTATTTCCATAAGTATTTACTTTCACATCTTGTTTTTGATGTTTAATCTGTGATAGAACTTGGTATCTAAGGAAACTGGAGATGGATATTATGAAAAACTGAGATCTAATTTTTTTCCTCTATTTCAATGCTTTGTATCAATGAGGTATTAACAGCTAAGGAGTTGTATGAGAATCAAAGAGTCAAGAGCTGGAGAAACACCTTGAAAATGTGAAGTGCAATTTAAAAGCTGAAACAGTAGCTGGGTTGGGCCCACATAGCCTCACTGAACTGGCTTCACAATACTGGCTGACTCTGAATTTACAGCACCTGCATTCAATAGGGCTTTCTGAGATGGAAAATAACCTCACAACATCATTCCTCTTTCCACTGAGTTGTGAAGTCTGCAAACTCCGTTGCTGGACACTGCATTTATTGATCTTAAAACTTGTTCTTGAAGCCTGTTAATCATAGAATCATAGAATCAGCTGGGTTGGAAGGGACCTCTGAGATCACCAAGTCCAACCCTTGATCCACTACCACCATGGTTACCATGGCACTAAGTGCCACATCCAGTCTTATCTTAAAAACCTCCAGGGACGGAGGATCCACCACTTCCCTGGGCAGGCCATTCCAATGCCTGATTACCCTCTTTGTAAATAACTTCTTCCTAATATCTAACCTAAACCTCTCCTGGCAGAGCTTAAGACCATACCTTCTTGTCTTACTGATAACTGCCTGGGAGAAGAGACAAGTTCTTTGGTATTTCTCTGGTTCACCTACTGAAACAGAACAACCACCTTCAAAACCAAATCAAATATATTTGTTTGCATTAAGACTTTGTAACTATTTGTCAGTCCTACAATTTACTGTGTAATCACTCCCGTGGATTTTTCTCAATGTCCTCAAAGTAGTCATTCAAGAATTGGTTTTGCATTAAATGCCTTTTTATCTTATTAATGAATTCCACCAATGGTAATTTAAATTTCAGCTTTCTCAGTTAGAGTGTTAAGCAAGAAAATATTCTCCTTCATGCATTAAATGGCATACCAAATAATTGCTCTTGCTAAAACTTATCATTTTTTGAAGAAGCTGCAGCATTTTTGTTCACCTGCAGTGCTTGCTCTGGTTGCCTCAGTTTTCAGAATTAAAATGATCATGCTGTCAGCTTTGATCTCTGCTGATGCTTTTTAGGTTTCACTGCTCCCTGGAATATAAACTTTAAAGTTAACTTAGATGAATTGCATTTAGTCATAATAACGCCTTGGCAATTTCTCTACCAGTCGAAATAGACAATTTAGGCAGCATGTAATATTTAAATCCATTATGCTCACTTCACTTTATGCAAAGGATGTCTAAGGCCTCTCCCTTGTATATTACAGCAGTCATTTTAAACAGTGGTTCCTAATAAGAAGGCTCCCTGGTAGCAATCTCCGCATGATGGAGAGATGCAACTTTAAGTAAAAATAGAAGGAATTATTTGGTGTAAGCTTTTGTCTGAGTGGCAAGGATGTTTATACATTCAAGATAAAAGAAAGCAGCACAGTCCTAGCATTGTTACCCAAACAGCCTAGATTTGTTTCCTTACAATTAATTAGCTATGTGTCGCAGTTACGTAACATGAATTACATGTTCCAAACTCCCCCAGTCTTAAAATCAAGAGGTAAAAAGGGAAAAAAACCCCCCAAAACCAAGCCCTAAACGAGAAGCCATTCCTTGATATTGTTGCTTTGGAGTTTTTGATTTTTTTTTTTTAATTTTTATATGTTTTAGAAGTAGTTATGTAGTAAATGCAAGTTTTAGAAGTAGCTGTATTATATTCCTTACCCTTTAGTATAGTAGTTACACATATACCCAACCCTATTACCCCAATTCTATATCAATTCCCCTAAATTCCAGTAGAATATTTAGTCTTTTTTCAAGGTAGGCCTTCATTCTGTTTAAGAACATTTGCACCCTGGCCTGGACAACCAGATATCACCCAGCCAAAGCAACCTTCAAGCCCATAACTCTGGACAGTCTCCAAGTACTTTACGTGCTGTGAAGAAGAAGATGAGGAAGAGAGGGTCCCAAAATGCCCCCAGACTCAATTCCCAAGGAGCAGGTTGGGGGTGGAATGGGGCAAAGGCTGGGGGATGGACAAACAGGGATTGGCTGGACATCATCATAAAATTATAACGCCTGGGTCAAGGGGTGCGTGCGTGGTTTTGTATTTCCCAGAGCCTGAGAGGCTATGTTATAACCTTCCCTTATCTTACCTCCTATCTAAATTGCCCTGGATTTTTTTTCTCCTGAATCTTTTAGGCAACAATATCCATCTTGCAGTTTCCTAGTTGTCATCCCCTTCATAGTCCAGGCAACACGTCTCACCCCTTGCTATTTACATCACCTAAGTTCTGCAATACATTATTGCCTATGCTGATGCTTGTATGGACAACATCAGTCCTCACCAACACAAATGAGATTAACTTTGGAGTAGCAGTGCCTCAAAAGAAGATTTTATGGACTGGGAGATTTGCCTACCATGACCAAGGAAATCTCTTGAAGAGGAAGGAAAAAACCTCATCTAACATTTCGATGTTTGATGTAATTTTGACAATAGAGCGCCTAAACCTAAGCACAAGGAACACTGGTTTCATTAATGCCACAACTGGAAGAGTCCATGCCCTGACAGAGCTCTGTGAAGTATGGATTCTGCATGGCTTCTGCTCCTTTGGCTGTGGTTGGGATGTTTTTGTTAATGTCGCGTGTAAGCAGCACTGAGCGCAAAGTATCAGAGCAGGGTCGTAGGAGAAAGCTGAGAAACAGCACGGCTTCTAATTTGTGCAGCAGCTCCATCTACCCAAGTGGCGTTTCCCTGTAAAGACCCCCTGCCTAGAAAATGTTCTGCACCGTTTTGGAAAACAATATTCAGTGCCTGTGATGAATACTTGTAAACCAGGAGCTTGTCAGAGTCTATGGAAAGAGCTACTGCAGCTTAATGTTATTGTGCGCATCATTATCACCCACGCAAACCTTTTGATGGATGGATGAATAATTCCCATGTGTGGGAAAGTAACACCAAGTGATGGATTTCACCAGCATAAATATCACCAGCAATTACTTGAAACTGGTAAGGAAAAAAAAAAGGAAAAGGAAAAGAAAAACGACAGTACAGTGAACACTTCAACTTGGAAACACATTAATTTTTAGATAAATGATTCTAATTGAGAGTTTTATATACTATGACATGAGCGCCTTCAAATTGGGATGAAGTTTGTTCTACCTTTACTATGATAGCAAAACAGATGCATAAATGATGAATCAGCTTTCAAAGAAGAACAGTGAAGAATATTTTCACTTTATTTTTCCATCTGTTTTGCTAATACAGATTATAAATATTCTTGTGTAATACAATCTTCATATAGACAGACCCTCACAAATTATACAATTAAGTTCTCCATACCCAGTATTTGGCCAGCAAACATTTAACATTACTATGGATAAAATCAGTTTTGCTCATAACCAACACAGCAGATCATAACTACAAGAACAGGATGGCCCAGTACCTGCCATCCACATGGCTTAGAGAGCTCTTATTACAGAAGAAAAGCCACTGCTTAACAATGAAATTATACCTATTTTTTAAAAAAAATAGAGTATTTCCAAGAGAACTAAGATATACACTACTGCTCTGTTGCTCTTCTGCCCTAACTCAGCTCGTTCAAAATCTTGGTATGTATCCCACTTTGTAAGAAATATAAAATTAATCTATACAGTGTTTTGTAAATTTTGCCAATGTGTTCCAAGTTTCTGTGCATCTTGTAGTTCAAAACATGCCTGTAAATTGCTTGTTTTTCTCCTAGGAATTGCTCTACTTCCAGATACTAAAAAATGACAAGATGACTGGTCGGAAAATGGAAGAAAAAACTGAAATTACTGATGAAGAATCTCTGTGTCACTGAAGCACAAAAGTGATTTGTAAAGACAGAAGGAGAAAGGGTTGTAAATCTTGAGCAAGACTGGAGGAAGTTTCCTACAATGGATATTAAGCAGGGCATGCAATCAAGGACTAAAGGGTAAAACATCACAGTGGCTTCACCACCACCAAAGTGGCTTGAGGGAGACTTTAAAAGCCTTTATTTGAGAGATGGAATGGCCTTTAAAGAGATGCAGTTCTGTATCAGTATATACACATATAAGTGATAGAAAGAAGAAAACAAAACAGTCTCTATCTTCTTGATGTAAAATTAAAGAAACAGATGTGCCTGAAGCACAGTTCAGCAGCTTCATGTCTTTTAAAGGTCTCATTTTTGTATGAAATCAGTGTTGGACCAACAAATCAAATCTTAGGAACTTCACAGAGTTTAACTGATGGATGTTATATGGCATATACTCTTACATAATTGTTAGACATTCATGACTAACTAATAGGAGCATCACATCACTGCTTACGTTGTACGAGGATTCTGTTTTATTCTATTCTACAGATAAGACAAAACATTCCCATTGGCCTCATGCTCCCTCCCATGCAATAGGTGTAGCATCAGTGTCCTTTTTGAAAAAAACTCACAACAATAAAACAAAACAAGAACATTCCTGGGGCAACACCTAGGCTATTTTCAAGCCTGCTATGATGTATATGTAAGACAGTAAATAACTAGATACATGATTCCTTGTCCTTGTACTGAGTATGCATATTAACTGAAAGATTAAATTACATTAGGTACTACATGAGTACCTAATGAGTACTACTATGAGTCTTGGGAATCCTTTAAGATATGCACTGAAAGTCATGAACTCCATTTAGCAGAACATGGGGCTATATAGGAGGGTCTGTATGCAGCTCCTTGCTGTCCAGATGGCTGTTAGACCCTAACTTTTGGGTAAAGGCATTTGAAGGTACCATTTCCACATGCATTAGGTATTGACTTTTATCTGTTTTTAACCGAGAGCTGTTTTGTTTGGTTCCCTCAGTTGATGTGGCACTTCTAAATTATTTACATCAATTTTGGGAATATGGGAACTCCAACCCTGCTTTGCTGCTTCTTCCTTAGACACATCTCTTTCACTTACTTGCTATCCTTAAAACTGTGAAGGCCTTGAGCTCAAGACAGATGGAAAGGCCTATTTAGTTACCAAATGTTCTTCTGAGAAGACAAATTCAGTTAGTGAAGGGGGATTACATATGGCTAGACCTAGATTTTAGCAGGTTACTGACTCCACTGAAAACATTATTTCAAATCATACCATATGGATCTTCATATTTTCAAAAGGAATCCATTACTTGTATCTTTTGGGGCAAGCAGAGAGAAAGCAATCTTTAATTATATTATATTTTATGATTTTTACATCTTGAATCACCCGAAAGTGGATGTATTCAAGCACAAGAAATAAAGTTTCAGTTTTCTATTTTGGATTAGCAGAACTGTGTTTTCTGCTATAATTTTGATTTTTGAGACTTCTTTTACAATCCAACATTCAATACGAGATTAAAAATATGTATAAACACACACACATGCTCTCTTTGTCTTTGTATTATACACTTACACAGTATGTGGCAAGCAGTGTAAGACATACAGTTTGTGGCAAACAATTGAAACATGGTTTAAGATTCTGATAGCAAGTAGCCCTGTCATTTGTTTTGAGACTGGTACTCTGATAATTGTTGTATTATGTTAATTTTCTTTTTGACTATCAGATGTCTGTCTTTCCTTCTTGTTAAAGGTTCATTGGATTTGTATTCTCTCCTTTCACTCCTAGGTGCAGAAGCACTTTGCTTCTGCTTGCCTCTCTGTTTTGAGTCAGTTCCCCAAAGGTCTATACACTACTTGTGCATTTTTTAATAATTTTATCCCCACAGCTCCAGAATAAAACACACATGTGCAATATCTCATATGTCAGAGACTCTTTCTTGTGTACATTGGTTTTAAACTAAAAGGTAAGCATGGGGTAAAGGTAGTCTTTCTGTTCTTGTGGATCTGGTCATAGAAGCTGGAAAACTAGTTATCCATGTGAAACACTTCCACAGTGAGTTTTAATTGCTATTTATAGCAACCTGGGATTTCCTGTGCAATTCTTCAGACCCAACTATGCAGTATTTCAAATGTCCAGCCCCGTCCTGCATGTTTTTAAAATTATTATTTTAAGTCTGATTGAGCTGATGGAATTGCAATCACCATATACACTAGGTGACCGTTAGCTCTCTTAAAGACAAAGTCACCTTGGTTTCATTAGAAAGAAAATGTATTAGTACTACACTAAAAAGAAGATGGAGAGCAAAAGTAGGTATCCATATATAGATTCTTTATTAAGGTAATTAAATTGGCTTAAAACCAATGCAATTTAGGGCAAAAATCTCTCCTTTGGAGGCAAGGTCTAAATCAAGTATGGCATTACAGTACATAATAAAGATAGAAACATCAAACTAGTAGGATACCACAGATAGTTTCACCTTCACTTTCCACATTCTGCTCCGACGCAAAGAGTTACAGAAAGAAAATGAAACAAAATATAAGATTATGGATACTTTTGATAGCAGTATAAATCAAAATCTCTGTCCCTCCACTGACCTTCCTGGAATGGAAATGCCCCGAAGGACAGAGAGAAAGATATGCTGGCATCATCTGCTAGTTCATTCCAGAGAAAACAGACTGACTGCCTTTCACCTTGGGCTGAGGTGCCAGATTCCTACATGACCCTTCCTGTGTTCATCTTCTGCAAAGATTGTCTCACAATTTACTGACCTTTTACAAATGGAATAATGACACTCATCCACCCATTTAAAAAAGTCTCTAAAGAAAATTGGTTACTACTTTTACTATTCTACAATCTTGTTGAGATTTCTAGTTCCCTTTCAGGAATTTTAGTTTGGGGTTTTTTTTTAAAATTTTTTTTTTTATTTTTATTTTATTTTTATTTTTAATTATTTTTTTATTTTTTAAGAAGCAAATCTGACAGTTAAATTTCACATCCTGTATTGACTGAATTGAAAGAATATTAAAAATTAATGAAGAGAATGCAATATTACTTAAAGAAGCAGAAAAAATAGAAAAGCAAGCTAGAGAAACAATTTAAGTTGTGACTCCAATGGGATAGTTAGATTCAAACTAGCTTGGCAAAGGAATTTGATATAGACAGTCAATGCTTTGATGTTTTTTAATCACAGTAAACAGTATTCTTATCTCAAGTTGTATGGTTGAAAGGAAGCCTGGATAAATTAGACCACTGGGCCAATCAAAAGCCCTGGGTAGAAGAGCATTTTAAAATTACTTTAAAAGTATAGCTTAGAGTACATTAATGGACAGGATTAATTTCTGCTATATGCTTTACAAATGTAAAGGCTATACTGGCCTAAGTTGCTGATGTTATCTCATCTGAAAATGACAATATATTCTGCTTTAATACCCTTTTGCTTCAGAGGTTGACAGGTTGAGAAGTTGAGTGTCAACAGCAATTCAGCACAGGAAAATTTCTCTGCCAATAAGTCAAAATTAGTTTCCATATCTCTTCTCTCCCGAATAGAGATTTACAACAATTGGGTGGCCTTCCAATATATTTCAGTGGTTTTAATAATGCAGTCCTCAGAACAAACTACTTCAATAAAAGTACTTCAGAGAGCTGATCTACCTGAACATTCTTTCAGAGGTAACCTTGTTCTTTTTAAAGTAATTTCAACCTAAGCATAGTCTTGCTTGCTCCTTCACTACCTGCAAAAAATCTTATCCACTGACTTCAGTGACACTCTTAGCTTAGGCTTTCGTGAGCCTCTGGCTGAAAGCCAGCTGGAATTTTCCCAGTGAGAATGTAGAATAAGCCACGTGGGCTTTCCCAATGCCTTTCTCTGATTTATTACTCTGCGGTCAAAAGGACAATCAAGTTCTAGACTTCACTACAAAGAAGAAAGAGTACACAGCCACTCATCTTAACAAACACAAAGACCCACATATATCATGAAGTACTCCACATATCTTGGGCACATCCAGCAGCATAGGTAGGGCCTTTCCAGTGCTGCCAATATTCTTAAGTCAGTTAACTCTGTGGCTCAGACCCAAATGTAGATCCTTCAAGCCTACATCCATGAACATATGCACACATGAAGGTTAGGTTGCTGCTAACTTAAGGCAAAAGAGAACTGAAATTGGAGAACTGTCAAAAGTGAGAGCTCTTCAGACGGAAGAAACATAAATCATGGCTTTGCACCAGAACACATTCCTTTTTTGTGTCTCCTATAACAGTGCCAATATCAATAATCTTATAATTGATTTAATACTTTATTCTAAGAAGAAAGTAATAGAAGATACTTCCTGAATTGAGCACAACCTTTACAGATGGCAAGTGTCTATGTGGGAATCCCATATAATGGTACACCATAGGAAAATTAAGATAAATAGGGTGTAGTTACTCCTCTAAAGTTTTCTTTCCATTATGGGGAAAGAAAGACTTGTTCTTCCCATTAATGCTGTCTCAGTGACTTTGTGGTAAGAACTGAAGCATCATACTCTCTTGTTCTTTATATCCTATTTCCCAGTGCATAGGAAAGAAGAAGATGGATTAATGAAGACATAAAGGAAACACAAGACCAGAGAAAAAACATGAATTCAGAGAAGGGATGGCAGGTAAAGAGAGGCCAAAGGAATGAGGAGTTAGGAAAATAAATGGACTGTTGCCAGGGGTTTACAGCAATGTACAAATCGAAAGAAGGCTGCTACACTGTATTTTGACTCTATGTAACATGAATATATTTCTTAGCAATGGTACCATCCCTGAATGCTGTTAACACTGTAAGTCCATATTTACGTGAGTTTTGTTTGTTTTGTTTTTTTTTTTTAAATTCCCATACTAACAGTTGTTCAGTTATTATTTGATGGCAGTTGATGTTAATGTGTCTTATACACTGAACAATGATCCCACAATTCACATCATATTTAATTCACTAATTTCACCATCATAGAAGCATGGCAGGAATTATCCAGTGAAAGTATTATTTCACCTATTTCATATACAAAATATTTTATAAGAGTATTAAGAAGCATTACTATTTCAACATATTAGTAAGTTTGTTATCATTGGATGCCAAACTCTCATCTGAAACTGAAAAGTGTTTTAGTTATCACTAAAAACACAAGAAAAATCTGCTGTAGGTTTTAATGAAAAGATGCACATGTATGTACACAGCTACAGATTACTTATAGGCACCACCATAGCAATATATTAAAAATATCCATATTATTAACATTTCAGCTCCTTTTACTGACAAAAATGGAAAGTGATGTGACTTCTATTCAGAAAACTGAAAAAAATAACACTGAGGCAATTTGGGATTTATGAATTTAAATAACTCATAGGTGTAATGAATAAACAATAACAGTGTTTTCAAAGTTACTTCCTTTTTTGAAAGTATTATTTATTGGCTAACCAACAATTTTGATGATTTAACAACTGAATTGACTAAAAGGTGTTTCAATCTCTGGAATCCTTATCTAAAGTCAAAGTTGAAATGAAGATGAGTCCTTCCAGGGACTTTTGTTCGTTGGAAGGCTGCAAAAGCTCAATGACTGATTATTTCTTTATTCATAATTTAAACTGAATATAAGTAGCAAGATATCAAATTATCCCATCATACATTGTTTTGATAGAAGTTTTTTAACATTGAATTTATCAGCAGCTGCCTAGCCTAGCCTGCAGTTGCTGAGGGTCAGATAAAAAAGTCTAAACATTCACTGGAGGCATTTAAAAAAAGAAGTGTTAATACCTTACTCAGGGATCTGACATGCAAGACCAAGTTGCACTGAACTTTTTTTTTCTGACAAACTGAGCAGCAAGTTCAGAATGCATCTCATGTCCTCTAATATAACTCTTGTGGCACAAAACTGCTTTCCAAGTGTCTTGACCTCCCTAAGGGTGCATATTTTTGTCTGCCTTTCTTCAAGTTGTTTTCAGTTTTTCAAGCTTAACATCTAATATTTTATCTAGACCGAGAAATGCACTCGTGTCTATTTGTTTCTCCTCAAGGTGATTTCTAATATTTCTAATTAATAAAATTTGCATACACTTAATTTTCCTTTCACAGCACTCATTTAAGTGTTAATAAAATTGAATCTAACCCTATCCCCAAGTTTTCTCCAAGATATCTCCTACATGTTGATTGTTGCTATGTACCAGTTTAGGTTCAGGACAGAGCAGTATTTTATTCAATATACTCTAGGTAATTACAGTAGATAACATATATCTTATTCTAAAACAGGAGGTAGTGCGTTTTTGTGGCTGGGTTTTGGTAGCGGGGGAGCTACAGGGATGGCTTCTGTTAGAAGCTGCTAGAAGATTCCCCTGTCCTGTGGAGCCAATGCCAGCCAGCTCCAGGACGGACTTGCTGCTGCTGGTCAAGACTAAGCCAATCAGGACTGATAGTAACACCTCTGTGATAACGTATTTAAGAACAGAAAGGTATTGTGCAGAAAGAATTCCAGCCAGGGAAGAGCAGAGTGAGAACATGGGAACAACAACTTAGATACCAAGATCAGTGCAGAAGGAGAGGGAGGAGGTGCTCCAGGTGCTGAAGCTGAGGCCCCTGCAGCCCGTGGTGCAGACCATGGTGGAGCAGCTGTGCCCCTGCAGCCCATGGAGGACCATCGGGGTGAAGAGACCCACCTGCAGCCCATGGAGAAGCCCACGCGGGAGCAAGGATATCTGAAGGAGGCTGTGACCCCGTGGAAAGCGTAAAATGGAGCAGGATCCTGCCGGGGATCTGCAGCCCATGGAGAGGGAAGCCCACACTGGAGTAGGTTTTTCCCAGGTAGGACTTGTGGCCCCTGTGGGGGACCCATGCTGGTTCATCCAGGTCATCCATGAAGGACTGCATCCCATGAAGAAGTGACCCATGGGACAGCAGTTTGGGAAGAACTGCTGCCCAAGGGATGGACTCACACTGGAGAGGTCCATCAAGAACTGTCTTCCATGGGAGGGACCCTACAGGAGCAGGAAAAGGACTCGCCTCCCTGAGTAACAGCAGAAACAAGAATTGACGGTAACCCCCGTTCCCTGTCTCCATTCACTATTGGAGGGGAGGAGGGGTGGGGGGAATGTGTTTTTAAAATTATTTTACTTCTCACTCTTATGTTCTGTCCTGTTAATAACAAATTTAAGTAATATCTGCACTTTGAGTCCATTTTGCCTGTGATGGTGACCAGTAAGTGACCTCTCCCAGCTCTTCTCTCAACTCATGAATCCTTCCTTGGTTTTTTTTTTTTCTCTCCTCTGTCCAGTTGCAGGGGAGAGTGAGAAAGCAGCTTTAGTGGGTACCTGGTGTCCGGACAGAGTGAACTCACAACACAGAAATATTGCACTGAATGTTCCATTTAGATTCTCTTCTCTACCAGCCTCTGTGAATTACCTGAAGTAAGTCAAGTCTGCCTTGGCTATTTGTATTTAAACCAGAGCATTTCATATCACTGAAAATTGATCCTAAATGTGGAGTGTTGTCAGCTCTGAACATAGTTTGGCATATACATATCCTAGGACAGAATATCCTTAGGGATTTGCTTCCACTACTTTATATATTGAAGTTGTAATTACATCCCACTAGTGTCACAGCATAAAAGCCCTCCAAGCAAGAGCCTGTAACTAAAATGTTGTGAAACTTCTGCTGTTCGCTAGTACAAACTACCATGGAACAGTTTGGTACGAGTCAGTGGACAAAATCATTGGTACAGCCAAAATAAGGACAAACATCACCTCTTCCCTCTGTGTTACAGACATAAAGCTGCCCTACATTATTACATGATGTTGGCTGCAATAAGTCCATGCAGAAATTATGAGCCACAGTGATTATGAGGAAGCAACTACAGCAATTAATTTTGTGACAAATGAATGTCACAAAAATGAATGACAGTTTTGTCAATGTTAAGCTTCATTTGCTCAAGGTCTCCAAAACACAGTTTTGGAGTACTCCCTAGCCTAGCAAGAGCAAGACCATGCTTCATTTTAGCAATAGCACATTGGCAGCACAGAATGTACTAAGGAAGTTCCTACTTCTAGAAAAACACTCAGTGAAGGCACAATACACAATGGAAAAAAAAATTGAAAAACAGAGTATATTTGAGTGGACAATGCTAAAAACAAACATGCCAAACTTACTCTCGCTTAAGCTCCAGGAAACAGCTCCCGAATGGGGATACATATCAGGCACTGAATCAAAAGTCACCTGCAGCTGACCTGAACTTCATTCAAAGAATGTCCCAGCTGGAAAAGAAACTGGTTGTATACAGGAGACTTTCATGTTGGTCTTGTCTAAGTCCTGTCTTTCTAATGAAATTCACCATTTGTATCTTTCAATCCTGAAGGACTTGCAAATGTAAGCTGAGCTTGAAAAGGGTATTATATTCAGATGATACTTTAATAACATGCCCTAGTGGATGTTTTAATTAAAAGTGGCAGTATGTTTAGAACTGTCTACTCAATGTTCCAAATCAGAGAACACATAAATTCAATGAAATTTCAGAAAAGTCAGAAAAGGCAACATTGTACTAATTTTAGATGGGTGACAATGTTCTGTATCCCAGTGCAAACATCTTAAGAATCTTTCAACAGTGTGCTTTCTTCCTTGTGAGTCATACACCTAATTTTCATGGATTGAAGTCACATATAAACTTCCCAACACTAGTACAATCTTCATTCTGCTATGTTAGGTAGTGCATGCATTCAGCTAGTGGGATACAGTCCAAATTATTTGTGGAAGAAATAAACTGTGATGAGTTTGACCTTGGATGACTGTCAAGAATCCACCCAACCACTCTCATTCTCTCTTTTTCCCCCTCAACAGGAAAAGGGAAGAATATAAGATGAAAAAGCTCAAGATAAAGGCAAGGAAATCACTCACCAATTACCAATACAGGCAAAACATACTCGACTTTGGAAATACTTTAAATTTATAACCAGTTAAAAATAGAGGAGGGTGGTAAGAAACAAAGACAAAATACAAATACTTTCCCTCTATTCTTCTTCTCAGGATCAGCTTCTTTATTCCTGACTCTTCTACCTGCCTGCTAGCAGCATAGGGGAATGGAGAATGTTTTTTTTCTACATCATAACATTCTGCCTCTGCTTCTCCTTCCTCCTCACACTTCTCCAGCATATGGTCCCTCCACTATGGTACAATCCTTCGTGAGCTGCTCTAAGGTGGTTCCTTTCCCCAGGTTGCAGTTCTACAAGAATAGCTCCAACGTGGGTCTTTTTCATGGGGTACAGTCCTTCAAGAACAGACTTCTCTAGTGTGGGTTTTGCATGGGCTACAGCTCATGTGAGAAAACCTGCTCCTCTATGGGCTCCTCTCCATGGGCCACAGGTCCTGCCAGGAGCCTGTTCCAGCAGGCTACAGCTTCCTTCAGGCCACGTCCATCTTCTCTGGCATGGGGTTCCCCACAGGCTGCAGGTGGATAACTACTCCAGTGTGGTCCCTCATGGGCTGCAAGGGCACAGCTGCCTCACCATGGTCTGCACCACAGGCTGCAGGGGAATTTCTGCTCTGGTACCTGAAGCACCTCCTCTCCCTCCTTCTTCACTGACCTTGGTGTCCCTCTTTCACATTTTTCTCACTCCTCTCTCACATCTGATGTGCAGTGTTTTTTACTCTCTCTTAAACATGTTATTATAGAGGCACAATCAGTGTGCCTGTGGGACTCAGCTGTGCCTCATTGGTTGGAGCTGGCTGGAACTATCTGTGTCCAACCCAGGACAGCCCCAGTGTCACCTCATAGAGGACATGGACACCCAATGAAGAAATGAAAAGAGCAAAGGTTATAAGCTATGATATATGGAATGCTTTAAAAAAAAAAAGTAGTATCTTTTTATTCCCTGTTAAAACAATAGTTTGAGAGCTCAGCTCAAGAACATGCATGGTGACTCAACTGACTGCTTTAGTTACCTCATTAAAAAAGTCATTTCACTTGGACAGAAACACATTGCGATACTCAAAAAGTAATTCAGAAAAATGCAGTAAAATAAAGAATTTGAGGGAAACCAGACAGACTTAAGGTGCACAGTTCACAATATCTACATTAACCACTCTATGATAAATGGTGTGACCAACGGTTATGATGACATCCCATTACATGCTACCATAGGCTCAGAATTTTACTTAAATGTCAGAGAAAAAAATGGATCAAGAATTAGGGCATGTAGGTAGACAGCATCAAAAAGTATTAAAAAACTTCTTCATCATACATGAGTATGAAATTAACTTCATTACACGTTGTCTTTCAAAGCAAGTTGAAAGCCACAACTAGTAGAGTCCTTTCTATCAGAAGGTCATGTCATTTATTCTCTCTACTGAGATCTGTGCCGAATGACTAAAATCAACAGGTATTGAAACAGCAGGTAGGAACAGAATATTAAAACAGTGAATTAGCTGCTTGCAGAAGCTACACACAATGTAACTGGAACATAATCCCAGAAAGTAAAATTAATTTTCTAGTAAGAACATAAACATTAAGAGAAAGACTGGTGCACCTAAGGCAAGAGAAGCTCTGAGACCCCTAATATTAGATATCTTCCATAGATTATTGTTTTCACAACATCAAATAATTTGGCGGTAATGGGACCCTTTTTTTTTTAATTATTTATTAAAGTAGAATGATAGTCAAAGTAACACTCATCTGTCACACTCAGCAGAACAGGTTTACATTTGTTTATTGTGATTATGTGGTACTAAATTATTATTTTCTTCCTTAATTTCTAGATTTAACCACTAGTAATCCTGTTATGTGACCCTCAGACTTTCTTACAGTGATGCAGAGATAAATCTTAAAATCCTGATTAAAATGAGCAAAATCTTTCTTGATGTTTTAAAGATTTCTGGTGTCCTGACAAGTGACATTAATTTATTGACAGTTAATTTTTATTCTGAGTAGCTTTATGGACAAATTTCAGTACTATATTCAATAATAATTTATAACTCAAGAAAGCTGCATACAAGACTAAACCACCTGGGGCAAAAAGAAAGTGACATTAATTACCTTGTGCTATTTGAAAGGTATTGATACTCTTTTTAGACATATGTAGAAGTTATTTAGAAAGCATGTAAACAATTTGCTTTATCTCAAGGGGGAAACTCCCTGAGGTCTAGGCAACACCAGTCTGATAACTACTGTTTTGCTTTAACACAATCGGGCCTATTTTGATTTACAAAAGGAGAAATTTTTTAATTAAAAGCTACTGTGATCCTTGGGCCACTGCTGATGAGCCAATCCATGACTCTAAAGCACAAGATTTAAAGATTGTTATTACAAAACCTGTTATCTGTTGCACTTGCACATCAAAGGCTCTGGTACCTATCATCAGCCCAGTCTGACTATATATTATATTACTATTGGAAGAAAAATAAATACAGAAGCCAATACTAACTTCCAGGGAATAGTCTGATTTCCTTCTCAGTCCCCTCTAGCTTGGATCTTAACTGAAACCCCAGTTTATAATGCATGAAATTTAAAGTAACTTTGTGTTATCTCTATGTTGAGTGCTATCATAATCATAGAACACTGCATGGTTTAGTTCAGATCATCTAGTCCAACCCCCACTCTGCCATGGGCAGGGACACCTTCCACGAGCAACCTTCCAGGTTGCTCCAAGCCCCATCCAACCTGGCCTTGAACACTTCCAGGGATGGGGCATCCACAGCTTCTCCAGGCAACCTGTTTCAGTGTCTCACCACCTTCACAGTGAAGAATTTCTCGCTAATAGCTAATCCAAATGTGCCCTCGCTCAGTTTAAAGCCATTATCCCTTTTCCCTACATGCCCATGTAAAAAGTCCCTCTCCAGCTCTTTAGCAGGCCCCCTTTAGGTACTGGAAGGCTGCTGTAAGATCTGGCTTCTCTTATCCAGTCTGAACAACTCCGACTCCCTGTTTTTTCTCATAGGAGAGATGTTCGAGCCCTCTGATCATATTTGTGGCCCTGCTCTGGACTCACTCCAACAGGTCCACGCCCTTCCTGTACTGGAGCTCCAGAGCTGGATGCTGTACTTCAGGTAGGTCCTCATGTAAATAAGAACTTGGATCTAATATAAAAAAAAAAAAAAGAGCAAAACCACTCCAACCAAAAACTCCCTGACAGAAATAAAAGAGAGTCATGGTAGATTTTTACAAGTATGTTTGTGCATACAGAGATCCTATGTTTTTTATTAGACCAGATGACAGAGTAGAAGGAAATCAGGGAAGCTCTCATGCACAGAAACTATTTTTCAGCTATAAATTGTAAATGCCTTTGTGCGGCTATCCGAATCGAAATGCACTTTTACTTTTCTCAAGATAAAAAACATAAGTAACTCCTCGAAATTACTCTTGAACAATACTACTACATGCTAGTCACTAGAGAGACTAAAAGGTCTAAGTATGCGAGGTCAAATTATGATTTCCGACTATGCAGCTTTCAAACACCTTCATCAACTCTGATTTATATAAATATGATAATTGCTTCAGCAGCTCCAGAGGAACAGGCAGAATCCTCACAAAATATTTAACATATTTATACCTAAATGGGTCTGAGTCTGCACTCTACAATATCTGATCTGAGGTGAGATGGGTGAAGGAGGCTGCACAGCTTATTCCAGCTGCACTGGACTTGGCACTCCAGAGACTGACATAACTGAAACAATGAAAATTACATGTAATAGGACTTTGGCCTCAGCCCGTATCTAGAAGTTGAAAAAGAAAACTCATTTAAATCTATTTCTGTGTGTTTTGGCCTAAATATAATTTAGGAGAAGATGACTGGAAGGTCTAAACAAATTTACTTGTTCAGATATCACTGACAGCACACATTTGAATAAAATACTGAAGAGTAAAAAGGCAATAGTCCAGCTGCAGTTTTAGATACCTAGTAGAGCTGACAGACCTGAAATCTGAAATGCACTACTTTATGAAAAAGTTGAAGGACAGAAAGGAACATGAATGGTGAAATGGTTTCATGGGTTTCTTTAGAGAACTATTTTCTTCAAACTAGAATGACATCGTGCACTATTTGACATTACTGTCAAAAGCCAACAAACCATTTCCAAATTTTAGTTTTTGAGGACAGAATGAAGTCAAAAAAGTAAAAATGACATACTGTAATTTGTAAACGATTGTACAGTTGTGCACAATGTTATGCTTTCAATTTATTTTAATAATGTTGTGTTTGGTATAATAAGAATGTAGAACCCCATTGTGTATCTCAGAAAAAGAGTTAAAAAAAAAGTTCATGGTCACTAGGAAAAAAAACACAATGCTTTTCCATAGTCAGTGACTATCAGAAGTAATAACCTGATCAAATTCCTAGAAGTTCTGTGCCAGCAAGTTGTTCCCTGCCTTAAAAATGGAAAAACAGTCCTTGAAAAGAATCATCACGTTCAACATTCATCAGGTTGCACAAGAAAAGCCCTCAGTCTGGTGGGAAGGCCTAGTTCATTATATTCACTGTATCCCAACAGATACCAAGACTCAGCAATTCAGTCCATCACACAACAACCGGTGAAGTATGAATTGGATACTGCCCCCACTTTAGCAGAAACCCTCAAGGCCATACAGCAGGTGAAAATCAGCAAAGCAGCTGGGGTTGATGGAATTCCACCCGAAGTCTGGAAACATGGGGGCCTTGCACTCCATGCTAAATTTCACGAGTTTGTGGTGCGCTGTTGGGAACTAGGCAAACTACCATTAGACCTTCGTGATGCAGTCATCATCACTTTGTATAAGAAGAAAGGAATTAAATCAGACTGTTCAAATTACCGTGGTATTACTCTGCTCTCCATTGCTGGCAAAATCCTGGCAAGAATACTCTTGAACAGACTCATACCCGTTACAGCAGAAGGAATTCTACCTGAAAGTCAGTGTGGTTTCACAGCCAACAGGAGTACCACGGACATGGTATTTGTTCTCAGACAACTGAAAGAGAAGTGTAGGGAACAGAACAAAGGTCTCTATGTAACCTTTGTCGACCTCACCAAGGCTTTCAATACTGTGAGCAGAAAAGGTTTTATGGCAGATTTTGGAACGTTTAGGATGTCTCCCCAAGTTCCTTAAAATGATCAACTCACTCCATGAGGATCAGCATGGCCAAGTCAGATATGGCGATGCACTTTCTGAGCCCTTTCTAATAAAGAATGGTGTGAAACAAGGCTGCGTTCTTGCACCAGCCCTATTCACAATCATCTTCAGCATGATGCTCCAAAGGGTCACGGCAGACCTCAATAATCAGGATGGTATCTATATTCGATACTGTACTGATGGAAGCCTATTCAACCTAAGGCGACTGAAGGTCCACACCAAGACCTTAAATCATCTTGTCCAGGAGCTGCTTTATGCTGATGACGCCGCCCTTGTTGCCCACACAGAAACAGCTCTGCAGCGTTTAACATCCTGCTTTGCAGACACTGCTGAGCTCTTTGGGCTGGAAGTCAGCTTAAAGAAGACAGAAGTTCTCTATCAACCGGCACCTCAGGAAGTCTTCCATCATCCCCATATCACCATTGGCCAATCAGAGCTCAAATCAGTCCAGCAGTTTAATTACCTAGGTAGCCTCATCTCCTTGGACGGTAAGATTGACGGAGAGATAGACAACAGGTTAGCAAAGGCATATAGTGCCTTCGCAAAACTCCACAAAAGAGTTTGGCAAAATACACTTGAAGAAAAGTACAAAGATCAGTGTTTACAGAGCCATAGTGCTGTCTACTCTCTTATATGGATCTGAATCATGGGTCATCTACCACCACCACCTGCGACTCCTAGAACACTTCCATCAACGCTGTCTCCGTACAATCCTAAACATCCACCGGTCAGATTATGTGACTAATATGTCTGTTCTAGAACAAGCAGCAATCACAAGTATTGAGGTCATGTTGCTGAGAACACAGCTGCGTTGGGCAGGGCACGTCTCAAGGATGAAGGACCACCACCTCCCTAAGATCGTGCTTTATGGTGAACTTGCCACTGGCTGCCACAAGAGAGGAGCCCCGAAGAAAAGATACGAGGATTCCCTGAAACAACATCTCAGCCTTGGTCATATTGATCAACATAACTGGTCTACTCTGACCTCAGACTGGGAGGCCTGGAGACACACCATCTATAACGCTGCTGCTTCCTTTGAGAACGCATGCAGGATCACTCTCAAGGAGAAAAGACAATGCAGAAAGAACCATGTCTTGCAGAATATACCACCTAAGGAGTCTTTCTGCTGTGTCTTTTGCAATCGGACATGTCTATCTCATATTGGCCTCATTAGCCACCAGCGTGCTTGTAACAAATGTGGATAGAGCCTTTCCCAAATCTTTGTTCACGAAGCCCAGCCATGATGATCCCAACAGATAACGACATCTGAAGTGTGCATGCTTCTATAAACAAACAGACCTCTAACGTGCCTCTTTGCTGTCAGTGGTATGTAAACCATATGTTTGCAGCTCTCCTCCCAGGAAGGGTTAGTAGACTCCCAAATATCCTACCTTTCCTAGTCCCACTCATGACGCCAAGTAAAATATCAATATCCCATTCATTCACTACTGCCAAACTTGTCTCTTTGTCTCCTGCTGAATGATGTCTTATCTCATTTCATTTGCAACTTTCCAATATGCTGATCTTGCCTAGGCAGATAGAGAAGGCTGCAGATATTTAATTTGAAAAAGCTACTGTCATAACAAAATTATTCTTTTGACAAGTTTTAGCTGAAAAAAAAAAGATCAAATGCAAGATCACCCCACTTCTTGCATAGCTGGGCTTCTGGAACTGAATTTCATCCATTCAATTAAATCCATTTTGAAATGTAAAAATAATATTTACTGCAAAAGGGTTGAATGCTCTCCTTGTTTATCTTGTTTTAGCATTTCTCAGTCTTTGGGATAAGAATAATGAGATTCCTCTGAATTAAAAATGCAAATTTGCCTGCCCCAGAAAGATGAAAACTGTATCTGAGGTTGCTGTATTAGGGGGATACTGATAGTTTTTGGTGATCTGGACAGCTCAGGAAACACTTATCCAAGGATACTTACACCATACTGCCTAGGATGAAATACTCTAGTGAACACTACATTTCAGCATCCATGCATTAACCTTCATTCCAGTGCTCCCACGTACCACCCCACTGTGCTGTGGACTAAAGACATTTTCACAGCTTGTCGCATTGCCATCACACCACTGACTTACTTGACACTATAAAAGATGCTAATGGCTATGTCTAGGGATTTGATGTTTTCACCCCTTAATTATCAAAAGACTTGTTAAGTTTGTCTGTCAGCTCTGTGGAAAGTTGGGGGAGGCAAAATGCTTCTCTCTTGGTCATGGGTTGGCAGCAACAATTACAGCGTTCAGATTGCAGACCTGCACGCCTGTCTGAGAGACACTGCAGCAGGTCCTGCTCAGCTAAAATGTCTTCACCCCCACCTTCCTTTGCACTTCTCAACCCATATGCAGCCCCAGACGCAATGAGCCTTGCACTGAGCTGAGAACCACTGTAAAGTAAGATACTCAGACATCCACAGAAATGCCAAGGCAGTGGAAGGAATTCAAAAATTTTATTTAGAAGGACAGAACACGAGAAACTTAACAAATTGCCTAACAGTGAGGTTTACACACTGGGCCTCAGGGAGAAAAAGGCAAATTCCCGTCCTCTTAGGGCCTCTTCATCTTCTGTCTTTCTCCCCCGCCTTCCCAAGGCCTCTGCACATGTATGTTAGGATTATCTCTCTCCAGTGTAGGAGAGAGAGAGACTGAGAACTCTTGCTATGCAGGGCAGGGAGAAAGCACTGAAACTCCCTTGGAGAAAGAGTTACCTTTTAGGCAGAAAGCCTTCCTAAGTGAAAACTGTCTCCTCATAACAAAATCTTCTGGGCAAAAAAGGTATTCTGTCCTCACAACCACAATGCTCAAGGCCTCATGTCTTCACTCCTTTGATTTCTAATGCAGGGGCCACAGTGACGATTAAAAGAAAGCAGCTGGATTTGCCTCTGATGCAACTAGGAAGTCTAACCTGTTGAAGGATCTCTTTTAAGGACAAAATCTACCAGGAGGAAGATGTTCAGAAAGAAGATTTTCTTGCACCAACAAGGCTATTTCAGCTGAAGCTGGTTGCTCAGTGACTCCTGGAGGCAGTGGGAAGGGCTAACCAAATTATATGCCTGACTGCTGAAAGGGGAAGGGGAAGGCTTCCTTCTCATAACCCCAGACAGAAAAGCTGCAGTAATTTAAAATTAACATGACAGTCTTCTGAGGCAGGGAAATACGTAACTTACATATTTCTGAATATAATTTATTTAGTAAATGATACCTTTACTAGTGAAAGGATTACAATTAAGTATTTTCCATCTTTAAGGGAATTTTTTTTTTAATGTTAAGAATGGGGCAAGAAAATAATTTCTATAATTAAACTGCTAAGTTGCCATGGTAGTTGGAAAAAAACCCAGAGATTCTCTCCCACCAGTTCTGTGAGCTGTCAGTACACAAGGCAGAGCAGGCATGCGGTGTGCTGTAAGGAACAGAGCATGCCATCAGCTCAGGCACTCTTACAGAGGAGACAGGATCAAACACAAGGCAGGTGCAAAGCAAACGTTCTGCATTTGTACTAGAAAGTCTTACAAGAACATAGGTCCCTTCAGAAAACCACGGGACATTATTATTTCTAAGGACAAACACTCCCAGCAGTTTCTGCCTCCTGTTACATACATTTAGAAAAATGAGAGGGTTCTGTGCTGCCCCATTATGTGGAACAGGAGAGGATTGTGCACCCCTTTTAGAGATGGGAATAAGATTGGTTTTAATCCATCTTTCTGCAGGCAGAATTCTGGTTGGGGTCAGTCCCCAAACCTTAAACAGTCTTTATTCTCTTTTGAGCATACACCTGATCTTCAGTACCCCTAGGCTGTCCCACACTGCACAGTCCCCTAATGATGCACTTATCTAACAGCAGATCTCTTCCCTTTCACTCAAATACTGCCCCAGACATTCCCAACACCAGATCTCACAAAGAAATCTACAGAGGACAACACCGTGGCTGTCTTTCCCTACCAGAGCAAGAAGCTCCAACACCAGTTCACTAATCAGTCAATCAGTTCTGGACAGGAATTCAACACTGATTTTGGATTTTAATAAAACATCTTGCATAACAAACATTTTGCAAGGCATATGAGAATGTCCACATTAGTGAAAAAAACTTTCTTAAAATCTGAAACATTACTTAGAAGTAAAAGCCAATTTAAATGGCATTTCATATATTAACAAAGTGTGAGTTTCTATTTTATATTAATGAAATACTATCAAATGTAATCTAAACAATTTAATGGTTGACTGGGTTAATTAGCATTTTTCAAAAATGGTAATTAGTATTTTTTTAACCTCAAGGTCACAGTTCAGAGCCAAGATCTTACTAATTAAAGCAATGACAGTAATTAAGAGGACAAATATAACATTTTCATCTGAAGATCCTAATGCTTTACTTCAGCATGTGTTTCCTCAAAACAGCTACAAGTTAAGTGACAATTTTTAAGACTTGTGTTACAAAGAAGTAGGCTGAGACATTGACAGAAAGCAACATTTTCCTCAATCATCATAGTAGAATGCAGGAAAAAGATTTTGCACACAGGCTGGTAAACTGTCTTGACAACTTTGCAAGGTTGATAAAAATATATGTCCCTTTTTAACCTCCTCCAAAATTGAAGTATCTCTGTTGAGCTTGTCACAAACAGTGCCACACAAATACCTAAAAGTTCTTTCAGTGAAGCTAGTAAGGGCCAAAATACTCAGAATCACTAACACCACTGAACATTTCCTTTATTTAATTAGAAATTTCTTTTACTAGAAATTAATGTATTAAATACAAAGTAGCTCATATGGTACTCAAAAATATAAAACAATTTTTCAATTGTTTCAATTTAGTGTTCCTAAAACCATTAATATTAATTAGAATACACATC
Source organism: Corapipo altera (assembly GCF_003945725.1). Lineage (NCBI taxonomy): Eukaryota > Metazoa > Chordata > Aves > Passeriformes > Pipridae > Corapipo > Corapipo altera. The sequence goes on from NW_020884903.1 coordinate 587,194, forward strand.
TCCTACATTGGGTGTATTGACATTTACAGTTTAGGGCGGTTTAAGTCCCAAGAGCTTAATCTACAAATATCAGAACAAAGAGCTTCTTTCTCAAATGGTTTATCATCTTTTCACTCATTTACTACTATCTGTACTACTTAAGCACAAGTAAGAGCACTTGAAATCACAGCTAAGATCATGAACCTCAGATCCCAAGGTCTTTCCACAGAAACTTTCCAGGTATCTAATCAAGACACCTTGAATAGTAAGAACAAGAAAATATTAGGACCTTTCAGGGAATTGGAGCAAACCCATCAACATATGAGAAGAAATTTGCTGGTGATTAAGCAGAAAGTCTCCAGTGAAAATTCAGTTCGGTGCCTCACCAGCCCTCCAAGTGGTACAGTAAGAGGCAGGATTCAAGTACCTAAACATAGGCAGCTTATGCCAGTCTGGATATTCTAATCATTGGCAATATCTGAGACATTTTTGTGGGGCTGGCAGGTACAAACTGGGAGCAAGACCTCAGCTGTGCCATTTTGGACCAACAGCTTCAAGCCAGGCAGGATCTTACAGCACCTAAAATGGCAACAGATTCTCAGTTCTCCGAACCTAAGTCCAACCTCTGATTTATGCTTGACAGAAAACAGTCTCCAGTATTTTAAACAGGAAAATTTAAGTAATCTGAATGTTTTGGTTTTGTCTGATTTTGAGCTCTACTTGCAAAAAGTGGTGGAAAACTGGTATGCTGCCAAGATCAGGGCAGCATTAGAAAATTCTCCTTTCAAACACAAATCTATAAACATAATGATTCAGTCTCAAATTTTCTGATTTTCTTCTACAGACTGGTGACCTGTACAATCACCTTCTTGACTCCTTATTATTCTACAAAAATTTTAATTAATAAAGTAAAATCTGGAAAATTAATACAAAAAATCAAACGCCTTATAATTATATACTTTCACAGCAAAGATGGCACACTGTCCCACACATTAAGTTTTTTTCAGGTTTACCTCTTTTCTGTGAAACCAGTGAAAAAAAGCAAGCATGAAAGGAAAAACATCAACTAAATGAAACATAAACTGACAATATCCCTAGGTACTGACTACTTCTGCATATGCACCTCTTCTAAATTCCCTTAAACATATTGTACTCTATACCACATGGGATACATAATTCTTACACTGATTTTCACTCCTTGTTCAGTAGTTTTCAGGGCATCTAGAAAAGTTTTATTTCTGCTATGAAGTCTAGGAGGCTCCTTTATTCTCTGATCAAAAGGAATCTACATAAACAACTTACAACAGTAAAAAAAATATTGTTGGTTAAAGTCATAGGACTAGAAAGAACAAAATTCCATCTTGTAGTCACAAAACATTAAACAGTGCAGCCATTGCAATTCTATGTGTATATACCTGCACAGAAATATATCTGTCCCTGTCAGTTTCAGCACTTTGGATCAGACAAAATATTTGCAATGGAGCTCAAATCCAAATCTGTCCGTTTAACACCGCAAGATATTTGGAGTGGAAATCAAAGACTACACTGCTTTAGAATGCAGAGGTTCCCTGTGATATGTCAAGCACATGGGCCCTGCTTCTCTGGGCAAACGGCCTTGAATCATCCTTCTGCTGACAGGTGTGCTCAGGGGGAAAGAACGGTTGTTTATCTTCATGTCTTTATATATTTTCTACAGCCTATTCACACTAAGTGCAAGAAAGCATCTTGGAAAACATGCTACTGACGTAATTCTGTGCTGTGCCTGAATAATATTAAACAAAATTTATCTAGCCTTTGAAGTGCAACCTTTTTATTCTCTGTTCTAGATAGTAAAATAAGTAAAAATTGAGGCTTTCGTGTTAGCTGTCCCATCCTTATCTCCCTTTTCTCCAGTAAACACAAAGGAAGTGCAATGAAAGCTGGACTGGCAAGTGGACAGTAATGTATCAGAGAGAACTATGCATCTGTTGGAAAATTTGGTGGCACAATAGAGAGAAATTAGAACTTTACACAACTGTTTATATAAGAAGTTTTACCTACATCTGCATTTTAATTTTTCCTCAAGACAATGAGCCAAATTCTGCAGCTGTTTATACTCAGTCTATGGCAACCCAGAACACAGAGTCCTGCTTCTCAATGCAATTAATTGTTTGACACCAGATGTCCATGCCTGAACACCGGAAGCATATTCACTTTTCCCCAATTCTTTTAAGCCCTTAACTGTATTGACGTAAGTATGTTGCCATGTCATAATTGAACACAGTGAAGCATTCCTCATAAAGATGTTGAATATGCCTGGTTAATATCTCTGTAATGCAGTACAAAACAGATCTGTAACAGCCTAACACAGATTAACACAAATGACTCATTTTTTATTAATATATGTATTAAAAAAAAGTGCCTAAACACCTGCTGGCTTCCAGACTGAGCTATTTTTGTCAGATGTTTTAAAAGAAACTGTCAAAGTACTTTCAAACAGAAAGATCAAAGTTCCTATGAGGAATTCAAAGGCATTGACTCTCCATATTCAGTTTTCTGTTGCACAGGGAGCCAAATAATAATGCCTGTACCACAGAGCTGATCATATCACAGGAGTAGCATGAGGGTGCTGTGGCTCAGATGATGTGTGCTCTTCCCATCCATACTTAGCAAAAAAAGGTGAGAGCCTGGTATGAGGCAGTGGCCGAGGGTAGGTAAGCAGGGACATGCTGTACAAGAGCAGCTCCTTTTTGGTTGCAGCACAGCTACATGCTGCCAAGTCAGGCAGCTTCAGGGGACAGTCATAAAATAATCTAGGCTGGCAGGGACCTCTGAAAGTCATATGGTTCAACCCTTTGGTCAAAGCAAGGGCAGCTTGAAAGTTAAAGCTAACTTCAAAGTAAGATCAGGTTGCTCCAGGCCATGTCCAGTCAAGATCTGAGTATCTCCAAGGATGGAGGTGCCACAACCTTTCTCTCTGGAGATCTGCTCCAGGGCTTAATCACCACCCTATCCTACTCTGTAAATTATTTTCCCTAATATTAAAATGGAATTTCCTTGTCAGCTGGTAAAGTTGAAGATAGCAGTATATTCACACTCCTTTCTGAGCAGTATTGAGCAAACCCAACTCCCCATGTTGCAAACCCTAATCATGTTGATGACCCTACTCACTGTATGGTGCCAATTTCACTCCTCTCTTGTTTGCAGCTTCCTATCTGCAGTGGTGAAGGGCCCTTGTGAAAGGAGAAGAATTATTTTGTAAAAGGTAATGGCCTCAGGGTGTTTGAGTTTTACCTTCATTGTGTTTTTCTTGTGTGAATATGGAAAAGTCATCTCCTTGGGTTGGACTCTAGAAGGGACTGCTGACCTCTATGACTTGAATTAAAACTACCTATTTTTAGATATCTAATATGCAAAAATAATGCTTGTTTATAATGATTACATGAGAACAGAGTGTAGTTAGGCCTTTGAAATATCCAATTCAGTTTATTGCTGAAGGTAATCTGAAAGATGGATTAGGGTCTAATTTAATACAAAAAGGGAATGGTAAAAGGTTGAGCTAAATCTGCCTAACTGTGGTGTGACAAATGCCTGTGTTGTCAACAGCATCAACTTTGAACTTGATCCCTTTTTTTTGGTGTGCTTTTTTAAAAGGAGAGAATGGCCAAGGCAGAGTTATTAAAGTGTAAGTCAGACTGAAGCCTTAAGATTCTTATAGTTTTTTGGTTTTTCTAATTTTTATAAGCTTTATAAGTCGTTATATAAGTAGAAGTAGATTTTAGAAGCATCAGCCCTTATTCCTTTACCCTTTAGCAGAGTAGTTTACACATTCTTCAACCCCTACATACCCCATTCCATGCTCCCATATCGATATCCCCTGAATTCCAGCAGAAAATGTTTAGTCTCTCTTTAAGAGTAGGCCCTTTTTTTTAAGGACACTTGTGCCTTGGCCTGAACCGCAGAAGTACAGTCAAGAACTGGGTGACTGTGTACCCTTTGTGCTCTGAAGAAGATGATGATGAAGAAAAGCCCCCAGCCCCAATTCCAAGCGGGTGGGACAGGGGTGGACCAGGGCAAAAGCTACGGGGTGGAAACGCTTGGGATTGGACAGACACCATTATAAATTGTAACACCTGTACACGACCGGGGCGCGCATCTGGTTATTTCATTAAATCCTTTTCTTATCTCATCTCCAATTAAATTGCTTTGGTTTTTTTTTTTTCCTCAGCTCCTGCAGGCAACAGACCCAAAAATCAAGAGTTGGGGCAAAAAAAATTATGAAGGCCCTAAAGAAGGTCAAGCCAGAATTCTTTTATCTACTTTCTACTTCTCCATCTCATTTCATGTATAAGTATAGTAATAATCACTTTACTAATCCTTAAAAATGGGCAGTCAGTTTAATATTCCTCCAGAGGCATGAGCTCTTAGCAGGGAATCAGGGTTCCATTGGGCTGGGCCATGACCCAGCAAATACTACGGAATGCTGCTGCACTGAAGAACTAACAAAGCCCCTTAGACAGTGAAGTGGAAGTTCACAAATTCACCAAAACTTCATCTTACAGATTTGCCAAATGTCTCCTAGATGGTAATGGCACTTAAAATCCTCTGAGCTGTGCAGGATTCAAACTGGACCTGCAAGGGAATAGTTTTATGCATGACTAGAAATAGCTTGAGACATCTCATGTCCTTAAAGAACTTTGGCTACATCTTTTAGAATGAGATGAAAGACAAGCTTATTAACTCAAACTTTAACATTTTTTGTAGCTTTCATCAGCAGATGTTCTGCTTATAAGAAATGGGCAGAAGATCCCACTACCCTCTCTGAATATACACATTCAGATGAATGCAAAACCGTTTTCAGAGAAATAGCTTTTCTTAGCTGAAAACATAAAAATTAACATTATAATATCAACCAAATTCACTTCTTAGTGCAAATGTTTTTCAGTATAAAAAAATATTTTCCATAATCCTGTTGAAAGACTGGCAAAACAAATGAGTCTTAATTCCAATGCAATAGAAATCTGAAGTCTGTTCCAAGCTCTGTTTAAAGTGACCTTGAAGAAGCTGTGCAATATTTTGTGAAAATGAACGACTGAAAGATACTGTCAAAGTTAGAAATATGAACCATGTGTAATGTGAAGGAAATAGAAATATTAACAGCAATTAGGAGGAGAGCTGGAACTGAAATTTATGATTTCTGGGCTTCCTATCAAATGTATCTTTGTACATAATAACAGGGATAATAACAAGGACTGTCTGTGTCTCTTCCGCAGCTCTGGTTCAGATAAAATCACATGCTCTGGCTGTGGTGTTTGTCTTAATGCTGTATATGAAACAAATGAACTGAAAATATTAAATGATGGAAATCTGAAGGTCTAAACCAGAATCAGTGACACATAGATCAATTCTTCTCCCCAAAAGTAAAACCCCCTGGTTTTTCCCTTTTGTAACTATGAAATAATTTGAAGTAGGGAGACTCAAAATACATTTCTTCAATTTTAAAGCGCATCAGATTATAATTTCACTGAAGACACTTTTCTAATCTTCTTAAATAATCAAAAACATTTAAAGAAATATATATCATCATTCCCATTGCAATACAAGCTTTTCCCTTCTCCTAGAAGGGATCTCACCAGAAAAAGGGCAAATATCAGGATTACATTGCCTAAATGAGCCAGTATTTGTGTTGCAAATCACAACGAGTAATGACAATAACTGCAAATAAAATAAATCCCACTTGACTCTCAGGAAATGTTCAACATTTACAACACTGATTTTTTTTTTACTTGCAAAATGAATACTTGAGATAATGTGACATGAGCCACCAGGAAGCTACTTTTATTGCAATTTTGAAGATAAAGCTGGACCTGAAAATACTGGTGTAGACTTTTTATAGTATTAGAATAATAAAAAATAAAATTTGTTTAGACTATGTTTCCACTAGAATACAGAAACAGGACAACTGTCATCTCGTCTGCAGTTTCTTCAGATGTCAAAACTATATACTTTATAACAGCATAATATTTCTTTACAGGGTGTGACTTTAAATATTAAGACACCAGAATGGTTTAAAATTTTTAAATGGAACTAAATTTATTAATAGTGAATTCTATGTCAGTATCATGCTGACTCTCTAATCAGTAACAAATGTGTTTAAGAGTATGTCCTACAAGATTTAACAGGGATGTTTAGTTAAAAAAACATGAGCATTGAGAGTATTATATCGGACTTCAAGCTGCCATTTTCTGAGGGTAGTCTAAAGAAAGCTAATACACATCAAAGCCATCAATCATGTCAGCTCTTGAGTAGAATTCTCCATGTCTCCTTTTTCTGTCAACTTTGGGTGTATTAGGAGTATCATCAGACATGATGGCCTATTCTGCACTTGCAGGCAGTCAAGCCAGAAGCAGCTTGCAGGATTGACAGGACTAACTTTGATATAAAGTAAAAAGAAGAAAACTGGAACCAAGGTTTGTAAAATCCCCCAACAGTGTAATTATTTGTTTGTTTATCTTGACAGAGAAGTAGAGAGATCATAACACTGGTCAAAGGTCTTCAAAGAGACTGGAGAAATTGCAAAAAATGAACTACTCTTTGTAATTATAAGAGACAGCAGCTCTGTTAGCTCTGTTCCTCAGACCCTTCTCCTGATTTTAAGTGAGGAGTCTAATTTTTTCAATTTTCCTTTTCATCAATAACTATTTTTGTCCTGTAATATGAAAGGTTCATGTTGTTGTTTGATGACATATCAAGTCCTCCATTTCAGCCTGCAGAAGTGTACTATATATGCACCTCTCTATCTATAAAAACATTGTATCTGCTGTCTAAATAGATGTGGCCTGCAGTGAAGAAAGTTCTCCCTTAGCAATATATAAACTTTAAGCTTTTTTCTTCCTTTTCAGTAGTGAATTACTCTCCCGCATTTCAATGTTTTCTGCTGGATTTCTACTATGATCTGTTTTTTAATTAGAGAAGGTTGACTTGTAAAAATTCTTAAAGTGAATTTATCAAGAATTTTATTTTAGTTTAGAAGTCAAATATATGTAGTCTGTAAATTTTATGAAGGACTTTTTTTGCTGAAGAGCTTTAAAAAAATCTCTATAAAACAGAAGTAATTAATTTACCTTTTTAAGAAAAACAACAATCTACATTGAATCAAGCCATTAGCTCCAAGACATGTTTGGATGAACTATAAATTAACTGTACTATAGGATCATGTTTCATTGACTAGACATATAGAGCTTCTTCAAGCAGTGCCACCTCAGCACAATCAGAAAAAACCTCCAGTCTGCATTAGCAGCACAGTTACATTTTATGGTATGTGACAAAGAACGTGCATCAAAAATAAAATAAGCTTCCAATCATCAGCCGCGTGAAAACAAGATCCAAGGGAGTCCCAAAAACTGAAGTACTAGCAGCCGAATAAAAAGAAACATAAGTCAAGGCTTTCTGGAGCTTGATGGATGTTTTTGAACATCTAGAGTTGATGTTGCTCACTTTATTCTGCATTTAAATTATGATGGGTTCACTGTGACTATCATGTGCTGTATCTAAAGCTTACTTAGCCACCTAGAAAAATCTTGTGGTATGCTTAGGAGTTATCAGTTATAACATATATTTCTACTTCAAGTGGGCAAAATCAATTTGAAAGATGTAATTTACTTCCTGAATTTTTTTGTTAGCAAAAGAATTGACGCTTTTCTCACTAAAACACGTGTAAAGACCTCTACCTTTACTATTTTTCTGGTATTTTAAACAGTCTACATATTCAGAACATCCAGCAGTACAATTATTGCAAATAGCCACTAAGCAGCTGTGATAGGACTCATCTATTTATTTATTTATTTATTTATTATCACTACTTAGCTGTATTATGCATTCGCAATTAACATGGTGCAGCAGAAATTAAGGAGCAAATCTAGCAGCAGAGTTCAGGGGATTGTTGGCTTTCTACTAACTCCATTTACTCCTGGATGCCCCTCTGTGATTGCTTTCAAGCATCCTATGGAGATTGAAATTAATCTATAGAGTGCAAAATGGTGGAGGGGAATTTAACTTCGCATTTGTCCTCAGATCCTGAGGTCTTCTGAAAGGCTAGAGAATTATGCAAATACTTGTCCTTGCTCTTTTGGCTTTCTTAAGGGAGATCTAGACTGACACCTACCATGAAACAGTAACTCACCATACAAATTCACTGGAGGAACCATATGGGGGCTCTTAAGGAGTGCTACTTAATCCCCCAAAAGAATGGTCGAAATGCCACAGTTTTTTGGTAAAATGAGCACATACTTCCCATCCCCAACCATAGCATCATGGAAATATCTTGATGAGATTGAAAGTTAACTGTTTTGACAGATAGGGGTGACATACCTTTGCATCAATAAAGACTTACTTTTTAATGTTACCAGTTCCAATAAAAGATTGAATAGAATCATATGAACACTGAAAGCAAATTACGCTACATGCTACATTTTCTTAAGGGATGGTGTTCAGAGACGCTTATAACACAGTTATACTGCTCTAAATACATACAGACAATAAAACAGAAATATTTCAGGTGTGCACAGAAATTTTATTTACGTTAGAACGTGATTACTGTTATTGGAAGAAGTCTCATTGCTGTTAGTGCTCAGTAGGTCTCATCTCTTTCCCCCTGGGAAGAAAACCAATGTCTGGAGAATGCCATAACTTGTGTAGTGTCTTTCTACAATTTCCATAGAATTTTCTAATATTAGGTGCATTTATTTCCTAACTTTGTGAGAAGAAAGTCAACACAGTTTCTTTTTGAAAACCCTGCTGTGCCAGCATTATTTGTGTTCTAATATTTTCTAACAGCCTTTCCCAAGCATAAATAAGATGTCAAATCAAAATTAACACTGGAAACATGACCTACCCTGCTCTTTTGCTGCAAACTGACAGCTCCACCGCATATGTCAAATGTGAACCTCTCTCCCAGCTAACTAGAGGCTCAGAATTGGCATATTGCTGAACTGCAAAACTTACTAACAAAGCATCACTGTAAAGAACAAGAAATCCCAAACTCTATTTTTCACTTCTTAATTAATTTTTAAAAATGATTTCAGAGTATTAATTCTTAAAAAAATAGATTTACCTGACATCACAAAACCTTCCTGCTTTTGAATATGGCTTTTGAATAACCCTCTCCCCCAGAGAACTAACTGTTTTTCCCACTGTGATTTCTTTCACTCTGTGATTTGGATTCTGCTTTGCCCCTTCCTTCCTCACAATCATAGAAAAACCACAAACAACGTGGGATAAACTGCAGATGGTCATTTTATCAACCACCCTACCAAAACTGAATATCTGAAAAGCAATCCTGTTAGTTTTTGTGTTATCTTTTATGGAATGGAAAAATAAATTACCTTCCTCTTCATAGTAGCCTCCTGATTAAGTAAACGTTATAGTATCTCCTTTTCATTTTCATTTTCTTTTCTTTACTAAGCAACCATTGTTAATGAAGCCTTTCCTTTCAATAATCAGTATCCTAGACTCACATAATTTCAATTGTGTTCTCCTGAACTTTGTCTTGCAGTCCTAAACTTCCCAGAAGCACAGGGTCTAGAAGCAGAAACAGTCCATCTGCTGAAACCCTTCAGTAGTATTTCTTTCCCTTCTCTTGAAAGTTCTATGAAAAATCCTTTCAAAACAACAAATAAATCAAAACAACTAGTACAAAAGTAGATAATACTAGCAAAAATGAAGATGTAGTGAAACCTGTGAGTCTTCATTTACCAAACTTTACTTATCTTCAGATCACCAAAAAAGAGGTTTCTAGTTCACATGGACTAAAAAAGATCTGAGAAATGTGAAGACTTGTAGTTTAACGTTTCATGTCAGATAAAAGTAAAGATGAAAACCTCTTATTCCTTTTCATGCAAATGATAAAACTACATTCTCCATGGACCCCAAAAAGAGCAGGAAGAAGGAAAGCATTTTGGAAAATCATGCCATCAAATCCATAGAAAAATAGAGGACGATCAAAAACATTAAAGACTGACAAGAAAATAAGATGTACTATTTTTTCATGTTGATTTTCATTACCACGTATTCCAATATTGACTCATCAGTCATAGCTAAATATAGTTTATGCAATTGAACTACCTATTAGCTAAAATACCTTTTAGCTCTTAAGAACAAGAGACTCATCCATGGTCTTTTTCATTTGGCAAGTGAATACTTGATCAGCATCTTAAGTTTCAGTATATTTCCAGCTCAGTGGCCAGGCTCTAATTTCCTCTGCCATTTTACCTTATCTCTCTACTTTTCAGAATAAGATTTCTGCCTATAAATATCACTGCAATTCCTTGCTGATCCACTTTTTGAACAACATTCTTATTTCACGCAGGCAAGTTAACACTATTACTGATTCTCATCCAAAAAAGATCTATTTTAATGTAGAATTTAGAGGACACTGGTGTTGGTTGCTGAACTAAAGTTAAATGCAAGTAACATCAGTAGAAAGGGAAGATGGAAACATTTCTAATTTACAGGATGGGAGAATTCCAGTCTGCCCCTTCAGCACTTCCAAGCCTGCTCTAGGAGCTGTCAGAGACTGGTGGCAGTGGGAGTGCATTGGCATATGTTACAGAACAGGTACATAAAGGAGTCAAATCTATTTCTAGGTGAAATGAAGGGTGTAGTATTAAATCAAATGCATCTCACCTTGGGAACTAATATAGATGACAGCTATGTATAGGAAGTAGACATTTCCTGAGCGGCTGATTAGAATACTCCTCAGAATAAACGAGAATAACAACTAGTCATTATTGCAATTATCCATTCCTGTGCCAGTCACTTTGCCTTCTCAGTGGACATTAATGTGCTTTAAAGATGGCAAGCACAGCTGAACAAACATCTTATTGCACCTGAAATTACTGAAGCACAAAAAATCAACACAGTGTGTACATTGATGGTTCTGGGATAACAATACGAAGTCATTACTGAAAGTCAAAAAACCAGATGCTGTCATATATAAAAATCTAAGTCATGCTTTGGAAAGATGCATAATATATATACAAACTGCAGTTATATATCTAGATAATAAATGCATTGGTCATATAGGTTCAAACATCTGGTCCATATGCAAATATGTGAATGTCCAACAATTGATTACTTATGTCTTATGTCCACAACAGAAGTATATATATTTGAAGTGTTTCAAGGATTGACAGTCGCACTACTTAATTCATATTCCATATTGCATGTGCAAAGTTTATTAACAAATATAGAGATGAAAGTTATCTCTGTGTATAGAGTTCTAGAATTCAGCAACTCAGTGATGTAGGAAAACCCATTTATTGCTCTACACATTCATTGCACTACTCCATGAGCAGCTTTTGACTATCTGAGTGACCAGATATTTTTACTGCAGCCAGCTACTGCTCTATGAAAACCTGATCTTGCTTTAACTCTCCACAGCAAGTACCAGTCATGAGGTGAATTCTGTCCACAAGCTTTCTGTCACAAGTTTTTGTGTTTTGTGTGTGCAAGGATGACATTGAAAATTACTGCAACATTAAAAATTTTACAGCCATTTGCATTACAACTGTAAGCATATACTGGACTACCTGTAAAAACTGGCTATTGATAAATGTTAACTTCAAATCTCAGTTACTCTAGTATTTGAATGAAATTGATACAAGCAAAAATGTACCTCCACTGGATGATGCAATATGTGATGATTCTGCAGAATAATTACAGAATAATGAAGAAAAGCAATAGAAATATTTTTATAATAATGAAAAGGTCATAATAAATGTTTCTCAGAAGTCTTCTATCACTTCTCCTTTGACAATGTAACTGCCAAGCAATTGCATAACATCAGTAGACCAATATAAAACAAACATGTCATGTCAACAAATGACAGCCACCCACTAGCAAACACCGTGATAGATCAGAAATAATACAGGAGTAGGATGAATCCCTATGGCATTCCCAAATTAAAACCACAAAATATTGACTGGGAGCAATTTGGAACAACCACAATGTCTCATTACATTAAAATTTTAAAATCTGATCATAACTGAGCTGAATAAGTGCAACATATGTTTTGCAGGTGTAGCCATATTCCAGAAATACACTTGAAAAAAGATGTAGTAATTCTTAATGGAAGGTTTTGTGGCATTGGCAAAAATGGCAGTAAAACAGTAGACACATTTGAAATCATCCTTCCCCCTTCTCTTAAGATAAGATTTTTAATATATTCTTATTTTCATATAAGAGGACAATTCACTGTCTAGTACATCAGGACAGAATACACATTTTAATATTAGACAAAAGATGTGAGTACGATCTCAATGTGACTTCAGTTTCTAAAATTTCTCAGACTCATCTGGAAATGCTGCCTGCATCTTAATTAACTGAAACACTTACACATACTTGTGCCGAAGCTGGTACATGCAATTTGATCCAAACCGTAATGAAGAGGAAGGGAGAAGGAAGAAAATGTTTTCTACTTAAAACTACTAGATCCTATTTGTTGATCCTTAATCATGAGACCAAAAAAAGGACTGTCTTTTACTCTAAGAACTGAAGTCCTGATTTGGCCTGTGTTAAAAGCCCCATTACTCTCTTGGGTCCCAATGGACAGATGGACCCAATATCTCTTTACCTCCACAAGATGTTGACTGAAATGTGTGACAATATTTGACAACTTTACATCCTCTTGGAACAAGGTGTACATTTGCTTTTATCCATACCAAGCTCCAATGGGCAGTCCTCTGAGATTTTGGACAGAAAAGCACTCTGGGCATCTTTTCACTCTCAAACGGAGAGGAAGGTTTCTCTGTTAAGCCTTGTACAGACCATGAAGAACATTTCTAAGAAATATGACAGGTATAAGATGGGGAGGCAGCCCCCTCCAGTAACAATGACTATTTCTCACAGGTGTTTAGGGCATAAGGGAAAAAATTTCTGCCATCAGGAAATTAGGATGACAAAACAGTGCTCAGCCTCACCCCCATGCCCACACAATATTTACACAGTCTGGGAGGAGAAGAATCACAGAATGTAGGTGAGGTTGGAAGGAACCACTGGAGGTCATGTAATCTAACCTCCCTGCTCAAGCAAGGTCATCCCAGATCACATGGCATAGGATTGTATCCACATGGTTTTTGAATATCTCCAGTGAGGGAGACTCCACAATCTCTCTGGGCAACCTGTTCCAGTTCACAGTCACCTCCAGTGTAAAGAAGATCTTTCTCATATTCAGGTGGAACCTCCTGTGCATCTTGTCCTATTGCTTGGCACCAGAGAGAAGAGCCTGGTTCCATTCTCTTGACACTGTCTCTTCAGATCCTTGTATACATTGATGAGGTCCCCCTCAGTCCTTTCAAGGTTAAACAGGCCAAACTGTCTCAGCCTTTGCTCATAAGAAAGAAAGGGAAGGAGGGCAGAAAGAGGTTCTCTGGCTCTCACTGCCTGGACAAATTATGTGACAGTGTCATCAATGTTGTATTGCAAAAGTAGTATGCCATGTCATTTCACTTCACAGAGACATGCTCAGTTTAAAATGAAAATATATGAAAGTATTCTCAAGAAGGAAGCAGTTGGTTAAGTTGTTGGTTAATATTTGTAATTTTTCTGAAGTTTTCATTTAGTTGCTTAAAATAAACTCCTACGCATATCCTGCCCAAGCTGCTCTATCAGTGAGGAGCAAGTATGCCATCAGGTTTTCTCTGCCAGTCATGAAATTGCTCTGTTAAACCCCCATGCTGGTGTGGAAAGAAGAGCCTGCTCCCCAGCCTCTGAGAATGGGCTCTCTGCTCATTCCTCATGGTCAGAAGTCTTTTATGCTGACACTGGTTTTCCTTTTGGAGGTGAAAGCATTTCTGCACCATGTGATAGGCTACTAAGCTTGCCTGGGGTGTTGTGAGGAGCTGACAGAAGAGCCAAGCTTATCAGTTGATTATGTTTCCTCTTTCCCACTAAATTTTCTGTGAATTCACACATCAAACTCCATCTGAAAAGCAGAGAACGTGCAAATCTGCGAAATTTCACAGGAAAGAGGCCCAAACCCTAAAGATTAGTGTACAGACAGCTACGAAATGCATTTTTAAGTATAAAATTACTTACAACCCTATGTCAAGTCCTCCCATTAGTGATCCAGTGAACAGTTATTACAGCAGTTTCATTTAATCCAAATTATGTAATTCCATAAATTTGCAGTTTAGACATTTTAAGTGCAGAAGCTGGAGACATTTTATGTGTGGGTGTGCCTTTTGACACGGATGCTTCTGCTTCATTTCTGCAAAATAGCTTGCTGCAGCTTGTACTGTTTTTCATAATTTTCTGTCTCCCAACGACTGTTTTTAGCCCATCAACCATATTTCAAGACATCCATTGCATCTTCTGCTTGGATCAACAGCAATTTACATCTCTTCTTTCTTCTTTTATTAGGCACTACCAACTGCAAAATGGATTATTCAGAAGCATCTTTTATGCATTTAGCTATATATGTTGATTGCAGCATGGCCAACCCATTTAACAAGCACTGTATTTAGCACAACACATTGCTAAACTAATAGAATTTCATTGTTTTGTACTAAACTTTGATGTTAAATGCTGTTTTTCCAAATATATGTCTTGAATGTACATCTTCATATAATTAAAATAATTTTTAGTGTTTTGTAACAAAGTAACAGAAATTCTGCAAATGCCATTTTTTGCAATGTTCTCATTATGCTATTTTTATACTATCATTTCTATTTCTGGTGAGCAATAGAGCATCTTTGTCTTTTGTTTCGTCATCAAATTTTTGCTGGTGAAGAAATCAGATAGTACTTCTCATTTATGACACAGTACTTCGTATTGTGTCATAAAATTAAGATGTGTGCAATAACCTGTGTGAAAACTTAGTTGCTTACTTTAATTTTTCTTATAAATATAACAAACAATTGCAAGAAAAAGCTAAGTTACCGCTTGCTGAATGATCTGTAAACAACATATTGAACAAAGAAACTATTGCAAAACAGTACCTGTGCAGCCTTTAATTCCCCAAAGGATTTATTTCTGAGGAAAAACCGTAGCTCGGCTACAGGGATTTTTTTTCTTACAATGGAATCACAGGTGGATCATCTCCAAGCTAGACAGATTTTTTAATCCAAATTGGATGACCGACACTGATCCTTGCATCCCACCCCCCCCCCCCCCCCACTTAGGTACATATACACAAGAAGGTTTCTATAACATTTTTTATTCTGTTCTCCATTCTGTTACACCATGCTACAACACTTTCAGGTTCTTTTCTTTGCTCACTGGAACCAAATGAACAGTAATATCTGAATAGCTCATGCTTAATACACAGTAGAATTATTGTTGGCAGACTTTCCTACAATGGGAATGGCCAGAACAGGTCACTTGAGTATTTATAAAATCCTACTCTAATGAATTTCTTCTAGGCAGAATGAAGGTGGCAAGTACTGTAAGCACAAAATGAAAGATAAAGTGAAAACTGCTTGTAGGTTGACATCTCTAACCAGGACATTTAAATATACAGTGGAATGGAGTGAAAATCAATCACCCTAAGTGTGGAAAAGTTCATTTGAGAACACAAATGTGGAAAGACTGCTGTAGAAAATTAAGCTGGTAGCTCACAAAAGCCTGAAATGGTTATAGCTGGAAAAACAAGTAGGGAAACCTTTCTACAGGGGGATTATGGTGCATTCTAAAGCATGCTACTACATCAGGTAGGTACATAGAAACCTACAGTGGTACAAGAGTGCTGAGAGCTGCAAAAGTGGCTTAATACTACTACTACTATTTAAAGATCAAGTTCATCAGATGTCTCACCCAGCAAAAGTAACTGGAGGCAAGCTTCTAAGCACCAAGATGGTGAAATCTTGGCTGTACAATAAGCACATTTAAGTTTGCTTGAATTGTGTTTGTCTCAACCTTTACATAAATGTTTGGATTAATTATCAGCTAATGTAATGAAATTTGGCAATAACTATGTGATTTTATTTTATTAATGTGGTGTACCAGTAGATAATCTCAAAAAGTTAGTAGTCCAAATTTCAAACAGAAACTAAAATTGATTCTAAATTGTAAAACTCCTCTAGTTCTTCACAGTAAGCCAAAACCAATCTTAAATCAACTCACTCTAAATGTTAACAGCTGCCAAAAAAGCATCTTCAGAATTTGTTTTGCTCACTTCCTAACTCTGCCTAAATACAGTAGTTATTTAGAAGGATAAGATTAGTTGTGTATATTCTATGAGAGTTATAAAAAAAATGTACAATTTCGCTCCTGATTTCAAAATTTAGATGCATAAAACATACCAGAGATCCAGTTTGTTCATCGGAATATGACTTCGGATCAATAAACGGTTGTCATCTGTTTAAGCCAGAAAAACACAATCTGGCAGTACTTAATAGGGACTACTTATTGCAAATGATACTAGACTTTCTCAGAAAACTTACTGATATCTTTTGTGTAGTAAACTATATATGATATTTAGTTAACAAGTATTGCAATTTCCTTCTCTTAAATGAACCTACTTATTTAACTCATTGTTTTAGTACTACTAGCGGTCATGAAATGACAGTTCAATAAAAAACTTAATAATTTTAGTATCATAAATCTCCCAAGACCTAGTTTTGATGTTATAAAATTCTGTTATTTCCTTAAAAATGTTTTGTAGCTTCTAGTCAAAAAGCACAGCATTTTGCTTATCAGAAATATGACATCAGTTAATAAGATTTATTCAGCTCAGATTCAGAGCTCTGTTTTAAGCCAGGAAAATAACCAAGATATTGTACTATCTTATTTGGTTAAATTTAAAACCAAGAGGTAATGAGGGAGAATTCTAATCTATCTTTTTTATATTCTGTATCATTATGCTGGGCAGTATGAGACTCTAAAACAATAACTGACTACTGATATTATTATCTAAGATCATATTTCATAAAAGTAAAATGGAACATCGTTTTGATTTGCTACAAAGTTCATCCTTTGCATCCAGGTTTTTATGAAACCACTGTCTGTAAGCTGGTGAAAAAAATAGTGTATTCTGAGACTACGTTTTGACCTGTGGTTTGTATCAACTACTACTATAAATGCATTTATAATTTCCAGGGCAGAAATCTACTTACCAGCTTACAATCAAGAAAATTTCTATTAAAAATGTATGGGAAGTAGAGGAAACATAGCTTCCTGCATGAAATCTACTTTGGCTTCAGTCACTTGATATTTGTTTGTTCTCTGCATGCTGTACAAAATTACTGAAACACACAGAAATGACACTTTGCCCTTGGGTGCAATGGAATGACAGATTAAATCAGTAAATGGAAGACTTGGAGCTTCCTCTAAAGGGAAAAAATAAGCTACTTAATACTTTCAAAGCCTTTTTAAGTATCAGGGTTTTTTTGCAAATCAAGAGAGTAATTATTTAGTGAATTAACTTGTTTCTCTTAAAAAGGCAGGGAGTATGAGGGAAAAGGTTGGGACATGGAACTTGTTTAGTTCACCCACAGCTGTGATCCCCTTCATAAACACCTGATTTTAACCTAAAGCTACGTAAGTCTTTTGCTTGTGTGAGGAAACACAAATTGTGTCATCAGGTGATACACCAGAATGTTTCTTTCTGTTGCCTCACTGATGGAACAACTAGCTGTGCTTCACCTCCAGACACTAAATATATATTTTGACCCTTCACCATAACTTTAGGGACTTTTATAAAGCACAGTAAAATAAGAGTCAACATTTCATTTAAGTCAGACTGCAGGCTCATACCAATTGAAATTGCTGTAAGAATTAAAGACAAATTGCAATAGCTTAGTACTAATACAGGGTTTTGTTGTATTCAAATACCTACCTAATATTCACTAACAATGGCATAGAGCAGAGACTCAAACTCTTATCCCTGAATTAAAGAACCTCCTCTGAGCCATTTTAGTATTGCACAAGGGATGCCTTGCAACATCTGAGTTCAATTATGTAATGCTTTTTCTGTTTACCCTTAGGTTACATTTTATAGATATTTGTTGCTAAAAGTTTTGTTCTCTTTTCAATTTATAAATTATATGTTCTTCATCAAAACAAATAACGAAGTTAAACCCTTACCTCTGAGAATTAAGTGGCAAATTTGAACTTAGCATGAATCAGAAATATTAATTTATTGAGCTTATTGATGAAATGAGCAAATTAAAGAAATATGTAAGCATCACTTGGATTGTAGTCTTCTGGTCTCATTTTAAGCAGCTATTTTGAAAGGAAAGGAAATGACAATGTCAAGGTCAACAAGATTCATGCAAGAAATCAATGTTTTCTGAAATAAAACATACAGATGCCTTTTGTATAGCACAAAAGAATTAAGATACGGTCACATTTTAGTTGACAGAAAACTTTCAGGGAATAGAAAGCACAGGTGTTGTAGTACTGTGAGTTGAATATGAAAAAAGCAAAAACTAAAGACAGAGAATAGCAGAAAGAAATTATGAGACACTTCTTCACACAACTGATGTCCTACACTTAAAGAAAACCACAACTTCAGTAGAAATATTACATGAAGCAACATGTCTTCCCAGATAAAAGCAAGAAGGAACTGTGAAGATACTTGAGAGTATAAGTTAGCACATACTTCTAATTCACCTGCATTGAAAAATGATGACACGTTAAGGACAACTTTTAGCTAATCACAGACTTTGCTGAACCAGACAGGTTTGACCTTCCATGTGAAAAACAGCTGAGACAGTTGTGGTTATTCAGTAGGGCCTGTAGTGACAGGACAAGGGGCAACAGTTTTAAAGTGAAAGACAGATTTAGATTGGACACGAGGAAGAAATTTTTTATGATGAGGGTGGTAAGACTATGGAACAGGTTTCTCATAGGAGTTGTGGATGCCCTATTGTGGATGTGGTGTGATTTGTGTATGTCCCATGATTATGGGACATCTCTAATTGCATGCTTTGCCCTAGTCCTATATTTTTCCCATGGTAGCTGCTATTACTCATGACTGAAGACAGGATATGGCATAGGCAGCTAAATGGACTCTTAACCTGATAAGATACTGCTGTCATTATATTCTTAGCAATGTCAAGCCCCTTGTTCTATCAGGCTGAACTGTTCACTGTCATTAAAGACTTAGCAAGCACAACCCACTATTTTTCTTGTATTGTCACAGGAAAGTCAACTTTCTATTGCAATAAAAGAACTGTGTCTCTGTGATGAAGTAGGCAGAAATTCCTTTAACTTCTCTATTAAAAACGCCTTATATTATGAAACAACACCTTCGAAATTCACCATTAACAAAAAACCAAAGGTCAGGCAGCCGAAAACCAGTGGAGAAGTGTGACAAGTGTCCTCATACAGAGATTAAAATAATAAACCCACGGTTCACAGGACAGAATGAAAAGGTAGCAGTAGCATTTCAGGAAAGGAAATTGCCCTCTGTTTGTTTTTTCTGCATTCTGAAAAATATGCTTTCTGTGTCCTCTTTGTTAATAAACAGAAGATCATTAAATAGATAGTTGACTCTCATGATCCATTTCACCTCCAAGCAGAAGCAGCTTGGCAAGAGTCCAAATACTGCCTTGAGTAATTTTGCCATCAGGCAGCAGAACTTTCCAGAACACAAACAATGATTCAGATACAATGTTCCAAAGAAGGCAGGCATTTAAAAAAAAAAAAAAAGGTACATAATCACACTGATGCAAACAAACAAAAATAATTAATAATCACAATATTTTTAATTTACTGGTTTTCTCTCTCATTTTAAATCTGCAGTTTTCAGTGGTGCTCAGTGCTTCAGATCTTTATCAGGAGAGTACAGTCCTTCATATAGGAAACAGCCTGTTGACAAGAACCTCTTTTTTCTTAGAGTTATTTCCTAGACCTTCTTGGAGTTGTCTACTGATATTGAGCATCCAAGGAACATAAATTTAAAAGCCCTGGAAAAACAGAAGACTGGTTGATTGACTTCCATCAGGCAGCAAACTATCAGGGACCAAAAACCAGCTAAGACTACACAATGTATCTCAATCTATTTTGCTAAGATTTGATTCTGTCACTTTTCAGATTTGTTGTTCAACTGCTGATAGAAAAGCCCACAGGCAAAGCAGAACACACAATTCTGCCAGTCTTGTTTCATCATAATTGTCTAATCAAATCTTTGTTTATCTATTCATCAATATTTTTCATCGTGTAATGAAGACTGCTAAAATAGTACACCCAGAAGCTTCCTCATACTACCTCCTATAAAAAAACTCAACAAACTATCAAGATTATTAGTTTGAACTCTGTGTGTCATACAGAAAACTACAGCACAGTGAAGACAAGATAAGATTTCTTGTTCTTTTCATAAGATTGACTGACTAGTCTATAAAATACTTATTTTTAGAAAAGAATTTCTAGCAAAGATTTCGAGCATCAAAATATGGATTTCCTCTGATATGCAAAACATATCCTGCATATAGATACAACTTGGGCAGATAAGAATACCCTTAGAAACAATAAAGTCATGCACTGCCAACCATAACAGAAGTATATAACACTCCTGAGTATATATATTATTACAAGTTTTCTGGAAGAGACTTGCAGATTCAGAACTGTTACTTGGGTGAAAAATTATGAATGTTTCTCACCTCCAAGCACCTGACCTTAATTGGGACACTAAACTCTGGATTTCAAAATGGTAAAAAATAAACACTGTGGGAGCATTATGATGCACTACTTGAAGAGAATAAAAACTATATCATGTACTGCAGAAAAAAAAGAATGCAAGACAATGGTTTGTCTATGACAAACTTTGTAGTTTGTTCTGCTATGAGCTTACTACAAATGCATAACTGCATAGATATATCTGTTCAGCACATACATAAGCATATCAACATAAAGTATTTTTTATATATTTCTTAGATGTGGTAACATAAAGAGATAAAAAGGGAAAAAACAAGTGCTAGCGTAAAGAGTAAAGAAATGCAAGATATGTATCAAAGTGGTGATAAGGGGCATATGTTCAAGGAACAATGACTGAAAATACAGACTGATCCCCACAAAATTGGTAACTTAGATATCATAACAGAGACAAGAAGATGTGAAAGAGTTTCAGAATAGGGGAGGGATGAAGTTCAGGACATCATCAGATCATATCCTCAGGCTACCAGTATTTTTCTAAACTAAATGAAATTTGTCTACAGGTTCATGTTCATAGGACTTGATGGAAAGAAATTCAGTTCAGTTTCATAATGACAACTGGTGGAAATAAAAAGAGACGAGTTTTTTTATTAAAACTTACAGGTACAGTCATGGCCTCTGTCACACCACCTGCACTGCTGATTAGTAGGAACATACTCCAGCCCAAAGAAAAAAATACCTCAAGAAATGTTTACACTGCAGTATGGGACAGAAAAATATTGCAAAGATCCTTCAGACAAAGCTTCCTCTCTGCCTTGTGCACTCCTGTCTTGCAGGTCTGGAGCACAATCCTCATTTTCATCAGGACATGACATCAGTGTTCTTTAAGAGCACTTATGAAGGCTTTCCTGGGGCATTTCCTTCAGTCAACCTCTAAGTGTTTCACTTTCCTATTACTCGCTGAGCAAGGGCAAGCTGACTCTCCCAGAACTTGTTCAGACCAACAAGAGAAGAGCAGACAAGAGGACACTCTAAAGCGCTCCCTCTCCAAAAGTTGAGGTTCAGCCCCATGCAATACTAATTTTTGGCTGGGTCAGACATACCAGGACAAAAAGCATACCACAGGTGTGGATGGAGGCAGAGGTCAGCCACCACAGATGAGGTCTGTGTATGTCTGCTAACATAGTACTGATTTTCAGACAGGAAGGGTGATGGGGAGGTAGGATACATCCCCTGAGCCCCAGCAGGGCTCCTCATACTGTAGCTTATGAGTACCAGTTGTGAGGCCCCATTCAGATAATATTCACGAGTACTTCTTTGACCACACAGTGACTTCTACTTTTTATTATTTAGGGATAGAAAGGGCACACATATGTAAAGAGCAGAAGAAGTAACAGTGAAAATTTAGCCATCAGAATATTTTTAAATTTTCAGAGAATTTGCAATTTCTATCAATTTTTTTGTCTTTCATTCCAAAACAAAAGAAAATTTAGAAAATGGTTTCCATTTCTGTGTTTTGAAACCAGAACACATAAGCCAATAATTTTTTTTGCTTCTTTAATTTTTCTTTTTCTCTACCATTTCTGATAGCTGTACTGGTTAGGCATCTCAAAAGTAAGCACAAAACCACTCATAGTATTAAAAAGGTTTTCAGAAGTATTTTTTGAAGTGTTTTTCATTGCAGTTTAAATTTATGTCATTAGGGTCATGTCAACAGTACAACTGCAGGGACAAAGAGAGTAATGGTAACTTTACTGTTTGATGGTCATGCTTTTTTCCTTGCTGCAATGCAACATTTAAACCCTATTAAACTACAGAAAAGGCAGCGTGAAGGGAGATAATACTGAACAGGTAAAGAACCAGACAGACTTTTTTCATAAATTATAAGATCACAAGGAACATCTAACTCAGACTCCGGTGGATAGCTACTGAACAGCTTTCACTGCTCTTCCCTAAGCCAACCAGCCTTACAAAAAACAGACCGTGGTTGAGGGATTTGGCCAAAAAGTTTCTTCTGAAACTTGCAAACTTCAATAGTGATCCACAACAATTAAACATGTCTCATAAAATCTTCATATAAGTGAGAATGACCGTTGAATTGGCTCCCTCTAGCATCTAAATTCTGCATCTAAAGCCATACACCAGAGAGGAGTCAGTGACTGCTTGCATGTAGGAGTTTTTTCCAAAAAATCGTTAGCAACAGCTGCCTAGAGAGAGCTCAGGGGAACTAAACTCAGATCTGACTCCCTGTCTTTTCACATCTTCACTGCACCTACACTTGTGCAGTGAAGATGCGAACTCTCTAGTCAAAGCTCCTTTCCTGAAACTTCAGTGAGTAGTCAAAGGATTGCTGCTATTTGAACAAGGGTGAGAGTACACTTGAAACTTGTGAATGTTTAAACTGAAGGAAATGGTGACAGTGTAATAGCACTAAAAGAGAAGAAAGTGAAGAAATTACTTTGTAAAAATATTCAATATGAAGTACGTAGGATTCTTAGAGCACCACTGCAGTCCTTCCCCATACTGTCAAAACTCTTAGCCTGCAGCAACTGAGCAAGATGCTAAAGAAAAGAGAAAACACAACCTGGAGAAATATTGGCATTACTAACAAGTGAATTCAGTCACTTCTGGCCTTATCTGATGATAAGGCACAGAAGAAAAGTGAGTGCATAACTGCCCGTAAAAACTACATATTTTAAAAGAGCAATCTAGCAACCATCTAAGTTTTATGTGATAGAAGTTATACATCTATTTTATGATAGAGCTAACTTTTGAGGAGGAATGCAAAGAAGAGTAAGATTCTTGACTGAAATATAGCACTCCAAACATTACACAGACACATCATCAAACAGCAACTGCCCTTGTAAACTGCAATATAAAACACAGTGTAAGATAATATGAGAAAACCCTTAAATCACTGAACATTGACTGAAGGATGCATAAAAGGCTCAGAAAAGTTAGGTCATGCTTAACTTCAGTTATGGTAGCAGCAAAGATGACCAGAAAAACCTTAAAGAGAAGGAGATGTGGGACAGAATTGCCATGCGCCGAAGGGAGCAAATGATGAAAAACCAGAGATTTGTTGTCTTCTAAAAATTTTGTATTAGGAACTAATGTATTTTGGACCCATACAGTTTAAGAGGATTTGAATTATGTATTTAAAGAAATTTTTATGTTAATAAAGACAGAAGAAGGGTTCAGCTCTGAGACATTGCTCCATCTACACTGTTAATGTAGATTCCCACTTCCATATGAGAGAAGTTACTTTTTGGAACACAGCCTCCAAAATTATAGAATCATAGAATCATTTAGGTTGGAAAAGTCTATCATTTCCAGCTGTTAACCTAGAACTGCCAAATCCATCATTAACCATGTCCCCAAATGCCATGTTTACATATCTTTTTAAATACCTCCAGGGATGGAGACTCAACCAGCTCCCTGAGAAGTCTGTTACAGTGCTTGGCAACCCTTCTGGTGAAGAATTTTTTCCTCATACCTAATCTAAACTTCCCCTGGTACAACTTGAGGATGTTTCCTCTTGTCTTATCCCTTGTTACCTTGGAGAAGAGACCAACCCCCAACATGCTACAGCCTTCTTTCAGGCAGTTTTAGAGAGTAGTAAGGTCTCCTCGACCCTTCTTTTCTCCAGGCTAAACAATCTCAGCTCTAAGACTTGTGTTCCAGACCCTTCACCAGCTTCGCTGCTCTAAAAATTATTTCTTTCATTTTCTTCCTTATACTTCTAGCCCTCAGTCAGAAACAAATCAAATATTTGCACTGTGGGATTAGTGTGCCCTACTGTCACAAGGTTCATTTTTCCAAAACAATGTGAAAATATTAAGATTTCTAAGATACATGTTTCTTACATTTTTAGAACCTCTTTCCTTTTTTCCGACATACACTTATTTTCTTCCCAAAAAATATCAAAGACAAACTAAATTAATCATGACTTTCACTTATTCTTTGATTTTAAGCCATCCAGCTACAGGACAAAAAATTTACTGACGTGGAATGACATTCATGCCTTAGCTGAATGTCAGCACAAGGCTTTTATTAAGGCCTAAGAAAGAGCGATTGCTACTTAAGAACAAGTTTGCTACATTCAGTAACAATGAAAGCACTAAACTTTGGAGACTGACTATTTATTTTAATAAACATTCCTGACAAGGGTTTGTGTTCATCAATGTTCAGACCACATTATATTTGCTGTGATCCTGCCATTCTCATTTTACATGAGGATCTGGAGTTGTTTTCTTATTCTTCCAGATCCTGATTTTCTGATTTCCTGATTTTCTTTAGGAAATGAGTTATCCCAGTCCATTTTCAACTTGCAAAGATGAGTTTCCAAGGAAGAAGCACTCTACTGAATAATTGACACCTAAGTTGTATTAATATATTTAAGCTAACCTTACTTATTTCATCCTTACACACTTACTGACTCCAAACAATTTTCTCTGTCTGTATGTTTTTAGACCACAAGAGTTCTCCATCCTGATGTGTAAGAATTTAAGCAAGGCAGGCTGGAAACTGGAATGACTGAGCAAGGATCTGCTCCTTACATTAGGGAGTAAGAAGGAAATACACAGCCAGAGGAAGCAGGGACAGGTGACCTGGGAAGAGTACAGGAATATGGTCCAGATGGGTAGGAACGGGATCAGGAAAGCTAAGGCACAGATGGAATTGGACTTGGCACAGGTTTTGAAGAATAACAAGAAGGGATTCTATAATACATTTTGACATAGGTCAAAAAAGAAAAGTCAAGGAGAGTGGCAAGAGATAAACAAGGGGAGAACTAGTGAAAATGGATATGGAGAAGTCTGAGGACTCTACCTCAGTCTTCACTGGCAGTCAGGTTTTGTACATCTCTTAAGTCCCTGTACCTCTATGTGGGTCTTGGGAAGTAAAGTCCTTACCACTGTACGTGAAGAGCAGGTTCAGGAACACTTAATGAAGCTGAACAGCTGCAAGCCTATAGGGGCCTGATGAAATGCATCCCAGGGTCCTAATGAAACTGGCTGATGTTGTTGCTAAGCCACTCTCCATCATATCTGAAAAGTCATGGTGATCAGGCAAAGTCCCCAGTCATTGCAAAAAGGGAAACATCACTCCTGTTTTTTAAAAAGGGGAGAAAAGACGACTCAGGGAAATACCTGCCAGTGGACCTCATCTCTGTGCCTGGGAAGATCACGGAGTGGATCGTCATGGAACAATGCTAAGGCACATAAAAAACAAGGAGGTAATTTGAGACAGCCAGCATGGCTTCACTAAGGGCAAATTGTCCTTGACCAACCTGGCCATCTATGATGGAGTGACCACAATCGTCAACAAGAGAAGACTGATTGATGTCATCTACCTAGGCTTCTGTAAGGCCTTTGACATGGTCTAACATGATATCCTTATTTCCAAATTGGAGAGATGTGTATTTGAAGGGTGGCCTATTCAGTGGATAAGGAATTGGCTAAATGGTTGCAGCCGGGGAGTTGTGGTCAATGGCTCTATGTCCAGATGGAATCTTCTGATGAGTGGTGTCCCTCACGGCTCTGTTCTGGGACCAGTGTTCTTTAATATCTTTATCAATTACATAGGCAGGGAGATCGAGTGCATCCTTAGCAAGTTTGCAGATGACAACAAGCTGAGTGGTGCATTTGGAACAACAAAAGGAAGAGGTGCCATCCAGAGGGACCTGGACAAGCCTGAGAAGTGGCCCATGAGAGCATCATGAAGTTGAACAAGTTTGAGAGAAAGGTCCTGCATATGCGTCAGGGCAATCTCAAACATGAGCACAGACTGGGAGAAGAACTCTTTGAGAGTAGCCCTGCAGAAAAGGGCTTGGGGGTTCTTGTGGATGAAAAGCTGGACATGAGCCAACAGTGTGCACTTGCAGCCCAGAAGGCCGACCGCATCTTGGGCTGCACCAAAAGCAGTGTGGCCAGTGGGTTGAGGGAGGTGATTCTGCCCCTCTACTCTGCTCTTGTGAGACCCCAACTGAAGTACTGTGCCCAGCTCTGGAGTCCTCAGCACAAGAAAGAAGTGGATCTGTTGGAGAGGAGGACTACAAAGATGATCAGAGGGGTGGAGCACCTCTCTCATGAAGATAGGCTGAGAGAGTTGGGATTGTTCAGCCTGGAGAAGACTTTGGGGACACATTATTGTGACCTTTCAGTACTTAAAGGGGGTGTAAAAAAGGGGGAGATAGTGACAAAACAAGGGGTACAGTTTTAAACTAAACGAAAGATTTATGTCAGATGTTAGGAAGAAATACTTTACTACGAGAGTAATGAGGCACTGGAAGAGGTTGCCCAGAGAAGTTACGGATGCCCCATCCTTATAAGTGTTCAAGGCTGGCTTGGGTGGTACCCTGAGCCACCTGATCTATCAGGTGACATCTCTGCCCATGTTAAGGTGGGGGTTGGAACTAGATGATCTTTAGGGTCTCTTCCAACCCAAGTCATTCTATGATTCTGTGCTTCTAGTGGGAGTTGTCTCTGCCAATGGCAGGGGGTTTAGGACTAGATAATCTTTAAGGTACCTTTCAACACTTAACATTCTATAATCCTGTGTTGTTATGATCTACCTATCAAACTGGATAAACAATGCACTTCTCAGAAGAATGGAAGTTAAGTGCCCTACTGAAGACAGAAAGTTATGAAACAAAACATTAATGAGGCAAGAAATTTTCTTTTGTCTTTTTTTAAGCTTTCCTACCTCTTCAGAACTTTCCTTATTCTGAGTCTATGGCAGCATGGTATCACTCCTCCTCCTCTGCTTTCACTGACTATGTATTCCAGGTTATGTTTTCCTATGCATAGTAATTTGAAGTTGTGGAGTAACATTACTAATTAATAATTACTCTTTTTAGAAGTTATTATCTAATACTTTCATCATTGATTGATCACAACTTAGGTTCTACTACGAAGTGGAAACAAATAGCTCTGCTTTGAAAAAGCTCTCTGATTACATCCATATAAAATAAAACAGTCTTTGCTTGTGTAAACTTTCTTGCTTATTAACTTGCACAGCACACGCACAAACATTCTCACTCTGCATGATTCAATGACTCTGAATTTTAATAGTCCCTTTAGGTAGAACCACTGTAGAGAAAATGACTTAAAAAGCAAAATAAAAGTCAGTGAATAGTGATAGAACTCGAAGAATTACAGCTGATACTTCTATTGAGGGATTTTCTCAGAAACTTGCAATGATACAAGACTGTATGCATTCAATCAAAAATGCATTCTTCATACAAAGTCTACAAAACATTTCTCCAAAATTAAAACAGTACCTTTAAGTATTTGTGACTTTTGTAAACACTGACAAAGCAACAAAAACAATTTACCTAGAATTTACATTTACAGTTGCTAGGTTTTACTCTGGAAGTAAATATTATCAAACTGTCAAATTAATTCCTTAAAGACTATCAAATACTACCATTAATTCTATGAAACAGGTAAAAGTAGTTTCTTATCTTCTTTGGAAATGGAGCAGCCCAACAATAAAGGCCATATTTTTAATCTCTAATCTGACAGAAAGTCAATATGAAAAGGCTCTGTGTGACTTTTACTCCTCACTCAATTTATTCCCTGTTACCCAGTAATTATTTTCCCTTTTTTCTTTCTTTCCTTTTTTTTTTTTTTTTTTAATAAACACAACCTATAAGTAGGCATATAACTTAGGACTCATGAAAGAGCTAAATATAGTAACATGCATGTTGCCAGGTTGCACGTTGCAGGAGTGTGACATTTGGTATCCAAACTGCAATAATATGGAAAACAGGGAGGATAGAATGATCAGAAAAGGTTAGGCACTGCCATCTAAACAGGACACTACAGATACCTTACCAGTATACATTACAGGTATACAGGTATACAGGTATGTGTAAATCCTTTTTCCTTGCCTTTCTGCCAATTAGGACTTTACAAAATAGTCTGTGCTTGAGTTGTTACAAATTAGACACAAACAAAATAAATACCAAGTTGAAAATGAAAAGGTAGGATGCCTTTACATATGCGCAAATGGGTTTTTTTGATTGCTGGTCAAAATAGAATTAGAATAGTTATTAAGCATGGACTGTCCTCTGAGGTGTCCTAGTTTTTAGGCCTACACTATAAGTTGTTCTATATTGAATAACAATACACAATATCTTTAATATATTGTCACATAAGTTCTGCTCTATAATGGAAACAGAAAAAGCACCAAGAAGAAAAACCCCAGTATAAAATATTAGTAATGAAATCCGAGCTCTACAGAATAGATTTTCAAAGACAAAGGTAAAACACCTTCATGTGCCTTGGTTTTTCAAGTCCAGAGAAAAAAGGAATCTGCTAAATGTAAGTACAGCAAACTTCATGCCCCACCATAGCCTCCTGCCCAGCATCCTTCAGATCCATTCCAAGGTCTATGAAGAATTTAGATCCCACTTCAGCTATAGTTTGAATAATACATTCTGTCAAGTTATACTGTTTTAGAACAGATCATACATCACTTATTTGGTAGCAATATTTCCTACTGTAAGCTAAAGTGGTCTGCAAACTCACAGTTAGTAACAAATATTACGAAAAATGCAGATGATTTCTTGGTCTGAGATTACATAGCAGTAATATAAAAAGCGAAATTATGAATTTTAATTATTAAAAATGGGATGATTACAGACTACCAGAAGAGTATGCCTGGCATTGCAGGTTCTTGGGCCTATTAATATTCTGGGTTAAGAAATAGTTCATTGCACTTCAGAAAACTGCCAGACTTACACTTCGTATAGTAAATTGTATTTTATGGAAAAGGATATTTAAAAAAAGACCTTGTAGACCTTTTACCCCCCCGAAGTCCAGCCATTCCTCTATTATAACTAAACTTTCTCCTGCTAAGCAGGAAATGTTGGTTTCCCCTGACAATCTGTTTTTTGCCATGAAAAGGCAACCCTGAATTCTGTTATGTAACAGGCTGAAGCGATGGCAAATGCTCTGGTCTTCTGCAAACCCATTTCTCCTGTCTCTATAATCCAGAGCAGGCAACTTTCTTGCTGTTAGGTCTGGCTACAGGATAAATTTCATAAAATAGATAATCCTTTCCTAGGGGAAGAATCATCCCTACTGGGATGAACTAAAAAATGAGCAGAAAAAAGTGTTTGCTGCTAGACAAAAGCAGTTCAAGGAGGCTCTCCTGTGGACAGAAATGGCTGGGGTGACTGGTAGCACTTAGTCCATATTCCTTAGCTCCTGTAAATGTAGGAGGATGGAAAGAAGAAAGAATGTATAACAAGTAAATAGAGACTTTCAGGCCAACGAGAAAATACATAAGTAAAATGCCTACCAAACACTTTCCTGTTCTCAAAAGCAGAAAAAGCACGCTGGGGAGATACTTCATTGAAGAAAAACTCCTTTTTTAAACCACGAGGAGGAGAAAGATGATGTTTGAAGAATACTTTCTAGATGTTGGCATTTAATGTCACAGACCAGAGTCCACAAATGTACATTAGATACTACATAGCACATGCCTTCCAGTACTTTGCTTGGACTAAAAAAGCTTTTGAGAAATATGACTGTGAACAAATTCTGAACGAAATTTCTATTCTAAAGAACACACACAGTGTAAAATATAGATGCTGCAAGTCTGATTGGGTTTTTTAACTTATGTTTTGAGAATAACAGAGAACGAAAGACAGATTTCTCTTACTAAGCAGAACTGCTTTCAGGTGGTTTCTTGTGATGCTGTATTTCTTTATTCATTTGAGAATACATGGATTACAAAATTACATATTGTAACTCATATTGGAAAGCTGCACACAACTAGAAATAAGTTCTAGTCTTAACTGTTCTTTTTTTCAGCTGCTCTGCAAAAACCAGTCTATTATTGAATAACAGTAATTTAATAAACTCCCAGTAAGATTCATTTTTTTAAACATCGGTCACCTAGTCTCAGCTCTTTGCCAGTGATTCTGCTAGAGCTATAAAGAGGCATATCTAGAGATGGGAGCAGGGTAATCTGTCCTCATCATGTAGGGATTTGGTCACAAAAATTCTTTTTTGGCTGCTATTTCCATGGCCTAAAGGCAGATCCTGGACAACTATCTTAGAGTAAGCCACTGACTTCGGATAGGTTACCTCGGGTAAGATGTACTCATCCGTAGCACCCTGACTAATGCCACTTGTGAAAAGGATTTGAGAATGAGAATTGAGAATGAAAAGTAAATCATGAAACTTATTAAAGAGCAAGTATAATGCAGCAAAATAAAACTGTGAATAATATTAAATGGTAATTTCAGAATTGGTTCAATAGGTAGTACCTTCACATTTTAACAGAAAAAGTAATTCATTTATAGGAAAAGATAATGTACACATTGAAGAAAAATACCTACTGACAAATAGGGTTATTATATTCCCATCATTACAATCTCTGGGTAGCTGTACATAAATTGTGAAATAAATAACAGTATGCTATGGTCAGCAATAACACTTATCAATTACATTGCTGATTTTTCTAGCCCAATTTAACACTCATTCATGCTCAGATAAATAGACGATCCTTGGCTATCCAAAGGATAATAATTTCTGGTATAATACTCTTCACAGTGAGTACACATCTCTGCCAGCCTTTATATTATACCCACAAGCAGAAGGTGAGCAATCAAAGTTGAAAACCAAAATTACAACAGTAACATTGACACAATCTATTTGTGGGCTAAGTGATGATGGCAGGTTTGAATTAATGGTGCTCAGCAATAGACCTATTTCCCAGAGAATCCCATGCACAGTAGAGCAAGCTTTCTTTAGCTTTATCAATAAAAGACTTCCTCAACCATGAGCCCATGGTAACAGCATGGGAGACAAGCATGCCCAGGAAATCAGCAACAGCAGAAACACTGTATTAATCGGGTCCTGTCAAACACCTGGATTTAATGGCATCGGTGGAGGGAATTAGAATATTAGTAGCCCACTAAGCTTTCCCATTTCCCAGAGGTGTTTCAAACACTGAAGTCTCCAATCTTATCTGATAACAGAGACACAGATTACTCAAGCACTAGCTTCGTCATTCGCAAAAAACCTGCCTTCCTGAGACACCTATTTGCCGTCCAAAATTGCCGTAAATAGTACATGTCCTCTTGGAGATCTGTCCACTTTCAGGACCCTCACATCACTACTCACACTAGAGGACATGAAGGAAATTAAATACTTAGTGTGTGTCAACATATCAGGTGCTGTCATGATGATCAGAACAGAAAAGTATAATTACTTTGTATAATTACTTACCAGTGCATTGGAAGATATTACTAATGTACCTTGGACAGACTTTCACTAGTCTGCAAGAACAAATTTGTCTTTTTATTTTGCACAGGTTTTGTAGGTTCCATCCCTGTAACACTGAACTAAAAAGATTATCTGAATCACATTTTTTAATTGTGTTATTGCTGAGCTGTTATAATTAAACAATTACATGAATCAATTAAACCAGTTTTGCACCAAAATAATACCTTATTTTCCCAAAAATAAAGAGATAAGATTTTTTTGTGATTAGAAAAGAAATATATATCAATATAGCTACAGAGATCTAGAGATCTAAATATATGTATATGAAAGTCCCAGCTTTCATAGATTCTGGGTGAGCCATGAGGATCACTAAAAACTTCAGGGCAAAGTGTTGAAAAGATTAAGAGAATTCATATAAGTATAATCAGGATTTGCCAGAGTAATGTTTGATATATGAATAATTCAAGTTTGAAAAATATGCCAAAAATTTGCATTCTGTTTTCCTGTAAGAAAACAACACAATATTCCTACCTCATACACCTTCCCCTTGTTTTAGCACTGCTGCAGCTATTAATAAGACTATAAGATAATAAACATTTAGAAGGCTAACCAACACTAGTAATATTTCAAAGTTAGAATTTTTGTCTCCTTTAGCACAGAGGTCCATCTACTCAGCAG
This sequence comes from Corapipo altera, assembly GCF_003945725.1. Lineage (NCBI taxonomy): Eukaryota > Metazoa > Chordata > Aves > Passeriformes > Pipridae > Corapipo > Corapipo altera. The sequence continues at coordinate 619,665 of NW_020884903.1, forward strand.
AAGGCATTTCATTTTGTAAAGTTATAAAGGAATACCATATCATATCTCTGTAAAAAGCAAAGTTTTATATTTATTCAAGATTTCCTCACAGAAAATAAATAGGGTTTCATATCTTGAACATACATGAAATGAACAGTTTGATAGACTGTGTAGCAGTAGAAATTATCAGTAACTACAACGATACAAATTATTCCACCAATTCATTTCAATCATTCTAATCAAGAAGGATCTCTGATGAAATATCTGAATTGTTATGAAGTGCCACAACATAATGATAGTTCGCATATAATCAGTAAATAAAGTGGAACTGCATTGGAGACAGAACAGGAAAGCAGTCTTCTACTGATTCAATAAACTGCATTTGTCATTCTCAATTTGTTCTACCATTTGGATTTTAATTACAAACCAAGTACCTAATCTAAGCTGAAACCAGATAATTTATGCCAGGTATATGTTTCCAGAAAGTAATTGTTCTGGAAGGATACACCAGAAGGGCTGATGCAGCTGCCCAGATGGAGCTCTGGTGGGAACAGGCTTCCACCCCAGTGCCAGCTGCAGGGCTGTGCCCTGCTCTTATGGCAGTACCTGACAGGAGCAGTGAGTGTCCCTGTGGGAGGTGTGCCCAGGTAGAGGAAGTCCTCTGCTTAGTGACAGAGCTTTGGGAGGAGGAGTATAGGTTGGTCCTTTGGTTGGAGCTTTGTATCGGTGCTGGTCCAGTTCAATATCTTTATTGATGATCTGGATGAGGGGATCAAGTACACTCTCAGTCAGTTTGGAGACAACACCAAGTTGAGCGGGAGTGTTGATCTGCTGGAGGGCAGGAAGGCACTGCAGAGGGATCTGGACAGGCTGTATGAGGTTCAACAAAGGCAAAGTGCTGGGTCCTGCACTTGGGTCACAACAATCCCATGCAAGACTACAGGTTGGGGGCAGAGTGTCTGGAAAATTGCCAAGTGGAAAAGGACCTGGGCGTCAGGCTGGTTGACAGTCATCTGAACATGAGCCAGCACTCTGCCCAGGTGACCAAGAATCCTGGTTTGTAACAGAAATATTGTGGCCAGCAGGACTAGAGAGGAGATGGTCCTCCTGTAGTCAGTACTTGTGAGGCCACACGTCAAATCCTGTATTCAGTTTTGAGCCCCACAATACAAGAAAAACAATGAGCTGCTGGACCATGTCCAGAAAAGGGAAATGAAGCTGGCAAATGGTCTGGAGCACAAGTCTTATGAAGGAGTTGAAGGTGTTTAGCCTGGAGAAAAGGAAGCTGAGGGGAGACATTATTGCTCTTTACAACTAAAAAGAAAGTTGAGAAGAAAGGTGAGAGTTGGCCTCTTCTCCCAAGTAACAAGTGACACAACCAGAGCAAATGGCCTCAAATTGTGCCAGGGGAGATTTAGTTTGGATAATAGGAAAAATTTCTTCACGGAAGGGGTTTTCAAGCATTGGAACATGTTCCCAGCAAAGTGGTTGAGTCCCCAGTCCTGGAGGTATTTAAAAGATGTATAGATGCAGTTAGGGACATGATTTAGTGGTGGGGACCTGGCAGTGTTGGGTTAATAGTTGGACTTGATGATCTTTGGAAAACTAAATGATTCTATGGTTCTATGGTCAATTTCTGTAAATATAAGGAAACCCCAAAGAAAGTAAATGTAACTATAAAAAATAACCATACAGAGCTATACATATGACAGATGTTTAATATAAAAAACATTGAATTTAGAATTTAAGAGCTAAAAATTATTACTATTATTGATTTTTTTCATGATTCCTGACTGCTAACCAATTACTTAGAAAAGACACACTATAAGCCCCCAATCTTACCATAGTATCATGTACAGTAAAGATTAGTAATTGAAAATAAAAAACTCACCATGTTGTTGAAGGCTATAATGGTCAGGAAGTGCAGGATGAATAAATTCTTCTAGTAAAAGAATATCAGGATGTAGCAATTATTTTCTGTTTTCTCAGATACTCAAGCTATTGACATCTCGACAAGAGATCAATTCTCTACCCAAACAGTCTCAAGGAACTAATTTGTCTAAACCTAAAACAGATGTTCTCTCAAATAAGGTAATTTCTAAAACTATGTATGCCCTGTTATACTTGTTTCTGTCATGCTTTCCCCACAGCATGGGCTTCTTTGCTTATTGTTGCTCTGAGACATTAGCTCTTCTCATGACACTGAAAGAAATCTGACTCGTGTCAGCAAGTATCAAAGAATCAAAGTCAGATTAGAAATCTTGCTGCAGGACAAAGTTCATTCTTGTTACAAATTTCCACTAAGAATGATCCTACAATAGTCCAATGATATCAGCATGGAGGTGCTGGATTTAGAATCACAGCCTGCTTATTTTCTTATTTTCTGTGAGTTAAAATAGCTGCATCACCTACAAAGTTGCTTAGATATATCCCTCTTATATGGGATTGCTTCAGATCTTAAATCTAAGAAGCTCTGAGTTCAAGTCGCATTTCAACCCAGCAGTGTTATATCTTTCTTGATGTCATACTGACTGCCTTCAGTCCTGCCTAGTATTATTTTGTTTTTGGACAGATTCCACATCGTATATTAAAGAAAATATGTTTTGACCTAATCAGTCCATTTTGTACCTCCTGGAACAGCTATGTTGCCTCATTTCTTTGAGCACACTTTCTGAGTTACATTTTCAAATTGAACAGGTAGAAAGAAAAAATTACATTTATTTGTTATTTTTACTAAATGCTCAGGGAAACTAGTTACACATATATGCAGAAACATGCACACATAATGTAATGTAAAGAAATATAATATAAAAGTTGCATGACATTCGGTTGCAAGCATTTCTCAAACTCGTTTGGCCAATAAAGAAGTGATTTATTTTATCATAAAGCAGCATAACTCAATTTTTACTGTGTTAAAACCCCCTAATTTTAACAAGGTCTACCCATCAGGAAGCAGTGCACCCTTCAGACCAGAGGGTATTTTCATGCAGTGCTCTGAAGCTAAAATCACAAGGGTCTTATAGGAAAGCATGACAATTCTCTGAGGGAGCAAATTAGAGTATGTAATTTGAAGACCTACATTGGAAAACTATTGATGTTAACAAGGACATATATTACTTTTTGGATGACTTAAATTACATTATTACTCGCTCACTCATAGAAACCTAAAATCCCAAACTGCTAATGCTGCACTTTCCTCTTCTCAGTCACTAACATAAACCAACCCAATTTTTGGATGCTGAGCACCTTCAACTCAAGTACGTGGCTGGAATACCTTGATCTTCAAAATGTAACGTATTTTACATGTGGCTTTCTTAATTCTTCTTCCCTCATTGGGTATCACAATAGATGCTTTTTAGTTTGAACTTCGATAAGCTGCACAAAGAAGACACACAGCAGTAGCTATCAGTAATTTGTCTAAAATACATGTTGCTTTTTCCCCATGTTGGAGTTGACTGATCACATGGAAGATCTCCATGATAAGGATGAGAAATGCAGCAATCTCACCAGCATAGTTTGCATTCTGGTAATGATGTGCATTTCATAAAGATGATGAATATGTTTTATATACTTATACAGCCCAAACAACCCAGTATTATGACCCTGTTGTCATACTGATGTCTTAGATAAAAGATTTCTATTATATCTATGATAGATCAACCACTATATAAACACTTACTTATCTCTGTATTTTATATTAGACTCAATTCACTTTTATACAAATTATAACCATTTATACCTTGGGTTTATAACGTAAGCTGGTTTTCTTATACAACAAAAAGTAAGTTTAAAAAACTGACCCATAAGTTGTAATTCCAGTAAGTGTTAATAAGCATAAGCAGACTACTCATTTTTCCACATTAATTGTTTTCATATTGTTAAAAAAAAATTAAAGAGAAAAACAAAAAGCCTCAATATTCTAGGTTACTTCTCTATACTTAAATAGTGTTTATCAGGCAGAATTTGGATTTCTAGAGCCTCATGAAACTCAGCTTTGTGAGTAAACAAAACTCAGGAAAGAATCCATCTATAATTCAAGGAATATAGTGATCTTCATTACTCAAAAGTGAGCTTTACTTTGCTCTTCATGACCATGCTATTTCAGATGGTATCTCTTAAAAGTAATGCTAGGAAATGGGCTTGCAAGTAGTACTTGTACTGATAACAAATATGGTTTACAGACGTATCTTAGTGATGCAGATCCCAGGAAGTCAAGTGCAAAAAAGAAAGAAAATAGATCATGTGTAGAGTCAAGGCTGCAGTGCCCAGTGCCAACAAAATTACTGCTTGCATTGATGGGTGACTGGGTGCTTAACATGTTGATATAGCCGCTGATTCATTGTAGCTCTCATAAAAGCAAAACTGAGCCAGCCAGACATATTCATTTAAGATCAAAGCTTTCCTTGTGAGAAACAATGATCTGAAGTGAATTCTTTATATAGACAATATTATGGAAAACCAAGAAATGCTCAGTTAATATACCTATCTAGTCATATTTCAGCACCTCCTCTGCTCAACACACTTGGATCACAGAGCAGGTCCTGAAATATGACTGACCATTTCTGCTTTAGCAATCCAATCAGTTGCTGAAAGCCTAACAGACACAAAGTTGTTTCTTAGATCCCATCTCCTCTGCACACAGGCCTGGTCTTTCAGTCTTTTCGCTACCAGCAGCAGAATGGAGTCGAAATAATATCCTACTGTAACATGAGTGAATTACAGTCATTTTCTTAAACAGATGGGGTGTAAGTACTTCAACAGCAATCTCGAGTATCTCCTATTAGATCAGAACACTTTTTAGCTGTTCTCACATACACATAAACAAACACACTGACTGTGAACAAAAGAGGCCACTGGGACAATATAGTCTAACCTGCTGTGTAACATTACAGAAACTGTCTCATGCTACTTCACAGTGCCTTCCATCAAGTCCCGATTGTGAATCAGAAACAGCACACTCCTTTTAGCTCTGCTGCATTTCTAGAGGAACCCAAGAGATCTTGGAGAATTTAATGAGTACATTTCAAGGATGTTTGAGCATCTAATTCCCTAAATTGCTTCAGCAATCCTAGACTTAATTCCAAATGAAATCTTTTAAGTTACAAGAATCCACAACACTGCTTGGTGAATTGTTCCAATGTGTATTTACTTCTGTTAAAAAAGTATGTACTTTGCTTCCATATCTAGGTTTAACTTGTATGTACTGGATCTTTTCTGTCACACTCACGAGTCTCAGATGTTCAATATTTTGTTGCCTTCCACAGAGAGAAAAGTTTTGCAACTCCACGCTTTCCCCCAGTACTGAATCAAACCTGACATTATTTTTACTCCCATTTGAACCAATCTTGTGGCGTCTCCCAAAGTCTCTAATTTTCAACAACTTTTTCAAATGCGAGTACCTAATGAAGTATATGTCCTGGAGTGGTCATATTTGGAACAGAAAGGTGACCTGCTTATATTAGTATGCCCAAGTAGTGCCTGCCACCTGCAGAATCCTGTTACAGATGATAATGTACCATGCTCTTAAAAACCTTTTCAAAATTTTGATTTATGAGATCACATTCCCATTTTATACACCTTTATTCTTATACTGCCTAATAATTAACCATAATGTTTGATTAGATTTATGTCAATCCAGGACATGCAAAGTGATACTTTACATACAAATTCACCCCAAACATTTAAGCAATTCACACTCCTCAGTATTTATCACTTCACTGATTTCTGAACTATTTCCAGACTTTACTTTTGATGATTTTATATTTTCTTTCATTCCTTGAAATTGTCCTGATTTTCAGGATTTACAAGATCTGAATTTTAGTTGTTTGAAGAACTTCCTAGACAGCTCATAAAACCTAGGTGTGAATTATTTCATTGTGCTGATTTTGTAACACTGAAATATTTCTTCTCGTTTTCAAAATAAAAACACTACAATGAAATTTCTAGCCTACTTAAACTTTATCAATGTGGTCAGATAAATTCATGCTTATAGAGTGATGGCAATTCAGAAACCTTCAATAATATGCAGGATTATACATTTTGTGCTTGATGAATTATACTTTGTTAAACCAATTTCCTTGGGTTTTTTTCCCTTGGTCTTGAGAACATGATCACTGCATCCAAACACAGTTGTGGTCTCTCTTGAGCATACGAGTTCTGAGTACTAGAATTCTTTGCCATGTCCCTGCTGTGATCCCCTACTATAGTGCCCTTCTCCCAAATCATTAGATAGTTTTTTAAACTGTATCTGCAGCATGCAGACTGTAGTTAAAAGAACTGGCAGGAAAGGGCAACAAAACAAAAGGTAAGTAGAAACTATACAATAGAAATAAAACAGATGGCAGCAAAAAATAATAACCATATGGTAGAGTTTAATATAAAATAAAGTTTTCAGAAGACTATAATTTTGAATTACCCAATGAATTGAAAGAGGTTACTAACGTACCTTGGCCAGACTTTCACTACTCAGTAAAGACAAATTTATTTTTTTATTTTTCAAAGTGCCAGTTCCATCTCTGCAACACTGGACTCAGAGGATTATCTGAATCATATTTTTTTATTATGTTACTGTTGTAGTTGTTAAAATAATATAAAAACATAAGGGAAGACCATATAAGGACAGATGTGATTTCTATACTCTTTCTGAATATAAAAAGGATAAAAAAAAAAAGGATAAAAGTGCAGTTGGTGATTCCATGAAGCCATCAGAAGATGGTAAAATATTTATCATTATGCCTATGTCTGCTTATGATGTGCAATGGAAACCAAAGAAAGGCATCTCTCCCTGCATCAGCAGCCTAAAACCAGTGTCAGTTCCTTAGATTGGTGTGTTTCTAAGATAGGTGAATTATTTCAGGGATATGATTTTATACCATGGGAGTAAATTGCATTTCCCACTGTGCTCAACTTGAATTTTTTTACTGGAAGAGAATTATGGGAATACAAGAAATATTCCATTTCTCAGAGTAAATGGTGTTACTACTTTTTGACCGACCGTGCAAACTTCTTACAGGCATTCACTTCCAGTAATGTGCACTTACAAAAATAGCCATGCTGAGTGAATTCAAAGGCTCATTGAGCCACTGTCACAAACCACAGTGAAAATATATACCTAAAGAAAAGTATATAAAAGCATAAAAAGGTAGAATAATTCTGGTATTTCCTGAGCTAGGGATGACCTCTTCTGAAAGGCCTTACAAGAATGTTATCTATCTCTAGTACAGTGTCCCTTGCCTCAAGGATGTAAGTCAACAGTCATGCACTCACATGCAGGTCTATTTTGGTTGTGATTCCCACCATAAGAAAAGAAAGTCACAAAGACAGGTATTAAAGGATCCTTTAGCATTCCACAGGATTAACAGGAAAAAGGACTAGATGCTTAAGTATTTAGCCTCACTTCTTCACCTATCTTCTACAATCTCAACAAGGTAATGGGAGGTAGGCTCAGAATCAGGCAATGCTGCCTTGAAAGTACTTTATCTTTTTTCCCAAGCCTGTTCATTTGAGTTTACCAACCTTTTCACTTTGTTAAATACTGTAAAACAAATAAAAACCTAAATATTTAAAATAAAAAGCAATGATTTAAAAATAAATAAAAGATTTTGTTTGGTACCTTATCGTTTAAATAAAAGTATAAATAGGCACATTTTTTAATGATGCTGTTTAAATCCTGCAGGTGTAATGTAGTCATGCTTTAAAGACAGTGTAAAACAATAATTGATCTGAAGGCTTCAAAAAAAGGGTCCATCTAGATGACATAAGAAGAAGGACCACATCTTCATCTAGAATTCAGTCTATACATATCTGGATGACACCAACTGTCAAAAGGTAGGAGATCAAAGATCCATTTCTGAAATAAATTTTGATAGAAAAATGACTATAGATGTGATGAATTGTCTTCTATTTCTGCTAGGTGTGACGAATTGAAATTTTTTTACAGACTGACACATAAAAAAAGTCTGTCTATGGTCTTAGCTATATCAAATATCAACCCTTCTATTTATTTTTCTTTTTTTCCCCCACTTACATATTTAATTCAGGTAAGCAAATTCCTCACGACTGTTTATTACTCAAAGATGAAACTCCATAGTTTCTAGTTTTTAATGATTGTTTCCTTACTTATAGTAGTAATGAAACTTTTGATCTAATATTTGACTCTGTTATCTCAGTACCTTTTCTTCTGAAGTTTTTGATCTTTTCTCCATCTATGTACTAGGTGTTGGAACTAGATGATCTTCAAGGTCTCTTCCAACCCAAGCCATTCTGTGATTCCATGATTCTGTAACTTTGTATTTTCCCTTATTACTACACAGATGTTATGAAATTATTGCTGTCACTACAGCATTCAAATGTAAGAAGTGTCCAGGACATTGCAGTATAGAGGTTATCCCAAAATGTTATGGATATTCCCTGGACTTCCAAATGGTCCTGGATGCCAAAAAGCTTAAAAGAGTTATTCCTGTCTTTTATTTTGATATTTGCTTTTCCCATAAACTGAGAAGGAAGTAGGTATGTATGAAATGTATTTTCATTTGAAATGTCCTATTTTATTTAATAGACAGACAAATCATCTGTCTACCTCACAGTCAGTTTAGTTTCTTTTCTCTGATTCATGGGCTTTGTAAAACTGACCAGGGAATTATTATTCAAGCTGTAATAAAAACTCTTGTCTAAATTTTTCTTTAAAATAACCCAAGCAAGTCATGAACATTTTTTTCAATTAGTACTTGAAATGTTTTCTTCTTTATATTTGATATCAGTACCTTTGCCTCATCCAAGCTTTTGTGCCTTCTCAGTGTACTTTACCTGAGGCAATATTTCTAATTTTTCTCATTACAGTTGTTACCTTTACACCAGGATTACTAGTAAAATACCTTACGCTTTCCCTTGTACTGCATCAAAGATCATCATGTCTTTTAACTGGTAATTTGTTCTCTATGTCTTGTGTCCTTTTCCCCTAAGGAACAATATTTTGAAGGGCCCGAGACTGCTGCATAATTAGATCAAGCAAAGCATCCTCTATCCTGTCTCTCAATAAGACAAGAAGGCCTTAAGGTTTAAATTACTTCCATACATTCTCATTGTAGAAGATTAATTATATTTCTTTTGTTTAATCTCATTAAAGTTCACTTTCATCCGCATCCCTAACATATTTCATATAGATTCTCCTTATCTGACTTTTTCAAAGCCTAGTCATCTCCTCCCTGATGATAAACATATCTTGATTTAGTAGCATATTTAAGTTCTGTCTGCATCTCCCTTGAACAAAATTTGCAACAAAAGAGTAACATTATATTCACAGAATCACAGATTATTCTGAGTTGGGAGTGACTCGCAAAGATCATCCAGTCCAACTTGATATTGACAATATATTTCTTATGAAAATAAATGGACCACACCCTGTTCTTCCTGATAAATGTATCTCTGATCAAAAAACCTTCTTCAATGCCATAATGTTTTCTTTTGTATTTCTTTGTTAAGAGATTTCTTATGCCCCTACCTTGCATCTGTTTGCCCTAAGCAAAAAGTTACCTTTACAGAAGGGCAATAAATTGACAGCAAGTTTCACAGAAACTGGTGTTTCTTCTGAAAAGGATCTATATCCTCAAGAGAGTTCTTAGTTTTGGTCATTTTGTCCATTCAGATTATTCTAACGTTGTATTTACAATAAAAAAATCACTTCCTTCTACAATTTCCAATACAATCTTCTGTACTGAAAAAGTTCCATTACACATCTTCTCCCAAGACTCAGGTAAAAAAATGTTTATTCCAAGACATGATACCTTTGCTTCTTGTTGATATATGAGGAGTATGTGTGTCTGTACATATCTACAAATACCTATCTAAAATATTAAATACCATATCTAAAACTGGGTGGATCAACTAAATAGGTGGACTCTACAAAACATCATAAGAAGAATCAAATTTAATCACATAACTAATCACAAGGTTACTTCTAACTAATTAAAAAAGGAAAACATCTATATTGAGGTGAACTTCAAGTAAAAGTATAGGCAAAAAATGGTACATGACATTGCTGGAAAGCAACTGTCATGTACATCTGAACTGACAACATGTACTTTGGCATTTCCTAATTTTTGCAGAGGTGACTGCACAGCTGTAATAATGTTCTTACTGCATCATTCTTAACTTCCTTGACCCTTCAAAAAGACATGCCCAAATTCAGGAGCATAGGTACAAAAGCCAAAACTCAGCACAGTTGCAAGAAACTTAACTCTGGGAATGCTGCAGGTATCCATTTTACCCAAAACACTAGGAAGTGAGGGGATAAGGTTTATTTTTTGTCTGTATGACAATACATAATAATTGATATAAATATATATAAGTGATAAGTAAATGTATTACTGAGAAAAACAAACTCCTAAATTAAAAATCCTTCTACTTGGGAAAAAAATCACACCACTGCAAGCATTATGTCATCATTTCAATAGAGTTTTAGACTTTTATAGAAGGCCAACCTGAGGCAAAGGTAGCTGAATTGTTCTAATTATTTCACATTATCAGAAATGAACACCAGTTCCAAGTCCTATTCTGCAAAGAAAATGTATCACTTTTTCTAGTGATACATAGAAATATATACTTCTAATATATAAATACACACATGTATACTGCATATATAACAGAATCATATATAACATGTAGAATCATATATACATATACATATAAAGTATAATGAGTCACCATGGATACAATTTTATGGCTATGAAAATGTTGCAGCACACTGATATTTTCTCCTCTTAAGGTAAATTTACTAAAATACAAAGCAATTGTTATTATTGGATAATTAGATAACATTCTAATTGTAAGAAATTATAAAGTGGGGTATCCATTGAATTTTTTTCCATGTAAATGGAAAACAATGAAAAAAAGATCACTCTGGAGTATTCCTGAGATGTAAAACATTTAATTAAGTATCTTAAACTCATGCTCCACATAGGGAAATTTAAAAACTGAAACACGGTATCATACCTAACATAATATACCCTTAACCAATTATATGATTAACGTATTAATTTAACATTACAGTTAAATTCCTTCTGTAAAGAGTCATGTCATAGTTCCAAGAGTTACTCTTAAAATCATATCAAATCATGAGCAGAATGACCAGCCTTTTAAAAAGACATACAAATTAAAAAAACTCTCCCTGTTCCTAGTGTATATATCTTAAGTCTGCCACGTGGTAATAAGGAAACAGGGCATGGAATTGTTTTTAATTTGTTTTGATATGATTAGCTTTGGGAAATGCCAATAGTTCACTATATGTAGATGTTTCACTGCTATTCCAGTTGTGTTCAAGAAACTAGAGGTCAGCTTATCTTCAGTATGTCTATCAGGTCAGCTCTTAATGTAAAGAAGAAACCAGACCAAACAGAAAAAAAAGCAAATAAAAATAGCTGTGGAAACTGTGGAAAAGGAAGTTCTTTCCTTACCAGAGCTTCTCCAGGTCCTTTCAATGTTGCTTCAAAGATCATTGTCTTTGATACTTCATTTTTGGCTCCGATCTATCCCTTTTCTTATACTCCTCTAGGCCAAATCAATCCTTTCCTCCTATATTCCCTACACTCTCTCCACAAGTATGGTACAGCTATCTCTGTGGGGCTCTACTCAACATTTAAGTTTATATGCTATATTTTTATGTTCATGTCAGACTTGTGAAAATCATTCACCACAACATTCAAAGACACCTGATATTAACACTGTCCTTGGCCGGCATAACTAGGTAAGTACAAAGATGAGTTATCATATATATAATTTTCTAGGCTACCTTCATTTCCATTAAAGCAGTTGAAAATTTGCAATCATTTGGCTCCCTGCCTTTGCAGGAAGCAAATCTGGAGAAAAAAGAATAAAATGATACAGAGACAGATCAAGGAGAATGATCAGAGAATAAGAAGAAAGGACTCACCTCCTTTAGTCAGTTTTCCATTTTAGTTTGTTTCAACAGTTAAAGAGGGAAGAGATTTTCACACACTCTTTAGTTCAGATGTCAGTTCCAATATTTGATGCTCGACTGTTCTGAAACACAATCAAAGTGTAGCAGTTAAAACTACTAGCCTGAAACAAGATAAAATTATTAACATGGTAAGGACCTATGTATTCATTAAAAATCACAGCAATATTGAGAGGTTTTATATCAATGTTCCATGGCAAGATTTTCACATGGTACCACACTCCCCTTCTTGCAAGAAAAAAGCACAAAAAAAGAGACTGTAAAATGCTGCATTTGTGGTACCACCTCAAATGTTTTACTCTTTCCGCACAATGCCAAAGAGTTTGTCTGTTTTTTTACACAAAGATGCAAAGAGTAGTGATTGCTCAGTAAATCTCTGCAAGCTCACCTCTCCCCCATTCTCACCCTTCTACAACCTTTTTCTCACGCTACATAAACCATAGAGTCCTTCTACTTCTGTCTGGAAAAGTAGAGGAGAATGGTGAGAAAACCTGAACAACTACCCAGCTATATAAACAGTGCTTCACCACCAGCATTTGATGGGTAGTGGACAATATTGCAATGGCAAGTCACTGCACATTAAAATATATGAATTTTTAAAATTATATAAACTGAAAATACTTATTTCCAAGCCATTTTCTCTCTTGTAAGGAAAATGATATATATGTTTTTCCCTTTTATTTCTCCAGTACTACTTACTCAGACTAACAGAAATAAATGGCTTTCCTCTGTGTTCTATATTTGTGCTATATGAGTCATTGCACTATTTCCAGTTTTGTTTCTCATCACCTAAAGGTCTAGCCTATTTTATTCAGTCTTTTTTTTTAATGTGAACAATTGGTAAGTACAAGCCAGAATAAGCATGAATATTTTGTCTTGTATATGCAGTTAACACCACAAATCAAACTTTTATTTTAAAGCATACTAAAGGAGAAAAAAAAGTGTGACTAAGGGTGTTATACTGAAGATTTATCACTACAATAGCTTGTTTGATATGTTCTTAAGTTATTTTAATCTCTTGATGCTCATTCAAAGAAATACCTTTCCACATCACAGCTAAATATTGGGGATCAGTTGTCATAAAGAACAAGTAAAAATTTTCAGAGCAAAAATAACCTGCAAATATTACAAACTCAAGCTTACAAAACCAAAAGATACTAACCCAGTCAGAGTCTGATGTCCCACTTCCCATTGGCTAGAAAACTTCCTTAAATGAACTCCTTTCGAAGTGGGATGCACATCTTAGTAAAAAGCTTTGGGTTGAAATTGTTCCAAGTAACTGCTAAGAGGACAGGAACTGCCTTTATACGCAGAAAGAGGTTATTTCTGGGAATTCTTTGACCTCTAAAGCACCTGGGGCTTTTCAACAATGAAACAGATGAAGGCTGCAGCCTTCCCTTTGTTACTGTCTTTATATTTATTATGAGTCCTGTTTCCAAGATGAACTAAATTTTGACACTGTTTCAGAGTCTCTGGAATTAATGTTAGGATAGAAACACATTCCGCCAGTACTCCAATGACAGCACTTTGTGTAGAGTTAGCTTGGAGGGCCTGCCTCTCCCCTGAGGTATATAACTGTCTTTAGTGCATTTCTTCTTGATTCTAGAATCAAATTTCTAGTTCTTTCTGTACAGTTGATCTTCCTTGGTTGATTGTGCAGGTTTTTCTGCCAGAAGGGGTAGAAAAATATGTTTAAAATGGAAAATGGAATGATAAAATTATCAGATTGGCAGTGGGACCAAGAGAGAGTATAGAACCAGAAACTGCTTTTAAATTATCTCAGAAATGCACAGATTTCCTGTTGACAGGATGTCTTTTGAGAAAGGCTTTAATTTGACTACAATATTGACTACATCATAACCATTTCAGATTTTCTGTGAGAGTATAAAATTGAAAGGGTTGTAAGGACTTCTCTGAACTCATTGAAACTCCCATGTTTGAAGATTTGCTTGAGAACCTTGCTGAAGCTGGGCTCAGATGGATTTCACTTAGCTGACAACGTTTGCTTGGATAAGAGAAATTTTAACTTGTCAGGTGTATTTAGTGATGACAGAGACACTGAAGCCTAGCAATGTAAAGATATCACCTGTATCACACTAGTGTTAAGCACACTGTAAGCTACTGCCTAACGTGTAAAAAAGATAAAATTTGAGAAGAATCTGTAAGTATATATGATAAGAGTTTTCAGAAATAGTCATGGACTAGTGCGCTTCAAGCTCTGTACTACACATGGTACTATCCATGTCAACAGCCCAAACTAAATCAATATATTATAATAGTTTTAAGAGTTGTTTAATTCTTCATCCATTTTGCTTTTATTCCTTCTTATTTATGTATGTCTCTGCATGCTAGCCTTCTTTGTCCACTTCCCCTATATTTTATTTAATCTTGAGATACAACCAGAAAAGGTTCACACAGCAGGAAGATGGTGATGGTACGTAAAGAATGACTTCTGCATGAGGGACAATGAATAGGGTAAGACTATAAAAAAAGAGAAAATTGAACCATGGGAGATTATGAAAGCATGATGACTGGCATAGAGAGGGTTAGTGACGTTATTTTTTTCAGATTTTTTTCTTCATTCTGCTCAGTGCAAGAGCTAGAGGGCATGAAAAGAAGCTGGTTAGGAGTAACATTCATAATAAGAAAGAAAGTTGAACAAATAAACAAAGTGGGGTGACCCCTTCTGCAACGTGCAGTTGTGCTGTGGAACTGCTGCCACAAGGAGGTCATGGACATCAAATCACACTTTTAAGAGAAGTCTGGAAAAGTGTGGGAAAATTAAATCCCCTGAATTTAGATAACTATAAAAGTTCAGAAACATCCAGCTCAGAAAGAACCAAAGTTCAGGACATCCAGAGGCTATGAGCATTTGTTTGCCAAGTTCTTATATTCTTTCTTTTGATCCCTGATGCATGAAACAGGGCATGGGACAAAAATAATTTTGAAGTTGACATTGCAGCCATTTTTTTTTTTCATGTTGTTTTAGCTAGATTTTGTTGAAAAGAAACTTGAAAAAAGTGTGGAAAAGAACAGGAAAAAAAAGAATAACCCAGAACAGGTACCCAGGGAGGCTGTGGCATCTCCATTGTGGGAGATACTGAACACGCAGTAGAACAAGGCACTCAGCAACTTGATGACTGCCTGTAATTCCTTTCTATGTAAATTATTCTGCAAATATGTAATTCTAAGAAATAGACTATAATCATGTCTGTACCTCTCCTGTGCAGAATACCAATTCTCAGTGTGACCATTATCATGAAACTGAATTTCAGTGCCAAAATGAAGGGCAGGTCTCCAAGAGTTTTATTACACAGTAAACCATTTGACTTCTCTTCTACATGATGCTTCTTTACATTCCTGGTGTTCTTCTGTCATGAACAATTTTTCATTAACAAATATATACTCTAAAGGAAATGGGTCACATTTTTACCTGATATTTTTACTTTCACTTTTTTCCCCCCACCACTTCTCATATTTTTATTAAGTAATTCAGTCAAAGTGCATGACTATCCATTTTTCTGTATGCAATATCAAGATACTGACCTACTTTAACAACTGAAACCTGTTCCATTACAAATGTGTACTTGGAAGGGCTTTATATATACTGTAACCTTTCAATGAAGGTATGTATCTAGGGTGACAAATGGCAGTTATGCCTCTGATGTTGAGAACAGGCCTCTTTCAGAACACGATTTATTGCACATTAAGCCATTAGCATCAACAATTTTTTACTTTTTCAGAAATAGGCAGGAACTTCATGTATTTGCAAATTTTAACAAAATAATAATAAAGAAATTAGGACTGCCTAGTAACTACAGGCAAACAAACTTCTAAAAATTTAATTACAAACATACTAGCACAGTAATAATTGGAATACCATAAAGCTTAGCAATGAACACAAAACTCAACCTTCTTCCTACATAGCCAAGACTGCAATATCACACACACTTACTGAACCTCATTGGTAAAATTAACAGTCTCCCTCAGACAATTAAAAATCATGCTGAGTACTCAGCCACAGTAAATTACAAATATAATTAAGTAAATAATAAGAAAGCCCAAGTCCCTACTTAAATATGCTGCCAATTCAGCTAATCCAAGCACAGCAAATATTAATGCAATAATTCAATGTCTACAGCTCAGCTTCTGATCTACAGTAGTAATAACACACTAAGATTTTGTCCATACTCAGAGCAAATCACTTATTTTCCCCAAGACATCAAGAGCACCATGTTACCATAATAAACTGCTCATATCTTCCATCATCCTGCCAGGGAAGGCGGGCTGAGAAGTTGAGCACTTTTAGTCTGATTGTATTTGGCACCAGTTATAGTGACACAGTCTTTTGACTATACTTCACTCTAAACTGAAAAGAAGCCAACCTGAAGGTGTTTAATGATAAAGGATTAAAATCAATGCCAATTAAAAGGCTCTGCAAAATGTGATTTTTAATTACGCTACTTTAGGAAGTGACTAGATAATCACTATTGGCATTCCCTTCTTTCTGTGTCCAAAGCACAAACAATTTATACCTTGGAAAAAACTTCTGATTTCAGCAGCTAGCACACCAATGAGAAAAAGTTTAAAGTTCTGAATTAGTGATAACTACTATGCAAGAAATGAAATGTGTCTAAAATTTTGCTGACAGCACATCACTTTCCAATAATATGCACTAGTGTTGATATTTGCTGGTATCTGTTTACAAGCTCACAGAGAAAGGATTAAATAAAATTTAATTAATTCAAACTTAAATATGTATTTATATCACTCTACAGCAGTGTGTGAATGGCAGACATTTCACCATCTCACCGCAGTTGTATTATTCTCAGCCCAACCTCATAAATATTAATTGCCTTTGAAACTGAGTTATAAGTCTGTACACGAGATAAAGGAAAAATCCCAAGCACAGGCTTTCCCTCAACATCAATCCACAGGAGGAATAAAATATTCTTTATGAAATGTTCCTGCATCAGCACCAGTGGGAAGTTCTGCAGTCTATTCTAGTTGGAGGTAAATGGTTTTAATTTGCTCTTCATTGTAACTGAAAGAATCAGTTATATAAAGCCTTAATATTTCCAAACCTGGTTTTAGTAAGAAGCTTTCACAGCTCCTCACCCAAGATTGCCCCACTGTGAGATTTTCATGCTATGTGCATGAAGAAATTGGCTCTGAAGCAGGCAGAAAACATAAACAGAAGCAAATTAAAAAAAAAAAAAGAAACCCCCAATTTTCTGTATTCACCACCCCTCTGAGAAGCCTATGTACATTAAACAGAAATAGTTACAAAACACTAAACTAACAACTGTGCTAAAGGGTTGAGAGAAAGAAAAAATTCTGATTGCAACCAGTGAGAGAGCAAAGAAAGAAAGAAAGGCCACAGGCAACACCTATGACCACTCTCACTCTCACAGCTGCTGCATTACTCCTGTCGATAACCTCTCACACTACCTTGCTTGTGTCTGACTGACACAGGTACTTCCAGTGAGCTGAAACTCTCGCTCCATACTGACTGTGGAGGAAGAGCCAAGCAGCTAACACAAACAGCCTTGCAGCTGCTGCAAAGAGGTCAACAAAGAATGAGACGTCTAGACCTAGCAAGGTGGCATCTGGCACATATGCACTATTATCTCAGTTTCACACAGAATCACAGAATCAATTAGGTTGGAAAAGACCACTGAGATCATCAAGTCCAACCTATGACCTAACACCACCACTTCAACTAGACCATGGCACTAAGCGTCACATCCAGTCTTTTCTTAAACATGTCCAGGGACAGTGACTCCACACCTCCCCTGGGGTGCTCAATCACTCTTTCTGTGTAGAACTTCTCCCTAACGTCCAGCCTACACCTGCCCTGGTGCAGCTTAAGACTGTATCCTCTTGTGCTGTTGCTGCTTGCCTGGGAGAAGAAACTGACCCCCACTTGCCTACAACCTCCTTTCAAGTTAGTCATGAGCAATGGAAGAAAACACGTAAAAAAGTCTCATGAAATTTGTAGAGCACATTAACAGGTCAGTCAGTCGGTCCTTTGCTCCTAAGTAAGGAAGGAAACGAGACAAAAATTTTAGCCCATGATTATTATATATAAAATAATTTTAGTCTGAAGTACTGAATAGAGACTCATTAATCCAATCCCTCTTATCTGATAATTGCATATATGGAGAAATATTTATTCACACCACATATGTGAGGGAAGTTTCTGCATTGCACCTGCATATTCAAGTGAAATGTTACAAAAAAAACCCAACTACAATCTTTTTCTTTCACATACTGTCATACATTCTATAGAATTTATGACTAAAATATCTGTATATCACAGAAGTGCTTGTAACCCAACACAGGTTTAAAAACGTCTGTACCTCAAATAACATTTCCACTAGTGTATAATAATCCTTCATAAATTACACTGGTTTCCATTTTTCTCACGGTCTTTACATTGCATTGATTCACCCTTACTTCTGTAGGTAGCATGGCAAGAATTACCATGTTTTTAAACTGCTCTAAGTTTTCATCTCTCTCTTCCTCAAAATAATGATAGGTAATAGAAGACAGGAAACAAAAAACATGGTTTACTGTTTTTCATGGTACACAGTGAAAAGTAGACAATTTCAAAGTACATCTTCTGGAACCTGCATATGAATTTTAAACATGTCCAGCTCATGTTTTTATTGCATGAAGTCCTACTCCTGCAATCATCAAAATTCCCTTTGCTTTGAAATGCTGAAAAACTGCTTCCAGCCTAAATAGCAATCATGAGGCATTTGAGCAGTTTTTGATACTGAACAAAAAAATGGCATCCAGCTGTTGCAGGGAGAAATTCTCAATTACACAGTTGGTTGAAAATGTGCTGCATAGTTAAGAACTCTACTTGTGCAGCACTATTAGGAATCTGAAAACAGGGGGATACTTTGATAATCTAGTCATAATTTTTCATAAAGGTTACATTTCTAGTAACACAAATGAATCTGTGTGACAGACCATCTGTCAAAATATTTAAGAGC
Source organism: Corapipo altera (assembly GCF_003945725.1). Classification (NCBI taxonomy): domain Eukaryota; kingdom Metazoa; phylum Chordata; class Aves; order Passeriformes; family Pipridae; genus Corapipo; species Corapipo altera. Next base: position 638,619 of record NW_020884903.1, read on the forward strand.
ACATTTATTTCTTTTTATCATTTCCTGGTGAAAAAAAGTCCTCTCCCTTTTCCTTCATGTGGTTCACTTTCACAGTGCTTTGGAGACAAAACTAAACCTCACTGCATATTATATATATATATATACCAATATATGTATATATATCCTCTGCATATTTATATAAAGCCTCTGTGTGTGACAGAGATTTTCCCTGAAAATTTTCATGGTTAAAACATCTGGCTAGGTACTGGTTTTTGCATACAGTGCACCGTTTTTTTGTTCAGTCATCATCCATTGGCTATACTTAAACTCAGACCTTCAAACCTGCTGAACAGGGCTCTGAATATTATATTGGATGTGGAAAAAAGAAGCTGTCAACAGAAAATTCATTATCTTTCCATCATGCTACACTGGGTGGTAAAATGAGAAAAGTTTACTCCTGCATGAATTCCCACCAAACTGAACGGTCTTTGTTAGTCAAGTCATGGCAGGGGTTATGTCCTGCACAAATAAGCATTCCTTTTGTTGGCAGAGAAATAGCTTTTTTTTTTTTTTTAAATCAGCATAAACCATGTATTTTTCCATCTTGTCAAGTTGAGAACAAAAGACCTAAGCAAGTTCGAACTACCTTGTCAATAGAGATGATTCAGAAGTCTGCAAATTAGGCTTAAATTAAAGCAAGTATATGTATGTATGTGCATGTTCCTAGTGCACATATAAGCAAGTCAAAAATTACAGTTTACAAAGTTTATTTTTATTAGCTGTAAATTATTTGGTTTTTTTCCTAAAAAAAAAAATAAAAAATTAACAGACAATATTTTTCTCTTTATTTTGTGCTACTAAGCAAGGTGTATCAAGACAATTTCATGGAATCATGAATGTGGTACCTTAGTCCCAGGAGTTTGCTGCTGGCCTATCACTGTTCACACTGGCTGCCTATATTGCTGTTGATTTGAATGGGACCATAGGTTGAAGTAAAAAGCCTTTTAAGAATTCCACACAATGCAATCGGGTTTATCATATCTAGTTAGACAAGCCCTGGTTTTCAATTACATTTTACTGTGACAAAATTGGAAAAAAAATCACCTATTCAGGAGAATTTTTATACATATTTTTTTTGATTACAGATTTCACAGAGTACCAGTAAGCAAGAGAACTGTACAAGGACAAAGAGAGAACACAACTCCTGTAACTGTGTGTTGTTTTTTGCTTAATTCCTTTATTAACTGCTTGATTAGTTAGTTTGTGCAGTACCTAGGAAATGTAAAGCAGTAATAAGTGCTAATTAATAATTTAAATAATATACAACTACTGTAGCAAATTGTACAAACATAGCAAAAAAAAAAAGAACTGCATAATGATGAAGAATGAAGCTTACAATGCTCACAAACTTCCTTCATTAGGAAAAACAAAACAGGAAAGCAGTCATAGGCAGCAAGCAGTAGGCTGTAGCTGCAGAAAGCCTGCTTCATGGGGAGCAACAGAAGCAAGAGATGAGGTGAATGAATGATACTAAAAGCACTGCCCAACCGCTTGTATTAAGGACAACATACGGTGGAAAAGAAGCAGAACTGCAAGGGAAAAATGACAGTTTCATTGAATTGTAAATGAGAGGTAATAATTTCAACATCCACTGTGACAGACTACTTCTATGTCTTATTATAAGCTCTGCTGGATGTTGCTTTAAACCAATTAATAAGAGGAACCAGTTGATGCAACAGCATCTAGTGCAGTAAGTTTGGAAGTGGAAAGGTGCTTCTGCTAGTGCTTTCTGGTGACCTAATGAACCTGCTCTAACTGGAACAGCAGTTTCTGCTGTCAGAACAACTTAAAAGCTGAGTGATAAAGAGGAGACAGCATTTATCACTTTTTCCAAGTCCAAAATCATGCATAAATGGATGAAGCAAATGGAACAGAGTACCTAGTGAGGGTAAAAAAGCAGGAAAAATCATCTACTGGTATGAAACACACAGAAAGGACAGAGAGATCTGCTACTCTAAGAATAAAGCTATTTTGAGTTCTATGAAAACACCTGCAATGGATGAGAAGAAAGAAAGCCTTCACATCATTTATGCCAAAAGTTAAACACTTGATAGTTAAGAAGAAAGAAAGAATAAAAAAGAAAGAAAGGAAAAGGAAGGAAGGAAGGAAGGAAGAAAAAAGAAAGAAAGAAAGAAAAAATTAAAGTATTCTGCAGGTGAAAACAAAAATACTGTGACTTTCAAAGTTATGCAATGAGTAATAATGATAGTTTAAATGTACAGTTAGATGTTAAAAGGTAAAACTAATAGGAGAAAAGATGAAAAATCAAGTTAACATATGCATCATCATAAATAATAATATTAATTGTATTAAATACTATTATTTCTATGATATAAAAAGTTTTCCATATGATACTAAAGAAAGATTTAGTGCAACTTTATGAGAAGATACATTTCACTTCCTTATTTTTTGATTGGTTTATTTTCTTCAGCCTGGCAATATACACAAAACAGTCTGCAGAGATGATTTAGTAGCACAACATATAAGTGTTTTTTTACCTTGCTTTAAATATAGAGAATGCTGAAAATTCCAACAGATGCATATATTAAGAGAGAAAGAAGCCAAAACTATTTTGCAATTCCATTGTTAAGTTTGTCTAATAATGCCCAAAATGTCCGTCAGAGTTCATCTGCAATTTTCAATTAATTTTCTCTGGCACGTTATTATCTCTTTTTGTATTTCATTCTTGTTATCTTGTCCTACTGAGTCTTCCTTTTCCTAGTTTGGGGAATTTTAATTATTTATTATTTATTACATTCTCTTTCAGATCTAGTGCTAAAGCAAGCAAGGATAAACCTTTCTAGGTACTCTGTATTTTATATTGTTTACCATAATTAGAGCCAAGTATCCAGGAATCAGTTTTATTATTCTGGAAGGTATTAGAGCACCCTCTTTCTATGGTGAATCTTAAAATGAGATGTAAATCAGAGTTTTAACTTAATGGTAATGGAATGTAGGAAAAATTAGTTAATGAGTTGAAACCCTCAGTGGAAGTGCCAGGTCCTCAGCACCAACTGCTTCAGTGCACTGACCCCATCCTCTTCTGCTGAGGTAGCTTCTGAGCAGACACAGATATTGCCTGTGACACCAAGAGTCCAAACACCTTGCTGACCATCATTTGCATTTTTGGTACTTGTACTTTTTTGCTCGCAAAAAGTACATACGTCATCTCCACATGATGACAACAATCAAGTAGTTAGTAACCAAGAGGAAGCAATTCTTCAAGTACTTTTGTAATTTTGTCCTCTATCAAGCCACACTGGAGTAATAGAGGACTATCCTAGACTCAGGTTGCTGAGGGGGAACAGGCATTTTTTTAGTGGTCATGGTTGTCATTTTGTTAGTGGTCCTTCCCTTCCAGATGATGCCTCCAGACACAGAATACATCATAAGATGTATTATGCTTAGATTAGAGTTTTATGCTGAAATGATGAGGCAAGAAGGTATTTTCCTTCATGAAAGCTGAAGTTAAGGCTCCAGAAGCCATTTTTCATCTGGCTTATCTAAGCCCTACTGAAGTAAAAAGAGGGTCAGCAGACTTCATCATATTTAGAGCATAAGGAAGTGCATCTGAGCATTAATTGCAAAACCTTTGGGTCTTTTTTTGTTGTTTGTATTTCACAGTCCTTCCAGAAGATAACACTACACAAGTGCACACCTTTGGTTTCTTCACACTTTAAAGCTCCACTTTATTTAGGTTGGCATCTTTTGCAGTTATTTCAAGTTTTGTAAATAGATTGTAATTGTATGTGTATATATCTTAGTGAAAGAAAAGGTTTTTTTAATTATTTTTTGCTACCGTCTGAAAAAACTCCAGTCAACAGACCTTGTGTTTTGCTAGCTGAACACAAAGACCTACACGTACTAAAACTTGACCATGCGGGACATGGAAGGACCATTTTATGCACAAAGTGACATATGAATTGCTCAGCTTTGACCTTGTGCATTTATGTGCCCCCACACAAAGAAGAAAATTAGTTGGGGCAATTTTACCAAGTTTTCACAGGAATAAATAGTTAATTTTTAGTGTCTCTGAGCTAACAAATCTCATAGAATTCCCCTAGAATTCAGAAAATACCATCAACAGATGAATCTTCATGACACGCTACAAAAATGTTTATTGTTTAAGCCTATGATGACATACTGGGTGCTACACGGTGCATGACTCATGGTCCTAATGAAGACTTTGTAACAGAACTGGCAATATCCTAAGTATACTCATCATCGTTTTGCCAGATCATTTGGTAAATAATGGCAAATAACAACCTTAGGATGGAAAGCCATCCTCAAAACATCATCAAGTTGTTTCTCAGATGCCTTTTGTCTTCTTCCATTTTTTAAATAGTCAACTAATTACTGTGACAGAGAAATCAGTTCTTGATATGAGAAGATTCCTTCCAACAAATTCCCTGAATGAGTACAAAGTATTTTCTATTTTAATTTTCCCAACCTATATAAACTCCATAACCTTCTAGAAATATTCTTCTACTATCTGGAACTTTGTTGCTACTGACTTTTCAAATTCTCTTTTTGTTAACTATGTTTCTCCAAAGTCCTACTTAAAATGTAGTAATATTTATAAAATAACATATTCAGAGATTTTTTTTTAACATAAGCTCTTGAGGAAGTGATTAATAAATCCACTGGGAAAATAAGCAATTAATGACTTTGGCATTCTCTCTATATAATGTTGGCTGAATGTCTGAATGTGTTCACTTTGTTCCTTTGCAGTCTGAGCTGTTGATTGGTAACATTGGCTTCTGTCTGCTACATTACAGAAGACATCAGATCAGAGATGTCCACGTTACTGAACGCAAAATACCAGAACAATACAGTATATAAGTAGCAGCACTTGAATAATTCTCTGTTGTAGCAGCCACTTGTAATATAAACATCAAATGCACAGACTTGATTGATTTTGATGAATAAATTTTCTGTTCCAGACTTCCTCAACAAACCATGACTGTCTAGGTGTTTAGCAGCTTTTGTGCAGAATCCATCACTAAATGGTATCTTTCACTTAAATAAGCTGGCACTCAAAACTTCTAATTATGGCACATCATAGGCATGGCTAGAATGGTCAGACTGTCCAACCATAAGTCCTAGCCTGTGATTTCTAAAGAAACTTTCAGATGGGAGAAACGCTCCTTTAAACTGACATAGATTGCACTGAGGTTCCTCTTATCAAAAAGTTAAAAACTAAGCGATGAGTCAAGTGTAAAGACTTGAAGAAACAAAAGTTTGACGTAAAAATTCAAATCACTGCACTGAATGCTGAATTAATTTTATTAATAGTTTTTCAATTAGACTTCTGGCCCAAAGCAATAGAAGTACTTCACTCAGTATTTAAAAATGTGTCATCATTATAAATGGTAAGTTTTCCCAAAAAGAAGACACAATACCTCTTCTTTTAAAATCATTTTAACAGGAAAGCAAAACAACTTTATGGGAAAAAAAGTCTTTATTTTGAATGCAACTACAGTGAGTACTGGTTTTCTGTTCAAGAAAACAGTATGATGAGGTTTTAAATAGTTTCCAAGCATTTTTTTGAGTAACCTGTAGAAATAAATTTGTGAGCCTCATTTTTCATTTGCAAGCAGAATGAGTCACAGCTAAAGATTTTTAATGATTTTTAAATCTTTAAACATTTTTAATGCACTCTTTGTAAAAAACATCAGATCGTGACATCACTGCATACAATTTGCATTCATTGTAAATTGCTTTTATAAAGAAATTCCTATTGCAATTGCATAAAACTTAGTAAAACAGAATTTCACCAGGTGTCTTCACCATGATTTGCTTCGATTTTTTTTCCCGTTATTAGGCTAGTAGAAATTAGCCTTGTTACTTGGCTGAACATTTTGTGGCTTTCTGGAAAAATAGGTTTTTCAGTTGAAGTTCTGGAGCACAAGACGAACAATCCAGTAAAACCTCTAAACTAAGTCTGACTGTAATATGTATCTGCTGTTCTGCTGATTACGATGCCTGTTGAAATATTCAAACCAATCGCATCAGGACATGAAACATAAATACCAATATGCTGTTTATTGAACTCAAACAAGTCTTCCTACACATTACTCAGAATCACTATTGTGCAGTACCTTTACTGAGTCCCAGCACCAATAAGCATGGTATTTTAAAGTTGGCCAAGCCAACAAAAAATTATACACTAACCCATCTGATTTATCAAGTCTGATTGCAACAACAACCAAACCTTCCTTACAACTCCGTTATCCTCAGCTGTGCTCCAAGAACACAATTTCTTGGCCCAGAGAGTGCTGGTGAACGGGGTTGCATCCAGTTGGCGGACGGTCACCAGTGGTGTTCCCCAGGGGTCAGTGCTGGGCCCAGTCCTTTTTAACATGTTTATCGATGATTTAGATGAGGGGATTGAGTCCATCATCAGCAAATTTGCAGATGACACCAAGTTGGGAGGGAGTGTCGACCTGCCGGAAGGCAGGAGGGCTCTGCAGAGGGATCTGGATAGACTGGAGAGATGGGCTGACTCCAATGGAAAGAAGTTCAACAAGGCCAAGTGCTGGGTCCTGCACTTTGGCCACAGCAACCCCCTGCAGCGCTACAGGCTGGGGACAGAGTGGCTGGAGAGCAGCCAGGCAGAAAGGGACCTGGGAGTGCTGATTGACAGGAGGCTGAACATGAGCCAGCAGTGTGCCCAGGTGGCCAAGAAGGCCAATGGCATCCTGGCCTGCATCAAGAACAGTGTGGCCAGCAGGACCAGGGAAGTGATCCTTCCCCTGTACTCTGCATTGGTGAGGCCACACCTTGAGTATTGTGTTCAGCTCTGGGTCCCTCAGTTCAGGAAGGATATTGAGGTGCTGGAGCGGGTCCAGAGAAGAGCAACAAGGCTGGCAAAGGGCCTTGAGCACAAGTCCTATGAGGAGAGGCTGAGGGAGCTGGAGTTGTTCAGTCTGGAGAAGAGAAGGCTTAGAGGCGACCTCATCACTCTCTTCAACTACCTGAAGGGAGGTTATAGCCAGGTGGGGGTTGGTCTCTTCTCCCAGGCAACCAACAATAGGACAAGGGGACATGGGTTCAAGCTCTGCCAGGGGAGGTTTAGGTTAGATGTTAGGAAGAAATTCTTTACAGAGAGGGTTATCAGGCATTGGAACGGCCTACCCAGAGAGGTGGTGGATTCACCATCCCTGGAGGTTTTTAAAAAGAGATTGGACGTGGCCCTTAGTGCCGTGATATAGTAATTGGAGTTGGATCAGAGGTTGGACTTGATGATCTTGGAGGTCTTTTCCAACCCAATCTATTCTATGATTCTTTTTGTCTTGGAAGAATTTTCTTCTCAAGAATAATTATCAGTATGAATGTTCTGTAGCAATGTCCTCATTAGATCTGACCAGCAGCCAGTGTACCTGAGTATCACATCTGCAACAGACACCAAAGCCAGGAAAGTCAAAGAAAATCCAAGTCATGGAACTGTTGCCATGTGCCTTGCAGTAGCACAGCTGATCTACTTCAGTTCCCAAAGGTCCTGCTAAGGTAACGCACATGATTGAATTGCTGACCTATAGCAAATCTACCCCATCTATGCGAGTTATTACCTTTTCTATCTCTTCTTTGCTCACTATCAAAATTAAAATCTCTTTTTCTATAGTCACATTTTCCCCCAGTTCTTTCTTCCATTTTGAGGAAAAAAAAAATACAATTGAAAAGTGTCAACTTGTGATGGGCAAGAAATTATTGAAGAACACTCAATATCTTGAGATCCTAAACGTTAGAATACAGAAATGCGAATGAATAAAGGATTTTGCATGTAAAATACTGAACTGCTATCATATCAGTTTTGAAACCAATTCACTGATGTGTCATTCCATACAAGGAGATGAACTGGCATACCACAATTGACAATTTCATTGGAAGTACTGAACTGGAAGCTATTAAGAACGTAATCAAAAGCTGAGGCAATTATATACAATAACAAAGACGATAGTGTTTCTATGGCAGTTGCTAATGTCATAAGTTGCTCAGCACTACAGCAAGCAAGTGTACCCTCTTTGCAACAAACTAGACGGAGATGTCCTATGCACTTCTGGCATCTGTTTCTCTCTGACATAAAGAGAAAATATCAGAAGAATTTCTGCTGTGCACTTGTCAACCTTTGTCTTGGAATTCTGCTGTGTTTAATTATTGTATACAAACATATTGAGAAAGTTAAAACAGGTATCGGACAAAGTAATCATGTTACAAGATACAAAAGAAATTATAAATATCCCAACTCAAATAACAGTATACTTTTTCTTTAAAAAAAAGCAAACATCTATCACGTAAAATAGTGTTTGCTTAAGTTTTCATGAAGCATCAAAAAATTAGCAGTTTGTCTTTTTTTTAACCACCCAGTTTAACCCTGTTTCTCTGAAATTCAATTTCTTATGCAGGGCTCTCACATCCTTTATATTCTATAGAGTATCTACACAACCTGTACTTCTCCAAATCACAGCTATTTCAATCCTACAAAGGAGTCCTGTTCACTCCAGTTTAACTGTCCTTTTAGTATTTTAAGATAGCTGTATGCATATAGATAAATTCACAATGCCTCTAAACATAAAATCTGGGTATAACCACTTCACAGTTCTGCCTGTACAAAGCTGTATATGTAGTGGTATGTCTACCTGCAATAGAATAGTACTGATCTCAGGTTAGCCAGTTCTTCAGATCCAAGGGAAGTTTGCATCCCATCACCAGCAGAGGGTTCCACAGTAAAGGATGATTAATGATTTTCCTACTTTTTCCTTTTCCAGGTTGTTCACATTTTCACAATTTGGAAATAAATTGCATAGTTTAATCTGCCAATGAGTCATTTGCTATGAGTACCAGACACACACAAGGAGGTCAGAAATTCTAATAGTGCTGATTACAACACAATTACTGACTCATTTTGCCTTCCTTTAACTATGCAGAGAGCTGTACAGAACTGGTTGGTGTGTCTACGTGTTCAGAAGATACACATTTATTTTTGTCACATGAGGCAGATATGTGCTGTGCTGGTGGTGTGGGACTGGATCACAGTTTTTAAGGATTCTTTTAATGTTTGCGTTTCTTTTAACAATTCTCCATAGTGGGACTCGTTTGGGGTTTTTTTAATAAATGTATGATGCCTAGAACCATAAGCCTTAGATTGTTGATCGGACTTCCCACATACTGCAATGACCTCCGCATTAAACGGCAGCACCATAATAGTATTAGGAGCCTTTTTTGATGGCAATGCATTAATGAAACAAAGCTCCAATTCACAGTTTAAGCACATGAGAAAAAAAAAGCCAGCTAAAGCAGGGGAGAATGCTACTGAAGCAGGAAATGCTTTAATACCAGATGCAGCTGAGCTCCTTCAATAGAGCTCACTTTGACTGCAAGATGAAGAGATGGATGAGATGGAATTCAGTCAGGACTGAATCAGACTGGTAGGGATATCTGTCAAGTATTTGGGTTTAATTTGGCTTTGCACAACCTAGGGATTGTCCTTGGTGGGTTAGACAGGTTTTCACATAGATAATTGTATATGTGTGTTTCCGATTAAAATGAATTTCACTCAAAAATGTCAAGAAAAAATGTATTATTAGATCAAATTAATACTTCAGAGTCTATTTTGCAAAATATTTTTTCGGTATACACAGAACAGTACTTAAGCAGTTCTAAGAAGGAGTATCTCCCTTTGACTTCTAGAGCTATATGTAGTGTAATAAAATGGCCTACCTGAACAGAGCATGGACTCTGTCACAGAAAAGATGGTATGGAACTTTTTAATGTTAACTTTATTTGCAGAATAGACACTGGTTTTAAGGATAGGGGTAAAAATAATTTACCAAGTCTCAGTCATCTGGCACATAGCCTAGATTTCAAACTTTCAAAAATTAGAGCACAATTAAACATACTATTCCAGCAGCAGCATCATGACACACAAGATTTTCCACCTGCAGCTTCCCCTCAGCTGCTCACAAGCCCCTTCCTGTTAGACTTGACAACTCAACTGCACCTGTAGCCACTCTCTAATCCAACCCCACCAAATGCAGTTTAGCTTGAACTCTTTTTATTATTTCTTCATTATTTAAAACAGGCCTTTTTTGAGAGAACAAGGCTGGGGAGCAGCCAAACTTCATAAGCATATTGGAGTTGATTTTACTAAGCATCATCCAAACTACACACTCCTCTGAATCACAAAGAAAAGCTGCTACATCAGAAAAAGGATTAATTACTTTCAAGATAAAACAAGAAGCAATTACAGATAACATGATCTCTCATTTTAGGTCTTCTTTTAGACACAGAATCTCTGAAATAAAAACAGATTAATTCATTGCCCCTTACTGTCTTTTTAAAAGCTCTTTTGAAATACTACACTATTTTATTTCATTGTATTGAACAGGTGTTACATTTTACAAAGGCTGAACAAATTTACAGTCTACCAAAGTAAAAATGAGCAATTTATCATTTATGAAGCAGATAATTCACAGTCCCTTAACAATTTTTTAACACTTCGATTCTCCTGCACTTTGGATTGAAACCTATGTGCTTAATTCAATTCAAATTATCTTTTATGCCCATTTTTCCTGTAATCAAACAGTGTCCCAGTTAAAGCAAATTACATATATATTAATGTTTTGAAAGTTATTTGTAATAAAATTATATTAAAGATGCAATTATGAATCTTAAAATTTCAAATTCATGCTGCATGTTGAAATAGTTTATCTGCAACAGTCATGAAAGGGTAAAGATATAAATATATCATGATTTCATAAATAGAGCTTTTGGAGATATTTAATGATAATCATATTCCCTGCATGTTATATAATCAGTAAAGTTGGTTTTTTTCTGACTATTTTGAGATGTTTATTTTCTCTTGAATTACATATCTAGTCAGGAGATGGCTGCTAATTTCTAGTAAATTTTCCCCTAGATAAACACGGTTGGTTTAACATCTTTTAAAAACTACTGCTGTTTTTGCAGGTTATAGTCCACATTTGAAGGTGTATGAAAAGCAAAGGAATTTCATAAGAATCCCCCAAAAGCTGCCAGAAATTCAATTTTTCCTATGTAGAGTTGGATACAATAAAAAGGTGACACAACCAGCAGTGAAAATGCAGCTGTTCTTGAACTCCTTTTTCAACAAACCGATGAAACAATGCTTATTCACACTCGGCACTTCAGGGAAATATTAACAGTTTCCTAAAACATAAATGGAAGAAGGTCTTACCTTGATACTATCTGAGTTTGAAGTTGTAAGTATTCTGACATGATTGCCACTTCCTTAGCATGAGAGAGAAAGCCAACATTCCCACATTTCAACATGGATGCTGAGAATATAGAGCTAGAAAGACCTCTGTAATAGATTATCACATCTGACACGTTTAATCAGTTTTGACACACAGCCTCCTCCTTTTGCCAGTCCTAAAAAGATTGTCCTTGAAAGGGCAAACAAACTCTGGACTTCTGAAGGAACAAAGATTACTGTAAATCCAGGTGAGGGAGCGTATCTTCCCATAGGCCATCTTTTCTTTTTTTTTTTTGTGTGGAGAAAATGGAGAAAAATTGCCTGTCGCAAGATTGTGTGCTTGGATCTGTCCTATTTTAAAGCTTTATAAATGCAGCAATTCAAAGGACTGTTGCTTATAGCAACAAAAAAAAGATAGGACAGATGGAGAGGGGTAAAGCATTACTGCAAACCCATCATTGTGCTTAGCAAATTTACACCCTGAGAGTATGTTGGGGTTTGATAAAGGAAGCAAATGACAAACATTAATGGTGCAGTAATGATGTCAGTGCCGTTGCTGGTCAGTGTTCACGTATCCTAAGTCACCCTTAAGAGGCCTTCTATAATTTAAACACAGGCACTTATCTCTCAAAAGTGTGTCTCAAGCCCATGGACTGATAAGGCTTTTTTTTTTTTTTTTTAATGGACAGCAAATAAATTCGCTATCAACTAATTACCTCACTATGTTTCATTTTACTTAGAGATAAATATTTCCAGGCATAAAGTAGTAAATATTACCAAGGAAAATAAAAATGTTATCACTAAAGATCAGCCTTTCAGTAAAACCAGAGCAAGCTGAACAGCTATGATTGTGCCAGCACATGCTTTTCATATGATAGAAAATAATACATTATATAATAACTGCATAACCATTACCTAAGAAAACATGAATTTTCAGTGATGGCACAAACATGTTTTCAATTGATCTACAGCAGTAGATAAGATCTGACTAACTACAAAACAACCTGACCAAAGTGTACACATAATTTGTTTGAGGTCAACAGCAACATCAAAGGATCAGAGTTCTCCATCTACAGTTCTCCACCTACTGGCAAACGAAGTGAAGCTACCCTTTCATCACCAGTAATTTCTGCTGCTAAGACAAGGAAAATTATTTTTGGCAAATTCTTATGAAGAATTGATTTTTTATTACCACTGTTATCCCTGCTGTTGGTACATCTTTTCTCTCTTCAGTAATACATCCACAGTAGTCCTCAATGTTTATTCTTCCACAGCAAAGTCCAATATAGGTAGCTGTTAGTGATTCCCTCTCCCAACAAACCCACTGGTTATGCAAACTGGATGCATATTTTAATGAGCTGTTAGGCTGCTTCTGCATTGCCTATCAGCATCAGTCTTGCCTGTCAAACCACCACATGACAGCTGAGTTTGGTTAAACAACACATAAGAACTCAGTCATCACAGGAGATGGGGTACATGTAGGAATATAACATAGTCTCCTCTCTCCCAGCAGCACTGGCTTAGGCATACCAGTTAAAATAAATTTTGCACATGAACTCACATAGATACCTCTTTTGTAAATAGCTTCACTTTTTAACATAATTACAGAGTAGAAGCCATTGTTGACAAGATGTGTCATCCCGGAAAGCCAGTGACAACATGTATCTTGCGAAGTGGCATGGACTGTTATGCTAAAATTTGTGAAAGGCAAATTTTTGCATGTTTTCAGGAAGGCAGATGACTACTCTGGAAGCACTACAAACATGAAAAACAACTGCTTTCACTCTGAAATACTCTGAGTGATGTAGGAACAAGGAAATATAAAGCAAGGGTCATGACCTTGGTACCATGCCTGGAATCTGGTGCATGTGACATCAACTTTTATAGGTTCCATGAGAATTTTACAGGCCTGTAAGAATAGAAGTGTTGGATGTAAAGATAAAATACAAAGTATGGGGAAACACGGCGTTTGCAAAAAGAAGTCATGCTTCATTATGCAGCATGTGTTCTTTGAAGGCATTTATGACCACATGGATAAAAATGATTCATTCATCTACCCTGCTGAATTTCCACTTCGATTTTCAAAATTACTCTGACAATGTTCCTCACAAAGGAAAAAACAGGGCCACTGAATTTTGGTGCATGAGGTCTTGACAGGCTTTCTTTGAGTCAGTCTGCAGGGAAAGGCAGGTATGTGGTTCAGGTCAAGAACACAGCCTTGGTATCTGTTGAGTCTTCCAGTATCCAGGCAGACTGGTTTGAAGAAGTTCCTCCTTCCAATTTAGTGCATCTCCTCATCTTCAGTGCTACTATTTTTAATGACTGATAGGAATACTGTTTAGTAACACCTTCATAGCACATGACTGTGTCACCATAACCATCAGATTTGTAGGGAACTAGGCATGATGCTGTAGCTGAGTCCTTCTTTCCAAGATGGATTGGGAAAGCCTTTTAGGCACTGGTGCATATGTATCTTTTTCTCACAGTTTTCACTTGGCATAGACCCCTCAAAGAAAAAAATGAAAATTAAAAAAACAAGCTTTCATTTGGAACAGTGACATGCTTTCTGCAGGAAGAAGGAACATAGCTTCAATCTACTTCTAAGTCCTTTTCACCGGTGTAAACCAGCATTTTGTTGGTTGATTCAATTTGTGGTTGGAAAAGAGAATTCCATGTAAGTTTTCTACAGAGGATCTTTACCATTTGTTTGCCTCAGCAAGATTCTACCTTATTGTGAAGCTCAGCAACTTCAAAATAATTGTTTTCTATCCATTCATTTGAAATTTTGGATAGCAGTCTTATTATGACAGGATGTGGATTTTTCAGTATGAATAGAGTATTTTGTTAATGTTTATATCCAATCATTTAGGAACCAGCTGCTTCATAAATATTATCAAATCATCTTCACCCTCTGAAAGATCAAATAATCTAATATTAATCTTGTGGATTCATCTCAGAGAATTTTGTTCACCTTTGAATGGTTAGTAGCAGTCTGAGACAAAAAGTACATTTTATAATCCTCTTTTTGCAGTGTTTCAAGCTTTAAAAGTTTTAATGTACACCACATCTATCTAGGTTTCCACATTTGATAAATGTACTCTTGCAAAATCCATTTACCATCAAAGCTGTTACAGTACCTGCGCACATTAAAAAGTTCTATTAAACTATTTAATCAATAAATTAATGAAATGGTTCTTTTTAGGCTCGAATCACTGGAGAAATGGCTAAATGACCATAGAAAAATAATTCTTTATATTTATTTTCCCCTCTCTTTATAAGATGATGTCATTCTGTATGCTCAGGCCAGATTTTGGTTCTCTCATTGCCCTTCAATCTGTTACTTAGGGGCTAGAGCCTAAGGAAAACATCTGAACAAATGACTAAACTTCCCATAATTCTCAAAAGTGACAACTATCACAGTGAAGTCACATCATAGAAGAGGCTCAAGAAGAGCCCTGCACTTGCTATGAGATGAAATTTGCCTGTCACGGAAGACAAAAGAATATTAATAGCTTTTTGCTGTGTGCTTAATGAAATACTTCCCAGACTACTCTCAAGCTCCTTCATTAAGAACAATAACCTCTTTTTTTCCTGAGATCAGCACACAGTTTTAATACAGAAAACACCTTATCAAGTGAAGTTTGTTCTATTTTTGTTGCTCTAGACAATAAAACCTACAATAGTAGTGATTCAAATATAAGCAATTTTCAGACATAAAATATGACTGCAAGTATCATTCAAACAAATTACCTTCAAATCAGCCAAGAATTACAAGAATAGTTCTTGATTTGAATAACATACCACTATAAATTCATCGTGATGGAGTAAGATCTTAAACACAAAATGCTTTAGTAAGAGAAAGGACATCAACAACAATCAGGTCACAAAGTTTCTTCAGAGAACCCTAGGTCAGTATTGATGTTACCTCTGTTGATCTCTTCTTTTGTTTCTTATAGTCAGAAAAGAGGAAATGAGGGACAATTTATTATGATTGTTTTACACAATATTTGAGAGTGATCATAGGGAAGAGTTATTGACTCTTAAGTTTCAGCTATAAACATAGGAAAAAATAAGGAGAAAAAACACTGAACACAGGACTGAGTCTGGAAATAAGAGCAGAAAAGGAAAAAAAAAATTACGTTAAGGACAAAAAACACGACAGCAAGGCTAGAAATAAGAGTGCAAAACAGGAAAAACGCAAAGACTTGTTAAAGGTGTATAAAAGACTACTTACATCAACATTCTCACTTTTAGAATAGCTTTGTTTTCTGCTGGTCTTTTTAATGGGTCTTGAAATATTTATGATCAGATTTGCACAGAGTCCATTATCAGTTAATGAGCATTAAGTATCATAGTAGCAACATACTACTGCATGACAGAGTAGTTCACCTGGCCTGTCACCATAAAAACTGACCTAGAACTCTCTGCAAGATGGCCATCTGCAACACATCAGTTGCACAACAGACATTTCCAACATCTCAAGAGAATTTACAAAAGTGTAAGAAAGCAATTCAGGAGTATTTTTTCCCCGTGTACTATTAATAGTAGTAACATGAGAATGTTAGTACAGCCATTTGGCAGCTGTACTACCATACTGAAACCTGTGATATTAGGTACTTTTCTTTATATTTAATTGCTTGCTGTTCTCAATTTCTTCTTAAAACCAAATTAATCTTTAAAGCTGAGTGACTCAGCTGCTCCATTGAAAAGAGTTGTGTCCCTGCCACATATCTTGTCCTGTAAAAATAAACTATGATGATAAATGTTTCTATTTAATACAATGCTTCTTTAACCAGGAGGTTTTTTTAATTGGACTAATATCTTTCCCTCATTTAAGAGAAAGCTATGCAATGTTTCTTATGATCTCCCCTTTTTCCATCTCCCAAGATTTCTGACTTTCAGATTACACTGAGAATTTCCCCGTGGTTGCTAACAAGGTTGATCACACACCAGGAACTCATTCTCTGCATGCAGGAGTACAGATTAGTTCAGTCTGACTATGCAGGCAAGCACTGGTCAAGACTTTCACTTAATCTCCTGTGACGTGAATGAAGAAACACACTAAATTAGCTGTGTGGAATGATTGAATCACTACAGTTGAATGATCAAATGCCAGCATAGAGCTGCCACAGAAGCTCAGGCCAGTAATGAAGCTTTTCTGCTTTACCAAATCAGTTTGTTTGGGTTTCAGGTCAGCTTTTTTAGCATGGTTCAGAAGCAGGAACTGAGCCTACATGAAGAAAGGAGAAAATGCACTACTTCTGCTTGCTGCTTCTTAAATCTAATTAAATGCTTTTACAACAGGTACTAAGGGTTCACTTCTTCAACATGATCCAAACTCTATAAGGAAATGGGTTCATTTGCTTTTAATCTACTGAGGTAGCTGCTTGCAAAGCTGCTTTTTAATTTCATGTTGCCACAGAACAAACAGAGCAAGCTGCTGCTTAATGTTATCATAGAGTGTAAGTACTAGAAAGTGCTTCTAGAGAAAGAAATTAAAATGCTAAAATAAGCACCACTTAATTCCAAATGGTAAAGTTTTGCATCATGGTGGCGTACTACAGAAATGAAAAACCAAAATTTCCAAAATAAAGAAAGCATGCTTGCTAAAATGATGACAATCTAGCCTAGAATCTCTTCATAAAACATTTCATAGTGGAGCTTTTAACTCAAGTTGGCTACACAAAAACTGAAGCAACCCACAAGCTTTAATTCCTTTTTAAAATCATGGCCAACTTTATATTTACAATCACCATGGAGATGTAGCCTACAGAATGTAATTCCATTTCACTTAGCAGTATCTGGGAGACAAATTGCCTATTTTACCTTCTCCAAATTATCATAAATGCATTCGCAAGTTCTTCAATGCATTATTTCAAGTTGATATGCTCGCTCAGTAAATACATTTCTCCCTTATGGAATTTCTTCTGAACATTAAATAAGTAAAAGAAAGCATTTCTCATTTAGGAACATCAGCTATCAGAACAAATTATGATGAGCTAAATGCTCATGATGTGCACAGAAGATCTGAATGACATCCTTAAGGATATATCTGTGACTTTTTATAGAAGATGTAACAACTGGGAAAACTTCATGCTTCAGAAAATCAGAATTTTAAATGATTCAGTAAACCTCTTTCACCATTAGAAAGATCAGCATTTTAGTGACACTGAGCTGAACCTTAAATACATAATGAAATCCAGTTCAATTTGAAGCAGGGAAGATGATATTATATACTAAAACATGGCAGCATGAGTGGAACTCTGAAAATCTTTAAATACAACTGTGTTATTAGGTGTGTAATGGCACATGAATCTGAAAAGGACTACTCTGGTTCAAGGAGAGCAGACTGAAGGCAAATTTATATCATCAGATTGCAGCCTCTGTTGCAAATGGGCATGACAGTTCCTATCTACTTTACCACTGATTGAGAGCTCCTTACTGTAGCAATACTCATGAACTCTGCTAAATTTAATTTTTATTTCCATTTGACAACAGGCAGGAAAGCACCCTGTCAGTCAGCTTTTAATAGCCATTACCTTTCACATTGCAAAAAGTCTTTCTAGATTTTAATTTCTTTTCCAAAGCTGTTTCAGAAAACTTTCAAGATGGAATAATAATGGAAATAAACAGCTCTGAATTGCATGTGGTTTAGTATGGTAGTAAAGGGGAATTGCTACCAACAAAGGCATCAGTCATAGGCCCACATCTTTTGGGAACTGACTTAAAGGGGAAGATAAGAAGCAAAGTTCTAGCATAACCAAACCCCAAATCTGCCTCATTTCAGGGTTCTGGTTACATTTAGCATCACCAGGAGTGGTGTTTCCCATCTGGTTCAGTCACCCTTTAAGAGTGCTTCTTTCCATGGAAAGCAAGATGTGGTAAGCAGAGCAGGAGGAAAAAAGCATTCTTGGTCTCACTCAGCAAGATGCTGGGACCCAGCTGGAATGCCTTCTCATATCTGGGAAACAAAGGAGCACTTCTACTATGAATTATAGGATCTCACCTTCAAGACAGTCAGCCACCTTAACTGCCAAATGTTTCAGTACCTGTTCCTCAGTATGAATGGCTTTTGCTCATCTTTTTCCTAGGCAATAGGCCATTACTGAACAAAAGACTTGGCATGGTAGACAGGAAATATAATCACAGCTTGTCAGAAACAAGGTTCTCCAAAACTGATACAACTTCTTTATTCAACCTTAATGTTATATTCACAGTAATTCTTTGATATTTTTATTACCTATAATGGTAAACAGCATAAATCTGGACAGCTTTGTAATAAGAAACACAACTCTGATAAGCAGTTTCTGTTCTGATATCACCTTTGTAGTGATAGAAAAACTTAGTGAAATATATGATCAAAATAGCTGCATAATGTACTTTGATTAACTCATGAAAAACATTCACCAGACAAAATTCAAGGCATCCATGAGACATTTCAACAACTGTGTCTTGATTCATAACAATTGAGGTTTTGACCTAAAATATTTGTGAGCTGTTTGTGAAAAATCAGGGTGGGTTTTGTCTGGGTAAAAATTGTTCCACTATAATTGATATGTTAGAGAATGATGTATTTTTAATTCAGATGTTCTATGTAAACAGCAGAGCTTATGAAGAGTTTATGAATATAAAATTAAGGATCTCTAAAATACAGGACTGCCACCTAAACCACCTTGTTAGTTCAAGATCTCTTTGTGTTTCTCTTCAGAAGTACAACATCATAAACCTGTACACTTGCAGTGCTTGCTTTTTTAACCACTGCGTGTTTCTTGTGAAGCTTTACACAAGTACAACCTAGCAATGCCCAGTATTACTCCTTGCCTGTCTCTGAAATATTATTGATCATACCTACTAATATATGCAAAAAAGAATGTAATTAAAAAACTTGCCAAAGGGACAAAAATGAGTAAATTATTTTCCAGGAAGATAATTAACTCTATTCCAGCAAAAGAAGGATAGAAATTTAGGATTTTATCACAAATAACATTTTTTAACATTTATTAAAAAGCTGAAACTACACAAGTCTAATGCCCTTTTAAAGAGGAAATGTATTTAGTTGTTAAACCAGAATAATGGAATTGACATAATTTCGGTTAATAGACTATTTTTGCGAAGGTCTTATTTTATATGAGTATGCAAATTACTTCTCATCTCTCTGCTCCACTTTTGCCCTCTGTAAAAGTGAGATGACAACCACATTTTGAAAAACAGATGTATTGAACCATCCTTCCTTCAAGATGCAAAAGCACACACAGCTCTTAGATAAAAAAGATTCTTTTGCAGGATGCCCTTAACCACTTTTCTTTCTTTTTGAGCAGGGATGTGTGAACGCTTTCCTAAACTATAACCTTGAGACTCTTATGAGAAGAGACATTACTATGTGCACACTTAATTTCTTTTTTAATAACAAATCATATTTATATGCTTAGATCTTATAATGGCAAAGAAACTAGCAGCATTTCAACATAAATCTATGCAAAAGAAAAAAATCATAACAGATCAGACTCATACTTTCGCTGAGTTTGTGGACTGCACAGTACAAACCGATGTGGCACATATTGAGGAGTAAACGCAGCCACAGGTGAAGAGCTCATATTGCTTATATACGTCATGAGTTAACTTCTTGCCTATTTCATGGTAAAAACAGTAACATAGAATCATAGAATAGTTTGGGTTGAAAGAGATCTTAAAGGTCACCTAGTTCAACCCCTCTGCAATGAGCAGGGACATCTTCAACTAGATCAGGTTGCTCAGATCCCCATCCAATCTGACTTTGAAAGTTTCCAGGGATGGAGCATCTAGCACCTTTCTGGGCAACTTGTTTCATGGCTCTCATTGTAAAAATCTTCCTTATATGTAGTCTAAATCTACCCTCTTCTAGGTTAAAATCATTACTCCTTGTCCTACTGCTACAGGCCCTACTTAAAAGTATGTGTCTATCTTTCTTGTAGGCCCCCTTTAGGTACTGGAAGGTTGCTCTAAGGTCTCCCTGGAGCCTTATCTCCAGGATGAAAAACCCAACTCACAAAGACTATCCTCACAGGAGAGGTGCTCCAACACTCCGACCATCTTTGTGGCCCTCCTCTGGACTTGCTCCAACAGGTCCACATCCTTCTTATTCTGAGAAACCCAGAGCTGAAAGCAGTGCTCCAGGTGGGGTCTCAGGAGAGTGAAGTAGAGGGGGAGAATCACTTCCCTTGACCTACTGGCCACACTTCTTTTGATGCAGTCCAGGATACAATTGGCTTTCTGGGCTGCAAGCACTCCTTGCTGGCTCATATCCATTACTGTCCACTAGCACACCCCAGTCCTTTTCAGCAGGACTGCTCTCAATCCCTTCATCCCGCAGCCTGTATTGAAACCTGGGTGTCACCCCAACCCAGATGCAGGACCTTGGCCTTGGCCTTGTTAAACTTCATGAAGTTCCCATGTGCCCACTTCCTGAGCCTGTCCATGTCCCTTTGGGTGGCATCCTGTCCCTAGGTTGTGTCAACCACACCACTCAGCATGACATAGTAATGTCTGTAGAAATAATGGTGATTACAAAAGATAGGTGACAATGACACAGCCATTTTCCAAGAATTTTGCAGCCTACTTATGTCATCACATAAATTACCTCTTAACTGAAAAGTACATTCACTTAAGAGTCACCTGCAGTATTTTATTTCTTACTTATTCTACACATTGTCAGGTTTCATGTACTTGAACAAAGATGTCACCTAATTCTGATCCTCTAACTACTTTCTAATTTATAATAGTGTCCAGAGCCCTGGGTTGCAGACTGCAGCACTGATAAAGCTGTTGTATACGATGAAAGAAAGTCTCAGTTTTATTACCTAAGTGTCAACAGCTACTTTTGAACCCTTGTAAATATATGAACAATCCTGTTTTACAAATAAGAAGGAAAGACAAATGACTCAACTCTGAATCCTATTAGATACTGGAAGAGGAAATTCCTGGCTCAGCCTGTTAAGCAGACCGGCTAGTAATTCTTAATGTTTTTACTGAATTTTACTATTCTTTTCCTTGTTTCTCTCCCATATTAAGACCTGGACTAAACTCAAACAAATTTCCACAGGTTCACATAATTCACTTAGACTCCCCTCTCATTCTTAACAGTGACTAGGAATAGATGTTATTTGATACCCTTTATTTTTATGTTGCATCACCGCAATCATATGTTTTATTTTCACTTTTAAAAAGGGTTTTTAAACCACTTAAATAGAGAATTTCAGTTTCTTGTCTTCCTTGTCTTCTCTCTTCTTGACACTGTTGGGTTAAATTTATCCAGTGTTTCCAGGACTCGATGCTGCAAGGTACATTAAAAGATTCATCTGAGATCCTCAAAACTGTGGAAGAATTTCTGTAATCCCCTAATGGAATGTGACTGAATGACAATTTGTAGTATTACCAATTTTTGTAAGTATATTTAGAGATTATGTTCAAATAACAGTATTTTCATATGCCTCTATGCATTGTAACCAAAGAACTCTTGCATTAGCTGAAACCTATGCTCTAAGCAGATCTCATTCCTCCTGGAAATATATGTTCCACTTGGTTACACAGTATGGAAAGTAGGGAAAAGTGCCACTTCACCTGTAGCCAAGAAAATGGGTGGAGCTGGAGTTCTGTACAGAAAAAAAAAATGCTGTGATATCACTACACTTCATCTCAACCTCTTAAAAAACATTTCATTCAACTTCAGCAATCCCTTTGATCTATTCAATAGAAAAGATACATAAAGCTACTATAAATCCATATAAATCCATTTCGTATATGACTTGAAAGAGTAAATTCCATTCCTCTGAGAGAACCCTGCACACCTCACTGAGAAAAAATCAAGAGCTGTGTTGGAGAACTGGTAAATAATTTCATGCAAAATATGGTGAAATCCAATCTCTGCAGTTGTATTCATTCTCCATTTCACATAGCAGTGTGCTTGCAACTACCACCAAGGGCAGTCAACAGAAGCCTTTATTTTGGAAAAAAAAAAAAAAGGTAGCATGCCAAGAAGTTTGAAAGACTTTATTATTCGTGTATTTGAAACAGATGTCTTACTCCTTGACAATATCTAACACTAACCATCTTGTATGTGAAGCACTTACATACAATGATGAATATTCTTCAGGAAGACAGTGGGGAGGGCGATCTGGAGACAGGTAGAGAGGAGGTAAATTGGAGAATGGGAACATGAATAAATCTAACAGTGGAAGCCAGCATGGGCTCAAAGGTTTGGAGATGATTAAGGATCAAACAGAAAGTAGAAGCAAGTAATAGAGATACGGAGTAGCAGAGAGAGATGAAACTTTTCTTACTGAGCTATACTAACAAGCATAACCAGCAGGTTGAGAAAAATGGTTCTTCCTTTCTATTTGGCACTTGTGAGACCACTCTGTGAAAACTATGTCTGCTTTTATGCTTCCCAAAAAGACATTAGTATACTGGGTCAAGTCCAGCAGAGAGCCACCACAGTGACTAGGGGCCTGGAGTAGATGATATACCAGGAGAGTATGAAGGAACTGGTTTCCTCAGTATCAAGAAGAGGAGGCTATGGATGCACGGATATTACAGTAACATTCAACATTCAAGACAGAAACAGTGTCTCCTCAGTAGTGCTCAATGTAAGGTTGCAAGGCAACAGATACAAGTTTTGGCAAATGATATTCCAATTAAATTTCAGGAAAAAAAAGTTAACTGTATACATCAGTTGCCAAATCCAGGATCAGGTTTGCCCAGAAAAGCTGTAGAATCTCCATTCTTGGAGAGCCTTAAAACCTGACCATCCAAAGTCCTGAGCAACCTACTTAAGACTCCAAACTGGCTCTGTCTTTGAAACTAGCCAGAAGTCCTTTCTACTCAACTTGGTCTGTGATTCTGTGAATTTGAAATGAGGATTACACCAAAAGGACACAAAGTGAGAGGATTTGAGATGACTAGCCGTAAGACCATACTCTACAGAGGCTAAAAATGAGGATTTTGTAACATCTCAAGACTTCTGCAACCAAATATCTGCAAAAGTTCATGACAAAACATTTGTCTCATCCCCCCTCTAGTGGTTAGTACATATAGGACCAGTCACTATTAAAACCAATTTGTAAACTCCAGTGGCAAGCACTAGAGGAGTGAAAGATATTTATCACACATTTGGTTATCAATATATTCTGACATCATGGAATTAATTTTGTTTGTTACCATCTTTTTTTTTAGGTAAGCAAAAGGCATCTTATATATTCTTTGCATTTAAGATCTCCCTCTGTTCCTAAAGTCACCTTAAATGTGCTTTCTCCTAATTTTGAAGTATTTTTTCCTCTATTTTCAAATAATTTTTGTAAGTTAGTATTTATGCATATATGCAAATACGTAGATATAGATTATTAGCTTTCTGTGTATGTGCATAATTTTTGTGGTCCCATATAAATTTACATTTGTGTGCATATTTCCTTAGTGGACTAACTTAGTAAAGCATTTCTAAGACCCATTTATTCAGACAGTCGTTGGTATTTGTGCATTACCAATTATGTCCAAGATGTTCCTGTATTCAGATCAGAGAAAAACCATATCATGTCTCCATGCCTAAACATCAAAAGAGGTATGATAACTAAATGTTAAAAGAAAAATAAGTTTAAATGCTTTGGTCAAGAATTTTAAGAAATGTGGTACTATCTACTATTTCTTAAAGAAAGTAAAAAAATAAACATTAAATTTTGCTTTTAAGTGGGCATAATATAAAAATGTTTATTTACAGAGCTACTGTTAATTGGTAATACTTGACATACGTAAAATATTCAGGGAAATATAGAAATAATTGATGTGAATGATACAAATATGATTCTTATAGCAAATACAAGTAAAGAAGTCAAAATAAGAAACGTAAAATGTTCTTTGCAAAAAAAACCAAAACGTTTAGCTGCTGGGCAAAAGAACATGAATTTCCACATACATGAGAAAGCCAGAGAATGTTTTCCAAATATTTTGATAATAGCAAGTGAAATTAAATCATTAAAGTTCATAGAAAATGAAATTACTGAGGAAAACATGCAAGAAGTGATAATTTTTACCATAGTTCCAGCTGTGGTAAAAGAATGAACATTCTCAGACTGCTTGGCCTCTAGTGTATCGAAAACATTTTTCCTTGCATCTGATCAGCAATAGTAAGGCAGCAGCTACCTTACAGGATATCAAATACCAGTTCCTTGCTCAGGAAGCTAGACATGCCTTTGTTCAGCTCTTTTAGGCAGGTGAGCGATATGGGTTTCCTAAACACAGTCTTGCATATTCACAACTGGGCAGTTTGAATTAGGTACCCGTCTGTCAAATGGTCCTACATGCAATGTTAGTTTTAAGTATTCAAAACCCTAACAATTTCAACAGGACAAAGCACCTGCCTAAAGCAAAGGTGTGCCAACCATGTGTGAGCGGGGCCACAAACATTTCAATTGGTAGCAGAGAGAGATAAACTTGTTACAACCAAGGGGACAGAAAGCACTTGTTTCCACAGCACAGAATGAAAGAGCATCTTTGACCACCAGTCACCTGCCTGACAGCCCTATTCACCTACCTCCAACAGGTGCTACTAACAGTTCACAGTACCAAAAAAAATGTACTAGGCATTTCAGGGAAAACAGTAAAAACTGCAGCCACTGTTACAACTCTTACTACAGAGAATGGCATTTAACAAAAGGGTGGAAAAAAGCTCCAGGTGGATACAATTTACTTATGGGGCAATGTCTTCATCAAGCTGCTTTTGAAAATACATGTGTTAATCAATTGTTTTAAACACATCTAAGCTACTTCTTCTACAGAAGTAACATATGCCACTCCTAGTCAGACAGTGGTGCCCAGGTGCATACTCTACAATTCAGTGTTGCACACCTGAAAGAAACTTGGAAATACAGCTTATGTTGGTATCACAAACCTCAGAAGCTGCCATTCAGTCTAAGCTTCCCTTAGTAGAAAATGAGGAGAAAGAGCCATCTCTGTATCCTCTAAATTGTGAAAGTATCTTAAATGGGAAGAAACATACTTTGTGAATGTCCTTATCTCACCACTGCCTATACAACCACCTAAAGCAACTAGCTTTGACTAGACAGTTCTTAGGTCAAGTTAAATAAAATACCCACTTTTATTTTAATTCTTTAGATTTAGATACAACTGTTGGATTAATCAAGATATAACCAAGTTAGCACCAGCTAAAAAATAGGATAAATTAAAGGCTATTTGAGGAGGTAAGCTTTTTCACAAGTATGTGAGAACAAAAAGCATATTAATCAATCCTGTTTTAACAGCCATAGCAGCATGTCAGAACTCCAGCTACAAAAACTTACTGAAATTCCATAATGCCAATGCAATGCTGGTCATTGCCAAGGGAAGGGACACCTTTTTCATAATCTTACAGACTCCAGGAAAAGAGTTGGGATGAACAAAGAGAGGAACAAAAAATCTGTTGAATAATTACTATTCTGACCAGCACAAAAACACGTTCACTAAAAAATATGGTATCCTGAATATTGTCAAGAACTCAGAAGATATAATGCATGAAAGTAATTTTTCATGTCTGCTGAAAAAAAAGAAACAGAGTATCCTTAAAGTAAAAAGCTTGCTTCATGAAAAGAAAAGTTTACAAAGCAGGACACAAAGTGAAGAGTCATATTCCACAGAGAAGTACTTCCTCTAAGATTTTTTTCTTGCATTTTTCTTCTAAAGTTACAAAATTTTCCTTAAGTTTTACAGTTCTAGGATACAAAATGAAAAAAAAAAAAATATTCAGATGGCAATTGACTGAGTCACAGACTGTTAAATATTTGAGGATATAAAAAATTGGTTCTTTTCCATAAAGGATAATGATTAATTTAAATACCATATTTTTAAGTTCTGAAATACAGTTGCGTTATCAATTGTTTATTGAAAAACAACAACTTGTACTATTCCATGGACTGATCCTGCCCATTTGTATTACACAGTTCAGGATCTTCTTGGACATATGCGGGGTAAGATATATTTGTTATACCAACCTCTTGCAGCTAGAACTTCTCCAGCTTTCACTGATTCGGCTGATTAGTGAACTGTATAGTATTTATTAAGCCTTTCATTAAGATGAGCTTGCCTGATCAAATGATATGAAATGAAAATCCATCTGTGTGGTGAGCCACTACACTACTTTTCTCCAAAGGACTGGTTTAGGAAAAACAAGTGCAAAAGCAAATCTACCTGTGAATTCACTTCATCCATTTGAAAGGTTTCAAGAACACATCAGTAATGTGTCTACCCAAATTACTTGCTCTTGGACTTCGTTAATTTATTGACCCACTGTGGGATTCAAAAAATGTTGTGTAACTATCAGCATAATAATATCCTATAAATACGCTGAACTGAAATATGATGTTATTTGTAGTAAAAATTACTAAAAGGAAAAAGCAAAGGGCACAGAATGGAAAGGATGAATCACTTCCAAGCATGACTTTAAGAACAGAATGGAAAAATATCTTTTTTAAACAGTGAAATTTAAGGTAATGATAAGAAAAACAAAGGAATGGGATTTTATTTCATGCTATTCCATATTAATAATTCTCTGAGTTTCCCCTGTGGAAAAATTATACAACTCTAATAAAATTATTCATAGCACTAAACCATTTTCCTTAGTGAACATGGTGTACATTAGCAGGACTTCTGGAAGAGAATGTTTCTTCGGAAGATTTATTATTGTGAGATTATGGTAAGACGATCTGGATGGCTCAGTGCATGAAATCTTGTCATCCTGGCAGAAGTACTTTGCTCATCCAAGAGGCAGACACACATTTGGAAGCGGGCAACAGAACTCAGCTTCTGAAGCTACAGGGACAGAGTCTGCACAGCATGTTAACTTGACAATAGGCAGTAAAACAGCAATAAGTGTCAACCACTAACCCCACAAGAAGCACATGATGGCATGGGCAGCGGAAGAGGTCCACTTACCTGTTTAACTGAAGGAGACACTGCAATAGCAATAGCAACACAAGTGAACAGGGAGGTAAAGGAAGGAAAAGAATAATGCACTCTGACATTTTTAGTGTGGCTGCTAGAGGTTTGTTTAAAAAAAGAAAAAAAATCTTTTCCTATGACCAGTATCAATACACCAGAAAATAACTAAAGAAAAAGCAAACTTGCTGAGCTAATTTCACATACACTGTAAAGTATGTGAACTTAAAAATAAGGTTTTTGCAGATCAGATTTTCAAACCACAACATGAAAATATTTTATATCTAGCCCCTTGAAACAGATGGATTAAAAATAACACCATAAGCTGTAGCTTAAATAGTATCTGTCAGAGCTGCAAAGGTAGTGTGATTGACTGTATGAAGAGTTACATACACTGGTTCAGTTTAGGTTTCATCACTGTAAAAAATAATACAACATATCAGAAAACACAGTGGGTGATAAATGTTTTGACATGACCCATGAGGCAAACCAGATGGCCTAATGACTTTAGGAGTGAGCCCACCTCCGAGTCACTCTGTGACACTGAAAGGAAATCCAGTCACCAGCTGGATTAATAGGCAATGTGGTTCATAGACACCAGCTCCTACTCTCCTGAGTTGTTCACTGCCTTGTTTTTTCCCCCAAAGACTCCATATACAAAGCAAAATTCTCATGGCAGACCCCCACCTGATCGTAGGCACATTGGGCCACAGGAGAAAGTGAGGAGCATGGTTCCAGAGCTCAGCCTGCAGAGAGTGCCTTTCTACCACACCTCTTTTGACAGCAGGGTCACAGCACAAACAGTGCAGCCTCCCTCCATTCTAGGAGCCTGCATGGCAGACCACAGACCCAGACTGAGCATCCTGGTGTAGTACACAAGAGATAAGAGATAGAGACTGCATATATTGGAAGCATAGTTCCAGCTACAGCCCTAAGTCCGTATTTCTTGCAGATAGGGCATGCTGAGGTGAGGGAGTGTGCAAGGAGTTGAACAGGTTGTAAGAGAAGCGCTTAGAAACAGAGGCAGTTCTGGAGCATTTGCAACCTGGTATGAGCACAGTTTGTACATTAGGGATGAGAAGCAGGGCAAGCAATGTAGAGTTGGAGCAGCCGGAAGGTGGGAGGACATGAATTTAGCTGAACAAGAAGAAATACGGAATGAGGGAGTGGGGACTTATAGAAGGAATAGCGGAAGATACTATTTTGGATAGCTATAGGGAATCCGTCAGGAAGCTGTAGCTCTCTAACACTTTGCAACATGGCTTCAAGAGCTAGAAAGTTTAGCAACCCTTACTCTGTACTTTCTATTATAATATTCTATTATAATATTCTATTATAATATTCTGTTATAATATAATATTATATTATATTTCTATTATTCTTTTATTTCAATTTCACTTGCTCTTGCATTAAACTGTTCTCATCCTGCCCCACCCTGTTTTGCATCCTACACCTCCTCCAAACCCTACTTCACTTAGAATAACTTTTCTACATAAACTAGGGAATATACTTCCCAGGGGCTTGTATACCATATCTCTCTGTAATATCAAATAAAATGCAAAATGAAGCATTTAATTCAAATAGTGAAAGTGGACCAGTGAAAGAATCAGGCTGCATAGGTGTCCCCAGGAACCCATGCGCTTATCATTATCCTGGCAGGTGGCAGGGGAGCACCACACTAAAGCAAAACCATAAACTTGCTTGACTTTACTCATGCATGTGCACACATGGGCCCAAACTCCACAGTCTTATCATAAAATGTAATTAATTTCATTGGGATTTAAGTGAATTTTGTTCATTAGCATGTCATCTGTTCTTCAGGAATTACCCAGATATACCATGTGGTACCTATAAAGTCCCAAGTGCCAATATGTTTAAAAAACTGGTGCTATCTCAATTATTTCTATTAAACTCGGTGCAACATCACAGTACCACACAGTGGTAACCTTCCAGTAGAGCTAAGAGAAATACAGGCTAAACCCCCAGTGCTCAGACTTACTTTCTGTATCTGAGGGAAGTAATGATTAAAACCCTTTTGAAGATCACCATCAAAGCCTATTTTGCTATTGATTGATACTGAATGTTAATAATTAAACAGCTGACATATTTCTCAGCTTCCTCTCATTGAGACCCTGTAAAAGGTAATCTATTTATATTCCACTCAAGATCTCTAGTGGTTCTTTACTACCTCAGTATCCAGTAAATACTCACTAAGCTTATTATGGAGCAAGACTAATATTTCACTTGAATTGGTAGGAAAATGGCTTCTTCAGCTCCCAACAAAAGCTGTTGCTGAATTTGTGAAGTGGGAAGAATCTGCGTAACATGCAAAGAAGCTACCAATTCCTTTAACAGCTTCTTTAAAAAGGAATTGGACCCGATTCATGAAAAAAAAGTGTATGTTCAGTGGGTGGTAACTTCGATGCAGTTCTTTTATGTATATAAGGGTTAGCCAAAGTGTCTGAATAAAAAAGGAAGCCAATCTGCTTTTATTCAGGCATAGCACCATGTGGGCTGAATGTGAAAAATAGAAATGGTTTATTAAATGCGATTCTGAGAAGAGACTAATTTTCTTGTTAGTATAAATTATGGGAATAGGAGCCCAGCTAAAATGTGTTACAAAATGATATGAATCAGTGATGACTGTAAATGTGGGTCTCAAAACAAAACTTGTTTTTCCAATAGTCAAGGATTTTGGTGATATGATTTTTTCTGTCATCCTCACAGAAGAGCTGTAAACACCTGTGAGAGAAATGACTGATTCCTAGTGATGTTCCAGTCCTTCTCACACTCCTCCTTTCTCACAGTGGCCCAAAGTGTGTAAGATTGCCCTTTCAAGAGTCTGCAATAATTGCCACATTAAAACCAAACCACATTTGATATCAAAGGTACATTCTTCCTTCAGCCTGTATGTCCTTGTTTATATCCATTCTGAGGCAGAATGCCAGGGGACCAATTGCAGTGGAAAATTTGTGTACTTTTCCCAGATCAAATTTACATTTGTAACTTACTACACATCTCATAAAAGGAACAGCTTTTTAAAACTGAAAATCAAACCACCAGTTTCTGCCAGATCAAAAACAATAAAAAAGAAGCAGCAATTTAAGCCACATTTAAAATTCACAGGGGTTACTGCATTTTATTAAAACAGATGCAATATGATGCACCTTAGTCATTTAAATTCCATTGCTGCAAAGGGAAGAGTCCTTTCACAGGGGATAAGATTTCAGTAAAGCTTCCTGATAATTTTGTAACTGGATTTCTACAGAAATGTCAGTGAAAAGGATCTAAAAAATTTAAAATTTCTGTACAAATTATTTTTTCTGTTTCCATGGAGAAGTGGAAATGAAGAGTACCATGAAAAGTGGCCTTCATGAACTGATCAACACAGTACTAGCTAGGAGACTGAACTCTCTCAGTTTCTGTCTTTCAAACTTCTTCAAGAAGTCTTTGCCTCTACCATTTTTAACAAAGCTTGTATGACATAAGCATTTGAAAAAGAACTAGGCAGTAAATAATTTTACTATAAGTCAGAAAGGGCAAAATATCTGCAGGAAGCAGATCAATAATTTATGGCTCTCCAAGAAGACTGCCAGTATCACAAGCATGATTTACACTGTCTGTTGCATAAGTGACTGATGGATTCGGGTTTAAAATTACAATCTTTGGTCTGTCCTGAACACAAAATTGCAATCCAAGTCTACAATTTTCTTTCTAAAAATGATCTTTTGATCATCTCCATTGAAGCAATAGTGTAATACATGAAGGTGCACGCCACTTGTGATAGACTGAAGTACATAAAAGTATACTCAGGTTAATAACATTCTAGGTGTGATATTCAGCACATTCATCTAGTCACATTAAGACAAGATGTATCACTACTTTTCCAGTGGCAGGAAAAGGCACCGAGACAGCAACTCAGAGTAGATGCACAGTTTTCAGACAGTTAAAATGTCCAAATCAAATGGTGAAATCAATCTTGCTTGCAATTACTAAGAGCACTGCACTCATTCACAGCCAAACAAGGCTTTTCAAGACTAGTCACTGTTCTGAGTATTTACCTGGGGTCTCCAGCCTGCACTGAAACTCATGATGTTCAAAGCTGTCACTTCACCTAACTGGATCAATGTCATCCTGCTCCTACCGACATCAATCTCGTGTTTGACAGAAGTGTAGTCATGTCTTTCAGAATGGCTGACAGAACAGTCAAATTATTTTATCGACCCTTGGTCATTTCCAAAGAAATCTGAAGTTGTTAGCCTTGGTTTTATTCCTCCTGTGTTTGCATTAAAACATGTAGGTTCTTTAAGCACTATAAACTAGTCAGTGATCCAAGACAAGCTGCATGCTTCTTATATAGCTACAGTGTAAGTATGGTAAACTAAACTAAAGCCAAACTACTACTGAGTTGAAGTGTCCCTATTGGATTGAAAGTATTTCAGTTTATACATACCATCTTCTTGGGTTTACTACTTGACATTAATTTTGCCTAAGGCTATTAAGCATGGGTCTTCTGGCCCATAACAGACTGATTTATCCCCTGTCACACAGGGATCTTTATGGTCTTAACAACTCTACTGTCACTATCTGGAATTGTGCTATGCAGAAATATAGGGGCTAAACAACTATAATGTGATTATAACATGAAATTTGAGACCTATAAAGCAATACTCAGAATTATACTTCCACGTCAAATTTCTTCACTCCATCCTGACAAGCTGAAAACTATATTGGTGAAAGCTTTCCTCCATATCATCTGACATGGGTTATTCTACAAAAAACGCAGGATGCTCTGTTTCATTAGTATTCTTAACAGTTCCCTTAAAAGAATCCTGCTGACATATGGTATTTTGGGGAAATAGGGTCATGGGGGAGGGAACTTCTCCTCTCCTAAGCCCCATAAATCTCTCTCTCTCTCCCAAGATTTAGGCAGGCCAAAGGCACTTATGGCTATTTACATGGAAAGTCAAAGCTTACGTATAGTCCCTCAGTTTCTATGGTAGCACAACTCCTATAAAAACACAGCTTAAAAACATAGCTCTCCAATCCATCCCATGTACTCGCAGACATTCCCTAAACAGTGAATTTCTCCTCAAAACATGCCAGACCATGTAAATTAGCTCTGATCCCACCACTGGCAGAGTGAACAGCGCAGTGCTGGGGAACAGTCTCGGTATGAATGGCCAACGGTTACTGCCACTGCCTCCAGCCCTCTCTCCTGCCTCTCACCGGCATCCTCACGGGGATCACTGAGGGCTTGCCAGGCAAGCAGTGGGAAGAGAAAACCATGCCAAAAAGCACACTTTCCTTTTATATCCTGCTGCCTTCTCCTCTCCCTTCGAGTTAACTGAAAAATCCATCCAGAAAATTAAGATGGAAAAGGCTGAAATCACTGCTGCTTTCACCGTTGCTAAGATTACACAATAGAAACACTACCTAGATAATGGGATTTGTCAGCATCAGCTGAAAAAAAAATGCCTACCATGTGATAATATTAAGAAGCCAACTACCCCTACAAACAGGAAGTGGCTTACATTATTTTTTAGTTAATTCAATGACTTAGGCAAAGTCATATATTACTGTTAACTCAATAGATAACTGGAGCACTTTTACAGTGTTTACCTAAATTTCACGTTGTAATTAAAGTGTCTGCTTTACATAGACACCTGCCTAATCTTCTTAATACTACCTTTCGCCATTCCTAGGAAGAATTATAAGATTTGCATTTTACTACTGGAACACCTAATTAATGCAAATAAAAGAGAATATAATCCCACGGGTATCAGAAAGAATCCTGTATGCTTATTAAAAACTAAACGTATTAACCTATAAAAATACATTACTTCAACTGAAAGTCCAATGGGAAGGATACTTTTATAGGGTGAAAAAGAAAAAAAAAAATCTGCTTAGGACAAGAATATTCCTCACAAAAAAAATTTAGAAATTTCTTTACGTAAGTTAAGTATCACATCATTACGTGACAGCTTTCCCTTCTGATGCTAGGAAAGCCTTGGATTGGCAGGAGATTTGGAAGTTTTGATTAACAACCTACTGGAGCTCTTGGCAATGTGCCTGGGTGTTTCAGATTACTGCTGCTATAGAAACTCCCCTAGGTGACTGCTGCTTTTCTTTTTCTCACATTTCTAAAATGTTGGTCTTCAATTTTTTTTTGTCCTTCTGCAGTTTGTTCCACTTAGTAGCAATTGCTGCGTTACTGCTCTACTCTCACTCAGTGAATAGCACAGCTATACAAACAGCTATCATTACAGATAACAGGCATCATAAAAGAGTTTGCCATATGCCTTGTCAGCTGGCCAAACTGATGACACGATTCTTTTCGAGCAGTCTGGGTAGTTCATAGGAGGTATATACATTTCAGGAAGCTGGCAATTCATTAGCATTTCTCTGAGTACAATACTAGCTAACATACTTTAAGGGCTGATTATATATGAATTTAATATTAGCTTAAATTGCTATGTTAAATTCATAATTCTAATTTATCCAAGAGAAAAGGAGATAGTGACTATAAAATAATAAAAAAAAATTATTTTTGCAAGATATTCCCTCCTTTCAGTTCACTTTTTCAGTTCTCTTTCTTTCTTCCCCTCTCAGGATAATATAAATTATTCTAACATGATATGAATGAGCTATCTCTTTTTCCAACACCACTAACAGACTTTAGTGAGAGCAGAAGGAGGACCACAAGTACTTTCCATTGCTACTTAATGGAAAAATGTACTAAACAGTGAAGCAACATAGAGTGCAGTTCAGTCTGTGTGTACCGCACAACACAGGCACTCGGATTCCTGCACATGAGCCCTTGAGAGGATGCCAGCCACTGCTAGGCTAATCCATGCCACTTATTCCTGGTGTCCTGCTTGCCAGAGACTGCTTTCAGTGGGAATAGGCTGCAAGTGGGATAAGCTAGTTCAGCAGTGACAACAAATTTCTTGGCATTTTATTTGCGCACATATGGACAAAGTCTGATCTGACAGGGCATAGCAGGGCCATACGGCTCCGGCATCAGTGGAGCAATGGATGAGCTGCCCCTATCAGACTATCTCATGCAGCTCACACCTTGCTCCAAGCGCTCCTGGGAAAAGAGACGTACTGGGAGACTTCTACAAGAGGAATGAACAGTCTTCAGCTGAGCTCAGGAGAGGTGCCAAGTGACCTTCCTGAAAGGGGAGGCCCAAACACAGTGCACTACTCAGATGTGCAGACGACTGACATAGGGCCATACAGAAACCATCTCAGTCAAGTACGTCACATTGGTATGTGTAAATCCTTGCTTGGGAGATTTTTGTGCTAGCTGGATGGCTGCCCATCTGTGTGGGTTCAAAGCAGGTGAACCACTGAGCAACTTGAGCTCTCAAGATGGTCCATGAAAGCAGCCTCCAGAGAGTAAGTAACATCTAGCAAATGGGTTTAAAGCAAGCGATTTAAAGCAAAGCAACACAAAATGTACCTTTTGCATTCTTTCAAAGTAATGCCATCAGAGACTGAATTTCACTGGGTCTCACCTGTTTGGAAGTCTGCTAGCTTTTTAGCTTGTACTCCAAAACCTAAAATTACTACATGTGAAACAAGTTGCTAGAACCATGGTTCTGAAAAGAGCCTTCTAAATATTGCTATAGCCCGTCATATCCATTTCATAACTGCTGGAGCTTGCTGAGAGCCTGAAGCAGAAACTGAGATACAGATAAGTGTAAATCATCTCTACTATTTACAGACAGTATCTAGGCAAAATCCAAACTGGAATAATTCAGAAACTAATTTTTTTATCCACTTCACTGATCAAAGCTTATAAGGAAATGAGGCCTTGGATCATCAAGGTCCTTATCAGTTGCTAGTTATTATGAGAAAGAAAATATACTGTTACGATTGCAAATCTGACAAACATACAAACAATCAAAACATCCGAAAATTTAAAATTATAGAAACTTTATCGAGTAAGTTAAGGTGAAAGTAAGAGCCAGAAGTGTTTTAGGAAAAAACCCTGAAAAACTCCACTCTACAAACATTCACACAATTCTAACTACAGAGATGCCTCCTGTGCTGCATATTTCCATCAGAAATCCCATTTATCTCCCTCCCGTTCTTTTGCCAGCATGCACAAAACCAGTTGGTAGCAATTTCTAGAGCTCATCTCTTCCAAGCACCTATCTCAAAGCCAATTCCAGCGAAGTTCTGCGTACCTCCAAGGATGGAGGTGTCTCTGCCTCTTGGGACATTTGCTCCAGTGATTTTACCCCTGGCAATATCTCTAAACAACTACTAGTTAGCCAGAATTTCCTGCATTTCCTTTTATCTGTGGCTTCTGGTCCTTTCACTACACACCTCTGAAAAGGGTTTGGCCCTGTCTCGTCTGTATGCTTTACAGCATGAAGACAGCAATAAGACCTCCCATCAGCCATCTCTTTTTAACACTGAACAAACCCAGTTCTCAGCTTCATCTTTCACAACCTCAGAGGTACTCAAGACCCATGACCATTTTGGTAGATCTCTGCTGGACCCAACCCAACATCTCAATGTATTTCTTTTATGGGGGAACTCTAAACTGGTTCCAGTTCTCCCAGTGTGATCTCAGAAATGCCAAAGAGCAGAGAAGGAAAGACTGGCTGGTTATGCTTGCTTACATTGCCTGGGACATGATTGCCTATCTGCTACAAGGACACACTGCAGATTCATGCACAACTGGCCGCTCATGAACACTTCCAGAAGCTACCAAGCTGCTTTTTAGCAGCTGGCCTACCAGTCTGTGCTCCAGCTTGGCATATTCTGTGACTCTGTGTTGCACAAGGTTATCCCAGCCCTAACACTGGACTTCGCATTTGCTTCTGCAATGCAACATTTACAGTCTTTCAGTGGAGTCTGGGTTCAATTTCAGCCTTCTCCAGACCACTTAGCTTTAAAGGAATATAATCACACATTGTTGTCCATTGTTTTACAGCATAGGGGAGAAAAATGGCCAGAGGAAACTAGTAACTTCTACTGCAATTACTAATACAAAAAGGCTTCAAGTCTAAACATGTAATAAAAAGCAAAGTCATAAAGTAAAAATAAAGTAATATAAAGAAATTATATGAATTACTAGTCAAAAATCCCTCTATGTTGTATTTAAGGTTCAAACCTTAAAAATGTAGCCTATGTAATACCTAGCAGCAGTACTTTCCAGAAAGAATAAACTGAACTTTTAAAATGTTCAAGAAGAAAATATTTAAATTTATTTTCATGAGAAAAAAACCCAACAATAAACATCAAGACTGGATGCAGAACACTTTTAGAGTCTCATATTTTTTACTCTCCTCCCTTCACATTTCTAGTCCTCAGATAATATCATATCATAACTGACTTCTGAATCAGCTAAAAAAAGGAAGAATCCATCTCAGGACTCATTCCTTCCACTGTGGTTGTGGTTTATCATTTGGGCAAATACAAAGAAGATGCAAAATATCAGCACATCATGGCCTAAACATGCCACTATCCCATAACATCCAAAACACCCATTAATCTGATGATTAAGGAAACGGGAATGACAAATAAGAATCTGCAGCTACACAATTTCATTTCAAAGAATCAGACTTTGCCGATGCTTGAACCACCACAACTGGTGAGACTGAATGTGAGACCAGAAATTACCATAGAAATGGGGAGAGATAACATTATAGTGAATTACTAGAAATGGTAATAGTCCAATATTCAGGAAGTATTCAAAGAAATTTAGGAGACAACTGACTGCAAGCTGCTTACATCTCCAGAAGAGAAGTGGAGATAGTGTGCTCCCCTTTTTCTCCCACATCTCATTAATCATTTCAAATGATGTGACATAGCTGTAGTGTCTCTACTCGTCATTTGCAAAATCACCATACATCACTTCATTACCACATACTCCTAACAAAATGCTGCCTCCCTGCTCCTCCTTGAAAGACAACTGTGGCTAGAGAATAACAATTTACCTCTCCATTTTAGTCTTCCCTTTTCCTTCTTTTTCCTTCCACCCTCCAATCTGGTTATTTTTGGACTGCCAGTTGGGATTATTGCTTTTCCCCTGCTAAAATAAAAACAAACAACAGTTATACTTCAGTTTCTGAGCTTAAGCATGAGTTCTGTCCCGAACATTAAACAGTCACATTTTCTTGCCTGAGGTGCAATGCTATCTCCTATGACACCGACTAAAGAAAGCCTTGCAACTAAAGGCAAATTCTGTTTCTGGATTTGCATGTGCACTTTTCCAACTTTTCCGGTAACTACCTATCTGCAATCTTGAGCAGAACTGTGCCCCGAGAACTCAGCAGAACTCTGGCCTAGGCTTAGAGATTGAAAAAATTAGTATTTCTGAGCTGAACTACAATGATAATTGAAAATATACATTACTAAATTAGAATAATTATAACCTAAAATACCCTTTTCTTTTTGACACATCATCTTAATTTCAGACCACCTTTTAATATAGTTTGCTTTTTTCCAAGCATCTGGAGGCTTATTACTTGCAAATGGTATATTTGGAAGGAATTTAACATCCACAAAATATTAGACAATGTAATAGTGTCAATTTCCCACGTCTAAATGAAGGTCTGAAGTAGAGAGAACATGATGCCTTTCTGGGAAGCAAAATCATATATTCCTCCCATCCCAATCTTATAATGTCACACATGAAGTCTCAGCTGAAAGCAGTCTTAAGGCTTTTTAACATGTGCAATATCAAACACTCCCCAAATTAAAAAAAAATACTACCAAGTGTTATTCAAATGCTCTTTTTTTTTTATTTTTTTTTCCCCCTGCATGAGAATACTTTTAACTATAAGAAGAGTTTTGCAGTGCCTGGAAAAAAATAATTTTCACATGTAAAATTCAATGTGGCAAACAGCTGACAGGAATTGAAAGAAGAGTGATTTTCATTTCAATGAAAATGATTGCTTTCCCACTCTGGGCAAGAGATCAATGTGTATATACCTCCATTTTCCTGATTTTCCATATGCTGGTTATAGAGGGATAAATTGAGTGGAATTCTGAGTTGTCCAAGATGCAAACTTGGTGTTTGCTTCCCTTCTGCAAGGCAGAGTCCCTCTGTCCTTCAAGAAATGTTACGGGTTACTACCTGACAAAAATTTTTATTTATTTGCAGGACAGTAGGCAAAATGAAGCCAATATACAATAGATTTTCAACAGGGTGAGGCTCAAGGGAATCACAGGAAAAGTGAACTCCTTAAGAAGGTAGAAAAGACAAGCATGCTGACAACATGCTGGGAGAGGAAGAAAAAATCTAACAAACTTAATGAAGTATAGCAATGATTCCTCACCTTTCTGAAAAGGATTCTGCTAATAAAGCACCTGACAGCAACTTAGAAAAGGTGCGTCTTCCAAGAATAAGGAGTCCAAAAATTATGCATAGAAGTTATCCAGTCAGAGTAGGGTCTCTTCACAGTCCTGACATGAGAACTTTCAGACAGAACATAACAACAAAGAGAGTAGCTCAACACAGAGAAGTTTTAGACTGCCAGTTGTTAACCTGAACAATATCTACAGTGTTACTGGAAACATTTTTAAAACTACCATTAATAAAACTGTAAGTGTATAAGGCCTTTCTTGAAGAGTTATTACGAGGAGATGAGGTTTTTTTCACTTAAGAAAGCTTTCCTGCCTGGAAAAAGACATCTTTCCCAGAGATAGTTTAAGATGTTTTCTCCCGCATTCCAGAGGGTCTGACTCCCAAGTAGAGAGAAAATAAGTTCTTGCAGGTATGTTTGATGGCCCCACAGCTGAGAGGGCTGGAGACAATAAAAGTCCTAGGGAGAACAAGGGGTGTGTCTTTTCCTAGTCTCAGTGTAGATTTGTACTGAGATGTTAAATGTTCTTGACTTTGGAAAAAAATTCTCCTAAATCCTTCCACTGTCTGGTATTTTGGGGGTACCGGCATGCATCTGAACCTTACAATAATGTAATTTTCCTGGAAAGTGGGGAAGGGGTCCCTTCTTCCAGGTGGTGTGGTGTGGCAGAGGGAGCAGTCGGATATTGTGGGGGCATTTCCACCTCATGGGGGCAAGCAGTCGTGTCAATATTTTGCCTTTTTTCTTGTATAATCTGTCATTAGTATTGTTGTTGTTACTATTAGTTCTCTTATTTCATTGCTGTTTCCAGTAAATTGTTTTTATCTCAACCCATGATCTTTACCATTTTTGCCTCTAATTCTCCTCCCCATCCCACTAGGAGGAAGGGGAGGCACAGTGATTGAGTGACGTGTGGTTTGGAGGGTTTCAGTGGGAACACTAAATTGGGAAATACCATTCATAAACCATGACATACTAATACAAGAATTTTCATTGTTAGGTTTACAAGACTGGTATCCACATTTGGATATCCTCATCATATTTAAAGCTCACAAAAAATGATACCTTTAAACTTAACTACTGTTATTAGAAAATTAAGTTGATATTTATAACTAGAAGTGAAGGTGTCTGTATCAGACAAAGAGACAGCTAATTCAGCTACAAAACCACACAGTCCAGCACAATATATGGAATGGTTGAAGTCTCTGGAAGCAGCATTTCTGTCTTTATACAACTTGTTATCTCAGACAACAAATTGCACAAAAGAAGTCATGTCTCACCACTTCTGTTTCCAGTCATGACAATGTAAGCAGCTGCTCAGCCAGAATCTGTAACTCTGCTCCAGAAAGTTTCCATCAGTTAGTTTCTCCTTTTTCTCCTTCTTTTTAATCGAAAGAGAGAATTGATTTAGCTTCAGATACTAAGGTAATTTTTGGTAGAGAATAGCAAGGCAAAGATCTCTGAATTGTTGCCAACTAGTTACTCAAGGAGGCATCTATAGCATGCAAGTGAGCTGTCAGAAACAAAAAGGTAATACTGTATACAATCATCACTGCTACACTGCAATAGAGTGCGCAAATTTAGGGATCAGAAATAAATCAAAAGCAAACATGGAGGTTACTGAGACTAATAAATTATTTGACTCCCCAAAATAACTTCAGGGAGGTTAGTAAAACAAGGTCTGAAAAGGTATGAGACATCACTGCACTGTTGCTTCTGTAAGCTTACTGTGCCCTCTGTTGATCAGATACTCCTACATAAAGACACATTTTCCCAATGACCTTGGGAAATGTTCAGGCAGTCCATGGCTGCCTAGTCAATGAAACATAACTGCACAGGTAAAGAGTAGGAAAGTACCCCTTCTTTATTTTATGATGAGCTTGGGAAAATGCAGAGTGAATAGAACAAACAAAATGACTGTTTAATGACTAAAACCATCAGATACTCCACCAAAAAATCCTATATTCTTTCTAACTTATGTGATAACAAATTAGAGCAAACAGAATCAATCAGATTTTTTATAGGTGGTCAATACCCTGAACAAGTCTTGTGATATAATTTGACAAAATGCTCAGAACTGAGGACACCATGGAACTGACAGCAGCGTTGCTTTGACTGTGCAATGTTGAATAATTTGGAATATAATGGAACTAAAAATAGTTTACACTCATGCTCCAGTATTGTTACAGACATACAAAAACAACTAGAATATAATTCTTATGCCTCAGATCCATAGGTCTAAATACGATATTCACTCAGCCACATTGAAATGGCCAGTCATGATACTACATGCTTGAGTTTTATTTCTTTTTTCTAAAAGTACTTTGGAAGGGAAGGATAGATCTTAATAGTTTTCCAAAGTATAGTCCCACAGCTGTTGAGTTTCCTGAGGAAGTAAAGAGGATGAGAATTTTGCTTCCTCATCTCTATCATCAGGCACACAATTCTCTTCCGGGTGTGCTAGAAAATAATTAAGATTGAAGCACATCACTTTCTAAAAGTATTTATAGAATTGATTCTTTCCTAATGGCTTCTGCCAGTTTTTCAAACAGCTCAAAGTCTCAACATCAACATTTGGTTTAGTTTCTTCAAAGTTCAGTTAAGATGGCCTTCTTTGTTCATGTCGAACAACTACTACAG
Source organism: Corapipo altera (assembly GCF_003945725.1). Taxonomy (NCBI): domain Eukaryota; kingdom Metazoa; phylum Chordata; class Aves; order Passeriformes; family Pipridae; genus Corapipo; species Corapipo altera. The sequence goes on from NW_020884903.1 coordinate 679,797, forward strand.
ATGCAAAAGTCCTTATTCACCTCCCCACCAGAAACTCTGCTGGCTGTCGTCCAGACACAAACTGTGGTGACTGACGCACTATAGAAGACTCCCTTAATATAATAAAAAAACTGCCTAAAAATCTCCACTGCTCTTCTCAAACATCTCTGTGGTGGACAGTTAGATCAGGCCATTATCAGTAACATGCTGACGTTCAAAGTTCAGTGAAAATGAAGTTAGCTGCATACAAAGACATTCCATACGCTGTTGAAGATCTATTTCTTTGCTGTCATCCAGTGCTAATGTTCACTTTTGGATCTGTCTGTCTTACAAAATGTCTTTTCACTGATGTCTTACATATATGTCTTACCTTTTGCTGGAAGATTTTGCATTTTGTGGGTTGGTGCTTTATCTTCCACAGTTCCCTGTTGTGAACTTCGTATTTACCCTAAAGGGTGCATTTTCTCTAACTGTTTGGTTTGGGGTTTTTTATGGACATCTCTCTGGGACTGTCTACATCTTGTAGACACCTATTTGCAATTACATGAATCTTTAACTTCGTTACAGAATCTGCTGAGTCTAAATTACTCTGTGCTGATGATAAAATGGTGCTTCTTTTGCCACCTTCTGTTCCTGTATCCTATTATTTCATCAGTCTTATGAAAATTCATATCTTTTCACAATATCTCAAACACTTAAAGCAAAATCTTCCTTTTTCCATATAATTCTAGCTCTTTCAGACATATTGGGTTTGGTTTGTTTTTTTTTCCCATGAATATATATTAAAGTGTTCTTTCTCCCTTTGCTGAGCAGACATTTTTCATATCATAGTTAGGAAGTTCCTTCCTCTAGATATTTCCATTTAACCTTTCTCATGACTGCAAAACCAGAAACCCTATCATCACTCCAAAGTAAGAAGATACAAGATGGAAACACTTTCACTGTCCGAAAAGCCCTATACACTGCTACTGTGCATGTAAGGATAATAAGTTTGTTGATGCACTGTCAATTTTGGAAACGACTTACTCTCTCTCAAAATAGTCCCTCAAGCAATAGTTCATTGAACTAGGCATTCCGAAAGGCTGAAGTGACAATAACATAGGCATCAATTACATTCCCAGAGTACAATTATTGTGAATATATTCCAAAGGACTTTGAAACTAGGGAGTGGAGATCTGAACACATAAAATGTATCATCTGATGTATCATCTAATAAAACGTAGATGACAAAAATACCCATTTTTGGAATTAAGTATCTTAAATCAAAAGTTGCAAAGGATTTGGAATAAAACCCATACTATTATGGAGGTCAAACCACAGTTCTTCAACCTCCATCTGACTACCACTTCAATGAAATGTTATTATCAAGAAAATTTCTGATGAAATATATTTAGTTCAACCATGTGTTTATGAGAACTAATAACTAACCTCTAATTTTTAAAGGTGCTTATTCATATTTTACCTCTAAATAAGAATTTGCACACAGACAATGACTACATTACCAGTTTTGCTTGTACAGCCACATGCAGACTCCAAAAGACCAGAAACATTTGCACAACATACTCCCGGAAACAAGAGGTATGAAAACAAACTGACCATAATTCTACCTGAATAATTCTAAGCACATATTAAGAAAAAAAAATCTTAATTTGGAAACTTGAAGAGATTACAAAATCTCAGCTACAGTCCTCATAGTGAAAACTACTGCATTGCTCCTCATTCTGCAGTCAATACCTTAATTTTAAGAAGTTTATAACAGTGTCTTCTGTAAAACCATCTCTGCATTGAGTTGGCAGCTTACACGATATGTATTCCAAACTACATTTATGTCACTTTAACCTAGAGAGAAATACCAGAGCTTTGGACACAGAATTCGAGCACACTGCTGTCCTAATACTGTGATTAATGCTGTGAGCTACACCCCGCCTAGCCTTCCTAATCTCTGGGCTTTCTAATTTATAGCAGAGATGGATAGGCTATCAGTGGGGAATTATGAGGATTACTAGCTGTTTATCTCTCCTTTGCAGAGACACTTTGCTGCTTATAGAATTACCATAAACCCTCCAGCTACAGTGCCACTTCTATACTTATCCAGAAGTCTAGCTACCTATTGGGCACAAAATGTTTTGGTAGCCAAAATATTAGCAAATGTTGGAGTTGATGGATGTATTTCTTTCTGTAAATGATTTGAACATACTGTCAGGACCCGTCATGTTACTTCAGTGGTAATTTGTCTGCAGGTTATCTTGCATTCCCTTGAAATCCAGTGCTGTGATCTTGTCTACACTAATTAGAGTTCAGCATTAAGGCTTGGAGGTTGCCCTCAAGCATCACCACAGGTGAAACCATTAAACATGTATGCCAAGCCATCTCTGCACTTGCAGCAAGTTATGCAACCCATTTCAAAAGATTTCATCTTTATCGTTACCAGGAACCTTACTGACTTACCTACTATCTGAAACTTAAGGGCTGCCTAAATGCTTCTACAGAAAGTCCCTATGCTATGGAGCACAAGTTTTGTTCTGGGGTGAAACCAATCACAGAGTTTGAAGGGAAACAGGTATGTAATTTGTTTTAGTTTCCTGAAGAAGGAAGAAAGAAAGGGACCCTATAACATTTATTTTCCACTAACTCAAAAATCTGAATCTGTACAGAAGAACTTGCTCATTTAGAAAGAAATTTATGAATGAGAGCCATCAGCAAGATAAACGGTAGCCATTGTACAGCACATTTTTGACAGTTACAAGTGTCCTTCAACAATAACTGTTAAATATGGACTGCATTTATAGGCAGGATATTTATAGTCAGGGTATCTCGGTAAGCACACTATAATTAAGTGACCATTTGAGAACTAACATTCAGCTAATTTGTACATATTTCATATTGCTTAGATACAAATTTTTGCCCATATATAGCTTTATATAAGCATGTTCTTACTAAACTCCTCATAATTTTGCATTGTTCTTAAACTTTGCTGTACTTCTTAACCAGCCTACTAAACAGGAGACATTAAGAACAGTTAATTTAAAAATTTTGAGCCTCTAATTCTGTGCATGAGAATAGGCACATGCATATTTATAAACACAATAAAAAGATGTACAACACAAAGCTACTTCCCTGCTCAAAGTCACAACATACCATCTTTGTCATTGCACAGTCATTTGTATTTGTCTCATGCTCATTTTATACTCAAAGACTAACAAAAGAAAATTGTTAAAATATAATCTTTGGCTAAAATAAGAACTCTTTTATTTTCTACATTATTCATTCACTTGTTTTTTTTATACCTACACATATCTTTTAAAATACATCCTTTTTTAAGACTTAAAAAAACCAAAACCCAAACCAACCAAAACCAAAGTGCATCATGCCTGAATTTCTTACAGAACATTATAAAATGTCTCAGCACATAAAACACACAGGTGTAGTTATCCAGGTTCTTCCTTCAAGGTATCACATCTTGTAATAAGAAACGAAAATACAATTACCAAAGGAGAGGATCATTCCCTCTAGGAACCAGACAGTCCAACAGCCCAATCTCAGCTCACATTTGTGAAACGCTGTCATGCAAGCTCCTGAGGTTTTATCTCATCTTTCAGTTTCTGGTCAGTGCCTCAGTGTGTATAAACCACCTGAGATTCATTCCTACTGTCTTGTTTTTTTCAAGTACTTCTCAATCTGCTTCTGCAGTACAGGACCTTAATGGCCCAACTAGGCTTGTCCTGTGTAGTTAATTCCCTCCCATCACAGTGGCTTTACACACTGAAGATACTTTGATCTTTCCTCTTCTCTGAACTCCAAATTTAGTCTCTGAAGGAAGAAATTATTTTGTCTGAATAAAGTTATTTGGCTGAAGTGAACGGTATCTACATTAAATTTAACAACATACAGAGACAGAAGATCATACTAATTACCCAGTCCAGTCTCTCACTCTGTGAAAGCCTGAAAACAAAAGGGGACTCATGACCGAGTCTATCCTCTGTTTCATGCCCAATGAATGTTAAGTCCTTGCCTCAGTGTGCTGTCATATCCTATCAGCAGGATGAAATCACCTTATTTTCATCTGTCCTCGGTTTGTTTGCTTTTCTGGCAGGGTATGCTAAAAAGCTACCACATTGTTTGGATTTGTCAAAGCGTTGGCTAGATACAGAAAGGCAGAACTGGGAACCTTTCCAGCAGGTTCTTGAAATCTAATAGCATATTTACATAAGATGTGAGGCTTTTACTTTAAAAATGGGTCATCTAAATAAGTATGTGCTAATGGATGAAACATGGATAAGTCATGTTATCAATACAACTTGCACATTTCTCAAGTGTCCATAATCCTGGCCCCACTAAAACTGTTCTTGTCAGTTCTGTATATATGCTTATTCCTCATATTCCCCTGCTGACTCCTCCACACCAGACTGTATAGCAGGGACACAGACTGTATTACCAAGGGACAACAGGATCACTTCAACACTCAGAAAACAAGACACAACTCCTTTGTGCACAAGGAGGACAGAAATTTGCTGCTGACAGCTGCAGCAAAACAGTCTCCAACCTCACTAGCTGTGCTCCACTGGTGAGTACACGTGCAAGCATGAAGCTACACACATTCCTTCCAGATCACCTCTCTTCTTTGGATGAATGCTTGTATACAAGGGCTTAAGGTCTGGATAGTGAAGAGACAGGTGTACAGCTCGCTGTTCAAGTTCTGATGTCCACATTATTTGATTGGTTTTTTGCTTTTATTAGCTTTGCTGTATATATTTTTTTCAATTCCAAATGGTAGGGGCTTCTTATCTCTTCTTAAATGATAACATATATTAAATTACAAAGACATTAAAGAAATATGGATTCTAAAAACAAATGATAGATCCTAAATCATATTCGAATTAAACACCCTTTGGACTATATTTTATATTAGAGGAAATATCCATCACTGCACTGGGAGATAGAGTAAATTTTATCCCATACTATTCACCTATTTTATTTACATGTGGAACACTAACACAGATCAAGTACTGCATTCGGAAGTGTCGGTATTCTTTACATTTTATGTAGCTTCCTTTTTATCTGTGAAAACTTGGAAGCACAAGTTCTTATTAGGATATGTTTGTAAGGAGTAAATTCTAGTTACACACAGACAAATTATTAAGAGGAGTTCTATGGATTACCCAATTCATTTCGTCATATCATTCTGTATTTAGGACATGAGTGTAAGGCTGTACTGATGGACAGTCCTGCTACCAACCTGTGTATAAGTAAATACAGAGTTTCTTTGTTTTGGTGTTGTTTTATGGAATTTTTCAGACCAAAAAGCACCACAGAGAGATTAATTCTCCTGCACTCCTGATTAGGCAGAACAGTACTTGCTTGCACATACAATACAAATACACAGTCTCTGACAGTATTAAGAAGCCTTGTAAAGTGTAAAGGAATGTAGCTGCGGCTAACTTACAGCGGTGGCACCATTTTTAAATTAGAAGAGTTTAAAACCTACTGCAAATAAGAAAACGATCTGTGACATTTTTAAAATGGAAAATTATTTCCCTTAGAAAGTGTTAGAAATTACTTACTTTGCTATCTTAGAGAATGAAAGAATATTAGAAAATAATTTATTTTTATACTTTTCTATCTAATAATTTCTAATTACTACTGTTCTAAATACAAGCAGATTACTCTAAATTCATAATCTTCATCCAAACTGAAGTTTTTTATTTAACATTTAGGAGCCACTATTCTGTCTTCACTGTAACCATTTTGTCATTGCAAAGTATTTCCCCCTGTGTTTTCAAAACTCTATAAAGCTCAAGTGAAAAAGAAAAATTAACAGCAGGGTGTGACTGAGTAACAAAGTGGGGACCTTATCATGACAGGAATACAAGCATCTATGGTTCTCTAATAAATTTACAAACTCATTTCCATTATGAAAAATGTCTGCCATTATTAATTTTTTCTCATTATTTGCACAAGATCGGAAATGAGGCACTGTCAATATGAAAGGAATTCAAAGAGACACCTTCTCATTATCCTGCTAGCCTATATCACAGTGTCCATTTTATTTATTACTTAGCTGTGCGGGTCTTCCCAAAACAAGCAAGTTGATAGAATAACCCCCAAGCACTTGCCAAAATGATGATAAATATTATTACAAACTAGAGCTTCTCATAAAACAGAGATATAAAACAGACTTCCTTTGACATGAGCTGCAAAAGTCTCTCCTTGGCTCAGATGCTAGGCACTGGTTGAAGAACATCACCTGGCTCTGAAGTTCATGCTCTGATCCTTCCCAGCTGAGGCCACCATGTAGCTATTCTTACCTTCGGATTACCAACAAATGCTGGGAGGGATAATGTCTTTCTAGAAATATCTGCACTCTACTAAAACACACTCAGCACATCTTATTCCATGACTTACTTCCTTCAACTCCTTTTCCGTCCCTTCCCCAACACCCACAGGCACTCCCCCTTCCCACGCCACCTCTCCTAACTCATTTGGTTGAAAGTTTATAGAGAGAAAACAGGTAAAATAAAGTTCTATCCTTAAAATGAAAGATCCACTGCTGTATTGGTATATAGTACCACAGACTTATGATAGGAAGGAGAGGATTTACATTTCCTCCCCACAGATCTTCAGACCTGAAAGACAATTTTGTCTAGCAAAGAGTGACATGTCAATCAAGGAAGAAGATATCGTAAAAAATACGCCATTGCTTGCTGGATGATATTCAGGACGGTCAGGTTAAATGAGGCCTAAACTGTAATCAAAATCACAACCATCAAGCTGGAAAGACTGGCAAAGAAAGTGAAGACAGGAGTGCTTTTCCAGGGTAAGAATAATGCACACTGAATACAGTAGCAGTGAGAAGACTAAAACCTATCTAATGCAAATTATATAATGCTGTATAGTCAATCATAAAAGAGAGCTTTCTTAAAGTTGGAAGCATTAGCGCTAAGAGGCACACTCAGCTGAAGCAGAAGAGTGAGCCCTTTCCAACTCACAGGAACCTGCAGTGTTACCAGATCTTGGTGGCATTTGGAAAGTAAGATCAGTGTCATGGTTTCACACTGGCTGGCAACTAAGTACCACGCAGTCACTTGCTCACTCCCCCATGTCACACCCCCAGTCATGGAGGAGAATCAGAAATAAAATGTAAACTTCAGGGCCTGAGATAGGAACGATTTAATAAATGAAACAAAATATAACATTAATGTTAATAACAACAGTAATATGAAAAATATTATACTAATAATGATACTATTGCTACTAACAACAATAACAACAGTAAAGGTATTTGTAATGATAAGAAGAGGGAGAAAGAGTAACAGAACCCAAGAGAAGCATGCAATGCACAATACAATTGCTCACCAGCCACTGATCGATGTCCATCACGTCCCTGAACCACAAACAGTGGCTTCTGGTCAACTCCCCCCAGCTTATATACTGGGTATGATGTTCTTTGATATGGAACATTCCTTTGGCCAGCTTGGGTCAGCTGTGTTCCCTCACAGGTTTTTGTGCAACTCCTCACTAGAAGAGCATGAGACACTGAAAAGTCCTTGACTTAGTGTAAGCACTACTTCGCAACAACCAGCAATCAGTGTGTTATTAACATTACTCTCACAGTGTGTTATTAACATTACTCTCATACTAAATCCAAAATCACAGCACTGTACCAACTACAAAAAAGAAAATTAACTCTGTCCCACCAAAACCAGGACATCTAAGAGGCTTGCAGGAAATGGAAATGGTACCTGTAAGAGTAAGTATAGATGGCTTTTATTTTATTTGAGTTCTCAGCTATGCTTGGTATCACACACCAAGGTATTAAACACAGAAAAGATAAACAAGCATATTCTCCTGAGCTGCTATGCATCATCATGTTAAATCAAGATTTTTGTGCCATAATAGAGCTGATTCCTTTACAGTAGAATTTTGTCTCAGAATTATGATTATCAATGAAAAAAAAAATCAATGGATTAGACTCAGAATGATAAATTATCAGATTTTTACTTGTGATACTTGCAATCAAGTATGGGTGATGCATAACAAGAACATTAGCTACTGATAAAGCTCATGTTAGCATCACACTCAGCACTTGGAAGTCATCCATCATGTAGTCAAGTTTTCTTTTATTAAGGCTGAAGAATTTCGAAGTGAAATAGCTGGCAAAGTTATTTAATTTTCTTTTGTGAAAACCTGCTTAAATTTTATTCTTTTATGTATATAAATTATGCTAACAAAAGGCATCCTGTATTTTTATTTCATCTTCCCATAAGACCTGGTGAAAAATAAATAGTATGAAGTATGCAAATGACACAATGTAAGAGAAGATTCATACACCACAGAGGGCATGCTGTGGGGCTCTATTCATGTTTCTGCATAACTTGATTTATCCATTAGCAGATAAATAGGAACTGTTAATACTCATGAGATTTTTGCTCAGGAAGCTGGAGTGGCCTAGGTTGTTCTGGTCCATTAACGGAGAAACTATTGTACAAATCCTGTACACAACAGCCTACAGACAGTGTCTCCTTCACTGAGACTGCTCTACAGTGCTCTGCCAGCTCTATCAGTAAAACCCCCTTGAATTCAATCATCTAATAATCAGGAATTACCCTGGTCAGGAGAAAAAAATTCAACCTAAAATAGGGGCAATGAAATGGGCCCTGTTCTCCTCCTTCCTTCTCTCCTGGGGCTGGAGAACCTCTTCTGGGAACTTGTATATTGTGCCAAATGATCATGTACTCACAGGAAGAGAGCAGAGCAAACCTTGTGCTTCTCTAAGGTGTTGCATGGGATTTGGTTGATATTTGGCAGCTCAGTCACAGAATCACTAAATTGGTTCATATTTGTCATCACGCTGTCCACTCAAAATTTTAATGGCTAAAAAAAAAAAGACTTATCTGGAAGATTCTTCATGTATAATAGTCTTCTAATTTCCACAGAGCCTCAAATTCTTTTCTGACTGTCAGAAAGATGTCCATGACTCAGCATGAAGGTTTCAACAGCAGAGAAGCATATATTTTACATAAACATTAAGGTAGGTGTTGTGTACCTCTGATTAATGTACATATTTGCATAGAAAGAAAGATGGGAGGTTTTGGTCCTAAAAACTTTCTATTTCTTCAAGTTCTCCTATAGCTTATATGGGAAGACTTTACCATATGTTTAATTTAGGCAAAACTTATTTAGAAACTGCCAGCTTTACAGGAAGTTTGGCAGGCATTTGTAACTCAAAAATACTTATGATTTGGGGCTTTAAACTTCTCTTCTACAGACCTAAATATAAAAGAAATATGAAACTATTTCTGGCCAATGCAGACAATTATTTCAAGACAGCAGTTGTCTTCTTTTTAATGACAAATTGTCCAAATTTCCCATTTCATATGGCTATTTTGCACCTCGTTATTCCTGAAAGTACAAAAGGAAATCAGTTGTCACTCAAGTTTATCACTGTTTACTGTAAAGAACAGGTTGAGTATATTATATACATCTATGTAAGCTCAGAAAAACATAGTTTTTTCAGACATGATAAATAAGAACTTCCCATAATAATTCAGTAGAATCAATTCATGCTATCATGATCAATCTGAGCATTTTATACTTTCTACATTTTTCTTAAGGCACTTTCTCTTCTGTGAGATTAATTTGTTTAGCATTGCTAATTTCTAGTGAATATCACATTAAAATATGCTTAAGGCTAGGAAAATGTGTAGAAATAATCTGAGATTAACCACAACAGATGCTCAAACGCAATTCAGTTTTCTAGAACTGTGCAGTTTGACAGAGAAATAAGGTACACTAATGTATAGAGGAGAAGTTACAAGTATGCACATTATCAAGAAAGATGTGAGGCTCCCCAGTCATAGTCAATATTAATTCCAAAACTCTGCTTCAGACTCTTGAGATGGAATTCTAGCTGCATGCAGGAAAAAATCTGAAGACGACTACCAAAAATACAGAGGTAGTACAGGCAGATTAGATCTTAATTTTACATATGTTCTCTGTATCTTGTTATTTATGCTCACTCCTTTCCTACTGCAAGATACAAGTAGTGAAGGGGTAAACACTCATTACACAGTCCCTATTTTCTAGGGGACACCATCTTGCAACTGGAATCTTCAGCACTGGTTGGGTAAGAGTACTGAAAAGGGAGTCAATGTCAAAACATATCTGCAAATTTTGGTGCACAAAATAAAACCTCATTTGTGGCTAATACAAATATGAATGAAGCTGTAAAACAGTAAAAAATGGTTTAAAATGTTTTGTCCTGCAGGAATATGGAATAGATCTCCGGTGACGTTAAAAATACGCAACAAAGCTAACAAAGATGAAAGAAAAAAAAAATCCAACTTCTTTCAGCAGAATATAGAAAACAGTAGAAGATTGTAAAGGCAATAGCAAAGGTTACTATACAATTAATATTTAATATTACATAATAAATTTCTCATTGGCTACTAGCAAAATCTTATTGCAAATACTTACTAAAACTACACTATTTTCCTTTATTTATTTGTTTTCATATCTACAGAAGGATTTACAGCTGCCAACCTAAGGACAAGCAGACAAGTGTCCTGTGGTCAGAGGGAACTTAAGCTCAGTTTTATCAGACAACAGCAATAAAAAGATACCTATTTCATGTCCACATTTCGATACATGAATCCAGATTTTCATCATCCTCTAGAGACAGACTTAAAGGCAAAACAAAGGTTTCTCAACAAAATTTGGGTGCTTATTGAACCAAGAATAGAACTGCTCAGACCATTTCAATGAAATGACCTTTTCGGATCAAAAGGTGTTTAACTGGAAAATACTTTTTGAGTGACATATATTGGAGGAAAGTATGAATCTCAATGTATTGTAAAGAACAGAGGCCACCTGTGCACAAGAGTTGCTGTGTGTTTAGTGGAAATGGAACTACCAAATTCCAGTTTGCCTTCCAGCCTTCAAGTTTTTTGTACCCCGATATTTTCAGTATGGTTACACATGTCTTTCTCCCAGAAATTTCAGTGCGTTTCAAATAAGTCAGATCTCTCAAAGTACAGTCAAGGTTCAAATCAATTTTGCTGCCTATGAGGAGAGTTTATACAACTAAAGCAGCTCTGATGACACTCATTTGTTAGACAAAGTAAAGCTTCCAGCAGGGGTCAGTCTCAGAAGAGAGGTTGTTGGAAATAAGTGAAAAAAAAGGGAGAAAAAGTCTACTTGATTACTACTGAACATAACAGAGATCTGTTAATCTCTTTTCAATTAATATTAGCTCATTATATTCCCTTCAGTTTTAATACTAAAACACATAGATACATTATGTTTCAGTAATATAATGACTTCATTTAGGAATTATAAAAATAGTGCTGAATGAAGAACAGTAAGTGTGTAAAATAAACATGGCATATTTATTAAGCACCTTTAACAGAGACAATTCCATAGTAACATTGGACTTTTATTACTTTAACTTACTAACTATACCTTATGAACTGTATATATGCACCGTTTAATTCTGCCTCAGATATGACCCTCACACTTTTTCCTGTGATGTTCATAGCTGTAAGAGTTCATCTTAAATTTATTGTGACTACTTTGTAAAATTGAATTCATACTTTAAAAAGAAACAGCATTCTATGTGTCTATAAAAATGAAAGATACACATAACTACTTACGTTGGCACGTTAGTTGCAATGGTAAAATAAAATACTCTCAAGTGGTAATTTTGATGATAATATGAGAAGAAAAAAGGACCTACACTGTTATTCTTTTCTCACTCTTTCTGAAATCTGGTTGACTTTCAGGACTAGCTTCTAATGCAGAACCTGTTTGACAGAAAAGCAGCCCCTTTGTTTTAGCAAAAATAATCTCCCCACTTGGAAAAATTCCTACTCATGTATTGCAAAATTGCTTATCAACCCCCTTACTTTAGAACATATGGCTGGATTAGCTTCTTTGACTTTTTAGTGGTTAACTATTGCACTAAAGCTGCCTTGAAAAGAGATATCCCATTTGCAATGGATATAATTAATGAAACAGACAATATTCCATCAGCATGGTAAAATCACTAAATAATTTAATTCAAGATTTCTAAAGCCCATTAGCATATTGTGACTTTCATACCAAAATTATTTGATATCAACCCATTTATAGCATAATGCCCTGAAATCCCTTGTACCTCTCCTTGTACCTTGTACCTATCCTTTCTTCTTTTAGTGGTGTAGTCTAAATGTTACTTCAAGATTAAAACTATGAATTACTTTAATTTTAACATTCCAATACTCAAGTAATTTCATTGTGCTATGCACTGATCGCCAATTCCAAGGTAGATTTTATTTCAGAGGTTATCTATCATGTTACAAATGTAATTTTCTCACATGTAGCAAGAATAAATCTCATCACTTTACTAACTTTCAAGGCATCACCCCTCCTAATGACAAAATGATTTACCGACCTTGCTGAACTATTTTTCTTCTAAAAATTTGGAACCATCAGAAATATTTAATGACTTGATTTAAAGCGCTGAAATAGAAGCATACCAAAAGCATATTAAAATGTTGGTATTCCCCCAAGAATTAACACCTGTCAAATTAATAGATTTTGAAGTGGAAGACATCACGTCTATTTCAATTGCAACTTTGCACGGAAACACTGTAAAAGGAATGTGTCTTATTTCTGAAGAAGCATGAAAGCACCATGTTCCTCTCTGACTGCAAGATTTGCCTGCCATGGAATGTCCATATTCTTTTTACTTCAAGAGCTAATCATGCATGAGAGGTAACCCCTCTCCTTTGGAAACTACTGACAATAATTTAGAGAGATGAAAAAGATAATCCTGAGTCTTATTTAACTATTATAGCACTCAAATAAAGCCTATAAGCTCTGCTGTGCCATTTCCAATGGCCAAATGATAAATGCCACACTTTCCTATATACATCCTACAAACATTACTCCATGTCATACAAAAAAAGATACATAACACACCATCAGTCTCAACATTATGCAACAAATCATAATCCACATATTATACCTAACATTCTGATAAAACTTGACACAACTACTAATACAATTATTATTTATTTACAAGCATCAACATTTTTTAATAGAAATTCAAAATACACATTTATAATACCACTGTCATTAGGATGATAACTTTTCTAGGCAGCATAGTTGCAGCTGACAAGTGTTAGCCTACACTTGAGAGAAAAACACACAAAAAATAGCCCAAAAAAACCCTACTACCAATTTCTCTTTTAAACATACAAATTTCTCCTTTAGGCTATTTTCTTTGAAGATGTGTCATATAGGATTAAAAGGTAAGATGTTTGTAAATATCTGAGAAATGTAGCAGTGCTTCTATTGCAGAAAATTTCGAGCAAATGTCAAAATGAATTAGAGGAAATAAAAATCAAACAGTAGGTGAAAGATTCAGTAGAGGAACAAATCAAACAGAAATCAAGTATTTTTATATATAAATACCTATATTTATGTATATGTTTACATAAACAAAACCTCCAGCTAGAACTAATGAGTCTATAACTGTATAACTAGACACTTTTAAAAATTAGTAATAATTAAATGGATCAACCCATTTCACTAGGCAAGATAAAAATGTCAATATAGAATTCTTTTTTTTTTTTAATGGAACTATTTATAAATGTGTGAAACATCTTATGCATGCATGAATTCTCCACAACCAGTATAACAATGTGTACATTTATGCAACTTTATGCTACTGACAACATATTTCATCGGTTCAAGGTTCAATAAGAAAAAAACTTCACAGCTAGTAGCATGAAAATAATGGAAGAGATAAAAAAGAAAAAAAATCATGCTTGAGGGTTTGGGAGTTGGATATTAAACAAGCAAAATAAAATAGATTTTCTTATAAGGTTTTAGTGATCACCAATTTTACAGAACTTCCTTTGCTTACTACAAAAGGGAAAAATCCTGAAACACTAATAAGTGGTACTACTGTAATAAACTGTTTATGAACTTCAATGGTACCCTTCTCAGAAACTAGTATAAGACAGTGTTAGAACAGTTAAGACTGTTGACAGTGTGAAAAAGTGTGAAAATAATTTTGGGACATAGCCAATGACTCTAAAAAATCATTTTGACATTAATACTGTTCGATCTGTATTTTCCTAAATGTATCACTGAAAAGATTTAAGTTCTTGCAGATATTCTTCAACATTTTGATGCAACTAAGCTCCTTTGGTAGGTAACTAGTACCTACCCTGGTTACACTCCACCAAAATTTTGTTTTTTCTAAGTTGTAGGAAAAGAACTGTGGCGTTATGAGCACACTCTGAATTGTTTGCTGCTGCTGAAGAAACACAAGCCCTAGCACCCTACCTAATCCTGCAGCACACATCAGGTTTTTTTTAGAAAGGAGGTCACCAGCTCAGCGGTACATGGCCTCTGGTTATAGACAGGAGCAACCAGGTTTCAAATACTCACAGCTACCTTTCTATTCAAGTATGCAACTGGCTTACACTGAATAACAAAGGAAGATCACTGTTTCTGCGTTCCAGAGACTGCTCAAACACTGCTCTTTGAATTCATGCAGAATCGCAGAATCACAGAATATGCTGAGTCGGAAGGGACCCATAAGGATCATCGAGACCAACCCTTAGCCCTGCACAGCACCATCCCTAAGTGTCACATCATGTGCCTGAGAGTATCATCCAAAGACTTCTTGAATTCTGAACACAGCTTTGTGCTGTGACCACTTCACTTGGGAGCCTGTTCCGGTGCCCAACCACCCTCTGGTTGAAGAGCCTTTTTCTAATATACAACCTAAACCTCCCCTGACACAGCTTTAGGCCATTTCTTTGGGTCCTGTCACTGGTCATCACAGAGAAGAGATCAGTGCTTGCCCCTCCTCTTCCTCTCACGAGGAAGCTGTAGACCATAATGAGGTCTCCCCTTCGTTTCCTCTTCTCCAGGCTGAACAGACAAAGTGACCTCAGCTGCTCCTCATACGGCTTCCCCTCAGGGCCCTTCACCATATTCGTTGCCCTCCTTTGGATGCTCTCCAATAGCTTTATATCTTTTTTTATCTAATATTGCAGTGACCAAAAGTGCACACAATATTCAAGGTGAGGTCGCACCAGTTTTATTTTATATTTTATATTTTATTACTGTTCTATGACAACTATGCTTTACTATTTTATTTATATTCAATTTTTTTAAATTTAAACCCACAATTTTTAATCCAAAACATTCCTATAATACAGGTTCTCTGTTTATGTATAATTTTGTGTACTTCTGCCACATTGTTTCTTTTTGCTCACTACATCCAGGAATTGAGGTTTTCTACATTCCTTTTCATTTTTACCAGCTGTTTTATAATAGTAGTAAAGGTAAAAAGTAATTCAGTATCTTTTCACATAATGCAGCTCTCATTCTATGCAAATGTGTTATAATTCAAAATTCAGTAATTATTTTTTTGCATAGGGAAAGCTAGCGGTATGTACCAGGTTATCTGCAATATGTATCTTATGATTAAGGAAACAAGGTATGGTTTCAATTAGAGAAGTAATAAAACCTATTTAAATGTTTCTTCAAATATACAGGGAAGTTTTTGCTCCACTGAGATGGGACTGACTTGAAATTTATTTTCCCCGTGTTTTCCTTATTTTGAGAAAATGCTAGATTTCTATTTGCAAGTCAAACTGTTACCTTTTCTTTTTCCTTTCTGTGTGTCTGCCTTGTTTCACTTACAAGGAAGTAGGATTTAATTTTACAAAAACCTCATATTTTCAAAGCAAAAAAGGTATAATATTAAGCAACAAAACCAATAAACAAAAAAGCCCCACAAACCACTGTGTAAAGACTTCTGCTGGTTTTTTGTTTGTTTGTTTGTTTTCTGGTTTGTTTGTTTGTTTGTTGGGGGTTTTTAAATTTTCCTGTGCCTTTAAAATTTTTTAATGCTGGTTGTAACGAAAAAAATTCACAAACCATTTCTATTCCCAACCCTTATTTCATTTTGTACTACTACAGGGTTAATTTAATTATTTCTGTGGACACTTGTTATTATCACCAAAGGAAAATTACCATCCTTGTACCTTCAGTTAAAGGGAAATAGTTCTGTCTTTGTCTAATTGGGCTTGAACAGAAATGCTATTGGCTTCACTTCTTGAAATAATGTATTTTAAGATCATAGAAAAATTCAGGTAGGAATGGACATCAGACAATTTCTAATTCAAGCACCTGGTCCAAGCAGGGTCAGCTGTGAGACTAGAGTTGGGTGCTCATGGCTTTGTCCAACTGGGTCTTGAACACTTCAGAAAACGGAGCCAGTGCAATATCTCTGGGCAACCCAATGCAGTGTCTGGCTGTCCTCAGAGTGAAAATGTTCCTCCTTATAACCATTCTAAACCTCTTGTTTCAACTCATGACCGTTAACCTGAGCTTCTGCCTCTGCACCTCAGTTTGCCAGCAGGCTTGCACTGGCAGCTGTTTCAACCCCAGTTTTCATGGCCTGCCCTCAAAAAGTTCTCCTTGGTATAGTATAGTATTGTCAGACTTCTATAAAGGACCACAGCAAACAAGACAAAATCTGGATGACTCTCCTTAGTCTTTCTAGTTCTCTGCATGATTCTCATGTCAGTGAGGCTTTTTGCAGAAAATCCAACAGGCACAGTTATATATGATGAAGTTCAGTTCAGATTAACATACCCAGCATCTGTTGTCTACATGCAAGAAAGATGCTTAAGTTTGCTGTTACCTACACAGCTAAGGCCCAATTCAGTTGCCCACAGAAATACACTGAAATATTCCTTCCTGGCTCCAGCTAGTGCTTCAGAAGGCTGCAGGTCTCCTACAGGTCCTGGGGCTTATTTATTGAGTCCAGATGAATGTCTCATACACTGCCACATTTCAAGTGGTGCTAGTGGCATACAAAGGTGTCAGTGATTTGAACCTACAGGAGACGGATATTTGAATCATTCTTTTGGCCTGACTACTGTGAAAACATATAGTCCATTTATTATATATAAGAATTTAGACACCTAGTAAGGATTTAGACACCTACATACATACGCCTGCACTGAAGTGTCCTCTTTACAAACTGAAACCCAGCCACAGCCTAAGACTGTGGCAGATGACAGCAGACAATTACAGCTCATTAAATAAAATGTCAGTGCTACATGGTATGGGCGAGAATGACGCTTGAAATGGTATTACCATACATTGGGAAGCAGCTTCTTCACATTTTGTCTCAGGCCTTCAATAAAATACACATTTAAGGTAAAAGTTCCATATGAGAGAGTAACAATATTCTTTTACTCCTTTCTCTTTTCTGACCACTTCATCTGAGGGAAGACTACTACTCAAAGAGCAACAACTACTGAAGGGCAATATGGTCTGTGAGGTAGAGATGAGAGGTAGAAGTCAAATCCCACCTAAACTCTAGTTCCCACTTTCTCTGAATCTAATAATGCTATGTTGCTCAGTAAAATTTCAACAATAACACAGAGAACTATCATGTACCTTTTGAGAAACAGAAAATAAACTAAGCTCTCAAACTCTGGAATACTAAAAGGGTCTCCCAGAATTCTTTCTCTTAGCTTGAGAATAGCAGAGGATTTCATTTTTTGTTGAATTACAGTGACAGCTCCTGACCACTAATAACTTCTATTCATGATTCTCTTCCTCTTTCTAGTAAGACTTTCATGTGAATTGAAAAAGTACACTAAAACCACTGAAATCTACCCTACAGATGTGGAAGAATTATAAGCAAGGAGGGAACATTTTAGGATTCTAAGTAAATATGCTAATGTAGTCAAAAGCAGACAATATTCCTGAGACACAGAATGTTCTTTCTGCTACTTCTTCTTTGTTGTTCTAGGGTTTATTTTGTAGTTTTGGTTTGGGTTTTTTGTTGTTGTTTCTTTTTTTTATACACCAAATTTCTAGGTCTTGACTGTACTTCTCCTAACGTTTTTCTCAATTTAGTCTGGCTTTTCTCAGCTGGGTAACCTTTATTTAACCTTATTTTCCCTGGCTTCTTTGTGAGCTGAAATGATGCAAAACCCAAACATCCAAACTACACAGAGGTATAAGCTGAGGTTGAAGGATTGCTTTTATAGTACTATAGGTACAACATTGTGAAAATATTCAGCAGATGCCTTGATTAAATGCCTTTATATGAATTATTCACTTGATTAAAAATGCAACGATTCATTTAAACAATATTGCAAAATGGTTTCAATAACCTATTTTATGATTTTATTCAATCTACCTCTGGCTACAAGTACTCTGAACCCATCTGGATGAATTCCTAGATGCCCTCCTAGATTATCCAAAATGTTTCTCTGTAAAAAATTTAGTTCTGTTCATTTGTCCTGTATCTAGGCCAATACACTCACCCTTGAGGAGAAAAGACAATGCAGAAAGAATCGTGCCTTGCAGAATATACCATCTAAGGAGTCCTTCTGCTGTGTCTTTTGCAACCGGACATGCCTATCTCGTATTGGTCTTTTTCGACACCAACACGCTTGCAATGAACGTGGGTAGAGCCCTTCCCAAATCTTCGTTCGTGAAGCCCAGCCATGATGATGAGGCCAATACAACTACTAAAAGGTAATACTACATTGTCCTTCTGATAATTGTGGTGTCTTATAGATCTATTAGTTATTTATTGCTGCAAAACAAACCCATCATCTTCCTATGAAAAATGTAGTTTTTCCCAAAGAACCTTTCTCCCTAAAGCACAAATTTGTGTAGTGAACACAATGAGCAGCATTGGGGGATTCCTTTATTTGAGGAAGTCTTCATTTCATAAATGAATAAAGCCATTTTTCGTCTTGATATTTTGCAAAATACTTGTTTATGGCAAACTGTCACTTGTATTCAGATTTAGGATGTAGAAACTACAGTGATGGTTCCTTGGAAATGCTTAAAATAGATAAAATGGATTGACTGATTGCATATTCCTTTGAATTATTGTGAAAGTACTAGATCTATCTAAATCATGCCATGAAACAAAGTGGAGTTGGAAGTTATGTAACTTCAAGTTGCTATAAATTGCTTCTTGTTGAAAGCTATATAAAACATTTTCAAATCTGTCATGTTCCACCTCTTCTGCCTAAAAAAAAAAAAATCGAAGTGAAAATGTCCAAGAAAAGTATGATTCAGGCTTATGTTGTTAAGCTGGAACAAAAGCTATGCCACCATCAAGATTGGATACTCTTTTGCGATTAAATCTAAAAACTTGGTCTGTTTTTATGTTCAGAATGTATTTATTACAGTAGGTATACTGTGTCTTATTAGATTAGCTAAACTAATGTAGCTAATTCAGCAACAAAAACAGCTCAGACATACTTTTTTTTCTCACAGACTCACTATCCTCATCATTTTTTTAATCCAAGTTTTTTTCTTGAATACAGATTTTATCTTTCTGCTGCTGATGTTCCCACATGTCCTCAGAACAAGCTATCTGGCAAAGCAGCCAGGAAAATGCATTTTCTGCTTCTCCTCCCACAGCAGCATGCAAGATAACCTCACAGCCACAGCATCCCGGAGAACATGCTCTACAAGGTCTGATCTGACCTCCAGTCTTCATTAGAAAACAGTCTCAAGTCTTGGACTACCACTCCTCCTACCACAAAGCAGGAGGAATGGAGTATAAACAGATAGCATGAGGGAAACAAAAACTGCTTTATTTGTAGCATTGGGAACTGAAGAAATTAGTACAGCAGACAGCAGAAGATAGTACAGAAGTTAAAGCTGTGGGACAGCACCCAAAGGCTGTTCTTGCTAACCCTATGTGTAAACACCATAGTCGGTAGGAACTGGAAAAATGACAGTGAGATGAATGTCAGGTCCTTCTTTTCTATCCTGAAATCTGTACTGAAATTTAGAAAGGAACTACTTTTCCCTCATTTGGCTAATTTTCTTATATATATACACACACACGCAGACATATATATACATATATATGAGATTTTTATTGGTAGTGAAACTTTAAAAATCATTCTAAAGTTTCACCGGGACTAGAGAGAAACTACTCCAACTGAGGCTTTGAAAAAGAACAGCCAGAGAAGGCACTTATAACTTTCAGGACAGAATACCCCTTTGCAAAAAAACCTTGCTTATTAACAGAGCTGCCTTCCTCAATGAAACACAGTGGCTGGCAAAATAACAACAGGTCATGGCAGAATTGCAGTTCATATGTTGAAAGTGTGTATCACTCAGCACTGAGTATTACCGTATGATTATATTCTATGCACTCTGAAGAACAACAGCCTTCTACAGCAACAATTATAAGACAGATACCATTTATCCCAGGAAAACTCTTTGCTACTTGAAAAAAATACTAGAAAGGGAAAACCAACTCCTTCTGATGAAATTAGCTGAAATTAGCTCTGCTGATGATCTGTTCTTTAAATTGGGAAAGAAGGGATTTTTTTTTTTCTGTTCAGCATGATTTATTTTTAGACTGGCAAAGACACAATGGTAAACAGAACTGAAGCTCTGTGGGCACCTTCTGAGGTTAAATTACCTTTCATGCCATTTGCACAGAAGACTGTTCTCAAGCAGCTTGAGCAGATGGTCGGGACACCATTGTCCGTTTACTTGTATCCACAAAGATAAACGATTGCTCTTTGAAATCCTGAACAATATGTGCCTTGTGATGCTCTAGGCTGCCAAGCCCAAAAAAATAAAATAAAAAAAAACAACCAACAAAAAACCCCAAGCAACCAGATAAATATAAAGTTAGCTGAAGAGGACAAAAGAGTTTGGATTGATGAAATTTCATTTTAAGCAAGTATGTATGGAATAATAGAATCATTTAGGTTGCAAAAGACCTCTAAGATCATCAAGTCCAACTGTTGACCTAACATTGCCAAGTCCACCACCGAACCATGTCCCCAAGTGTCACATCTACATGTCTTTAAAATACCTCTAGGGATGGTGACTCCACCACTTCCCTGAGCAGCCTGTTCCAATGCTTGACAATCGCTTCCGTGAAGACACTTTCCCTAATACCCAATCTAAATCTCCCCTGGTGCAACTTAAGGCCATGTCCTCTGGTCCCATCATTTGTTACCTGGGAGAAAAGCTGACTCCACCTCACTACAACCTCCTGTCAGAGAGTCATAGAGTGAGCTGAGGTCCACTCAGTCTCCTTTTCTACAGGCTAAACAACCCCAGCTCCCTCAGCTGCTTCTCATATGACTCACTGTCTAGAATCTTCATCAGCTTTGTTGACCTTCTCTGGCACCTCAATGTCTTTCTTGTAGTAAAAGGCCTGAAACTGAACACAGTACCTGAGGTGTGGCCTCACTAGTGTCGAGTACAGAGGGACAATTCCTGCCCTAGTCCTGCTGGCCATGCTATTTCTGATAGAAGCCAGGATGCCACTGGCCTTCTTGGCCACCCAGGCACACTGCTGGCTCATGTTCAGCTGCTGTCATCCAATACCCCCAGGTCCTTTTCCACTGGGCAGCTTTCCAGCCACTCTTCCCAAAGTCTGTAGCGCTGCATGGGGTTGTTGTGACCTGAGTGCAGGACCCAGTATTTGGCTTTGTTGAACCTCATACCATTGGCCTTGGCCCAAAATATCTGTAATCTCGAATGATTTTGCGAAATGAACATAATATATTCACTTAGCAAAGTAGGAGATGCAGGTAAAAACAAATCATATACAGTAACTCTGACTGAAATAAAAATATAACATCTCTGCACAATTGCTTCTACTACGTATAACATTTACTGAAGCATGCTGCCAAAAATAACCCTCTTCTGCCTACTGGGCCATCAAGATAATCAGAGATGTCCAGGATTAAACCAGAGCAGACAACTGCCAGGGTACAGTGATCCACCCAACTACTGATAGATAAGGTAATTTCAGTTGTTTTAAGAACTTCACAAACATCTTTGAGAGCAGTCCTGGTGAAACATCCCCAGTGTGAGCACTTTGTCAAGAACAACTTGCCAAAAAGGTGCTTTTATTATTAGTTTACTAATAAGAGAGATTAATTTAAAAGATTGGAGATATGTACAACTATGAAGAAAACTTTGAAATTTTAGCAGTCTTTGGGATTTAAGAGTGAAGTGAACAGATGTTAGTCTTTGGACTTGCAACTAATATTTGCATAGCCTGTCACTCTTAAAAGTTCTCAAAAGAAAAGGAAAAGCAAGGTTGCTGAATATGGAAAGAATCACATGGAGTCAGTGAAGGGGGTTAGACATAGAGTTCAATACAGACAGCAAAATAAGACAGAATTTGGTTTAGAAAATAACAGTGAAATTAGATAACTGTGACTCACCAGCCACTCAACATCCTGAAGAAGCAGGTATTACAAAGCATTTAATTAACTAAAATTGCATATAAAGATGTATAGTTGTTTCTGCAATAACTGCTTATTTAAATAATGACACAACAAATAAAATTAATGTCCTCTATCTAATACCACACACTCCACAGCAACAGCAAGTAAACAGTGGATACATTTCTCCCTTTCCCATTTCAATGATCAATTGACTTTTTTTAATTGCTTTATGCTGTGCTGATGGCATATTCAACACACCTTACAATAAATTACAATTTAGACATTTATGATTCTTGCCAGATTTTTAGAAATTGTTAACACTCATTGGAGTAATGAAAGAAAGGAAAAGACAGGTTGAGATAAACGTCTAGCAGTGGCATCCAGCAACACAAAGTATTATGCTCTGAATATGGAGAAGTATTTAGAGATCAAAGAAGAGGAAGTAATTACAAAATAATGTAAACATGAACACGAACTTAATAAAAATTATGTTAAAAAGTTAGGAAAAAAGAACAATTGATTTTCATATGGGAATACAAGAGAAAATCCAGATGGAAAGATTTTACCTCTATGCCTCAGAAAAGCAAGGAAATCCAAAAGTGTGTTTGTTCTGAATATCAATGTCTTATGCTAATATCATTTCCATTAAAAAAAAAAAAAAAAGCCTTTCTTTCCCTAAATGAGCAGTCTCTCTGTTTCTCTTCCCCGACTTTTTTTCCCAAAATGAAATGGAAGGTCATTGTCTCTCAGTTATTTGCCTCCCCTCAGCATCCCCAGCTACATTTGCCTTTTTGCAAGTAAAATATAATGAAAGTAATGAATACACTCATGAACATATAATCATAGGATTTCTTACGTTGGAAAATGCCTCTAAGATCATTGGGTCCAACTGTAAACTTAGCACTGTCAAGTCATGTCCCCAGGTGTCATGCCTATTTAATGTGAACTCACTATCTGAGAGATTAAATTGGAAATACAATCATCCATCTCTAAGTAAAACAATATTATGTCTTCCAATATCAGTGGAATTCACTAAGAAGTATGTCCATTATTAAGAACTGAACACTATTTTTTCTTTATAAACTAACTGATAAATTGTAAAAATAGTACAATATCTTCATATGAAAAGAAGTTACGACATGGGTCTGGGAGGAACATGATAAAAATATCCCTGACATCAAAAATAACACATTTGCACTGAAAACACCAGAGTATATTTTTTTTGTGGTCTGGTAAAACAAAAAAAGACAATTTAATAATACTAAGACAGCTGCATTGTAATCAGATATCCTGTTTGAATGATACTTGACATTTTATAAGAAATATGGTAAACCAGCAGTACTTACAAATGTGCTATTTAAAACGCATTCTAAATAACTTCCATACTGAATGAACTGAGGCATCCATAAATGTTTTAGCTCTCTGTTTAACTCCCTCCAGACATGAAATTTCCCAAAAGCATACCAGCAAAATGAATTAGAAACTGCTGTGAATAAAAGTTCAGCAAAACAAATGAAATTTCACTTTGTTTTGTTGCTCTTACCAGGAGCTAAGAAGGACCATGACTGGTAAAAGCAATACACACACCCAGAGAAGAAAATGCACACATGTATAGATGGATTTTCAAGAAGCCAGGGTGAAAACACAGGGGCAGAAATGTTGGTAGTTAAAAAACCCACTGTTTTTTTTATTATTATTTTTCAGTAAAGCAGTAACAATTCCCTCCACATAAATTATTACCTAGATCCTGCTGTAAGCTAGGTGATAATTAACGTGCAATAACAAGTTGCTGCAAAAACTGAGGCACAGATTTAGACTGTCTTTCTCTTTATACAACTGGGCATTAATATGTCTTCTGATGACCAAAGATAGTTTCCTTTCCTCAGGTTTTTAAGTGTAAGAGGTCCCAGTGGGAAAGTCAGGAAGGGGTTCCCATCTCTTTGGTATGCAGTAAGTTAAATTGATCATTATTTATGGAGAGGGAATATGCTGCACACTCTCGGAAATAAGACTCAATAAAAACATGGAAATAAAGAACAATTTCAGTTTTAACAGTTGTACAGCAGCTGATTCTGGAAGGAATTTCTCAGTACTTAACTCCTTTCATACTGCACTTCATTTGTGAGTCCCTATACATGTAGCAGAAGAATTCAGTGAGATTACTGAAATCTCCTACATCTTCCAAGGAGCTGAAGATAAACATGTATTATTCCATAATCACAGATGGGAGATAACATAAAATGGAAAAGCTGTCTTTAGTCTCAGTACTATGAGTGACCAGTCTGGAATACATTTTGAACAGACAGCTATTCTGAAAGAGGTGTGTTAGAGGTAAAAGAGTTTAGAAGGAAAATGCCAATCAGAAAATCAGGTAAGTGACAATTTGGTTCAAAATTAGTAAAACTTGCCATTTAAATCTTGAAGTTGGCAGCTAAGATGTGTCTACAGATTCAACCTCAGTTTAACAAACTTATGCACTGAGAAGGAAAGACTACTTAAAACTGCATATTGCAGAACTATAGTTATTCCTTATTTCTTAAATCTTTATTTCACTAAATGTAGCAGTACCAAGATGCTAATCTCCTCTATAACATCAGAGAAAGAATAGATATCCATTTTAATGATCTGATAAGTCAGTGGGAGAAAGAATGAGCTCCATGATTACATGGACTGATCACAGAACGTTCTATTAAGATCAAATAGAAACCTCTTCATGAGCAACCAATGCCATGATTGTTAATAAAATATTGGCTTCTGACTTGCTGAAACTAGTAGACCAAGAATTTACACACCGTTTGACGCAGGATTTTATAGTAGCAAATGAAATGGAAGCTTTCAAGTATAATATACATTACTAAGGACAGAAATATTTGTGACTTTAAATAAAAATTAATACCATGACATATTTGGAGCAATTTTTCACTTGAACATGCATGTCTTTTAGATACTTGATAGAAATCATCCCCAATCTGTGCATAACTACTTTTTTCTCAGCTGAACCACAACAACATCCAGAAGACAAGGTAGGAATTTGACTTGATCTACTTCAGGCACTTTCCAAAAAGAAGTGAAGCTGAGACAGGGTGTTCTGAATTATCTGAATTGCTTTGCAATGGCCATATGAGAATAGCACCTCAGCTTTATGATTCATAAAGACAATAGCTGCTCCAGTGCTTTAAAATCCTTAATTCCCAGCTCATGCTTCAGCACTGAGTACAAAGAAGGAATGCCAGAAGGCGAAAAATCACCTGCCACATCTGAGTTTTCCTCTGAGGTCTCCCATCTCACTAATGATGAGGCTGACTTGGCTTTGCATACGAGATACAGCAAAGAAACAGCCTGCGGTGATATTGAAGTGGAAAATAGAGCAAATTAAACTGGTTGTCTTCCTGTTTTACAACCAGCTGCAATTACCATACTAGGTAGATGCCATCCAAAGAAAACTGTGAACCACACAAATGGTTCATTAGCACGCATAGAGTGAACCTTTCCCCAGGTATAATTTAAGAAGTCCTTAAAATATGCAGTTCTATCTACTACTTTGAGTTCACAATCCCTTCCTACTGTAATTCTGGTTTCCTTCTACATCAAATCCTGCAGTTAAATCTACTTTCAGGATGACTGCTCTGATTAATAACTCTACAATGTCTGTACTCTCTGTGGGATAAAGCATTTCTTTGTTCAAAAGTAATCCTTTTCCTCTAAACGCTGGCAATTTCAGTGCCAAGGGAATGAATCACCACAGCTTGGTGCTGCCATTCACACTGCTGGGATGCGTAGTCATTTGAAGTCATTCTGAGCCATAATTTCTCATCCTCCTCAGTCAGCTGTGCGTTCTGAAACTGGAAGGACTACATGCATGCAAGTAACCCAAAGGTCACCCAACATGTCCACCAAGAAGACCTGAGCAACTTCACAGACACTGGATGAATTCTGAAATGCTAACTTGAGAAAAAATGTTTGCTGGAATGAACCAAGGCAACCAAAAAGGCAGAGCACACTAATACAGGATGTAGTTCCTGGAAAGAAATGGAAGGGAAGGCACCCTTTGTTTTACATAACGTTCCACTACAGTTTGCTGAAAAATAAAATTACTTTGCAAAATTGGTCAGTATTTTGATGTATGTTATTATTTTATTAAGCCCCTCAATATGTTTATATCATACCACCACACTGAACCATATTAGAGAAAAAACACAAATTGAGATATAAGCCTGATATCCAACCTGAACTGTGGGTTGCAATGACTATGGGCAGAAAAGGAGCACTACTTGTTTAAAACTGATGCACCTACAATCTCTACCATTGAATCTCCTAGCTTTGATTGCGTTGGGTTTTGTTATAACTAAAATATGTAAATCTCTCTTTCAAACAAACAAAAAAAAATTGCAGAGGTTTCCAACCACAAAAAAAGCTCTTTAGGTAGTAAGTTAGATATATATTTGTTACTGTAAAGGTTCATTCTACCATAAACATAAATTTCAAACTTTCTGGTTTGATCTCCTTTAAGATTATCTGAGCGCATACTACTGCTTAGGAAGTGCTTCAATAGATGGAGAACTGGTAACTGTCTCTCAACACCAAATGAGTCATTTCAGTCTAACGACAGTGGTGAATGGAAGCCCTGAAAAGCTCCATTTATATGGCGCTTTACAGTACAATTTAATGAAAATTTCCAGTACCTAAATAAAGAACACATCTTCTGCTAATATGTAACTAAAGTTAGCATCTAGTAAGGAAATGGATCAAGTCTTTATACCTAACAGAATTCTCTTGCTTAATTAAGTACATATTTTTAAATGAAATATGCATTCTGGAGAACATTCTTTCCTTCTTTCTTTCACACATTTTGTTTTTCTTTCACTCATTCTCAGATTTTACACCCTTTTCACCCTGCAAATGTGAAGGATCTATTTTGAAGTCTGTCAGAATAGTAACAAGTTTGGAAGTGCTGCAAACCCAGCTCAGCATGGACTGCATCTGCACTGTTCTAAAGCCAGTATTGACTGATTCCAGACCTCTTCTGGCACTGCATATTCCTATATTTATCACATCTCAAATTCAAATGTATACTTGAATGCACTTGAAACTACCAGTAGCTACTAAGAACAGACAACATCAGCAAGTACTTCCCTAAGAAGATCTTCCCTAAGAGAAGCACAGATCAAGAACTCCGTTACGTCTGCATCAGTTCTTCCCCACCTGCCCAGTGAGGTTGACTGGGATGAATCTGTTACATTTCCCTTCTTCAATGCTGCATAGGATTCACCCTATTCTCTCAGTCACTCCTCCTCCCAACAGACAGTGAGGTGCAGCCAATACTTTCACTCCTGCTCCCTCCAGTTGCTCACAGCATGTAAAAAGTCATCCTTCTCTTCCTCTCAGCATTACTGCAGAGTTAAGGAAGAGGAATGACTCCCCAGTCAGCCACGAGGTAGCTGAGATGCTGTTTATAATGAGTTTTACAACCTGAAAATGTTGTTCTCAACAGCTTTTCACAGCTCTTCAAAAATTTTAAGCTAATGTCTCAATATCTTTTAAAATGTCACATACAAACAGAGCTATATAAATATATGATTTCATGTTTTCTTGTCACTTTCAAGCACTTTAGCCAACAAACCCCTGAGGCCTTTGGACCACAGGACTGAAAAATGATCAATTAAAGCTGTTTCAACACGTGAAATAAGAGAGTAAACAGAAGAGGGAGCTGAGAAGGCATCAGGGAGCTGTGATTATACAGAACATGCAGGGTTTGCATACTAGCAACTTGCAGGCTCAAGGTTAAATTTTCCTGAAAGTTGCAAATAGACAAGAATTACAAGTGATATCAGCAAATTACAGCCATCGGACACAATTAAGATAGATTTCTAAGCTGTACATCTCCTTCTTGACTCTAAGCAAAGGGTGTCACACATAACGTCATATACCCTGGCAGAACCTTTGTAACAACTTTGCTTGGCAGAAAGAATTTTCTTCACACATTTTCCTAAAAGCCATCATTATTGCTGTTTGTGCAGACACATTAGACTGACTAAAAGATTATT
Source organism: Corapipo altera (assembly GCF_003945725.1). Classification (NCBI taxonomy): domain Eukaryota; kingdom Metazoa; phylum Chordata; class Aves; order Passeriformes; family Pipridae; genus Corapipo; species Corapipo altera. The sequence continues at coordinate 708,079 of NW_020884903.1, forward strand.
TTGATATAATCTGTGTCAATAGATAAAATAAAATGCTGTTTTTTGAAAGTTGATAAAGGCAAGGCATGCAATGGACCGGATAAGAAGCACTGGTACAGAAAAATAAAATAGCTTGCTGGAGGTAAAACTTCAAATCACCAGTAAAATTGGGAATACATTTGAGATTCTAGGAATCTTATTTGAAACGATCTTCTGGAATATGTTTTCTCTGTAACATCATACTTTTTTTTTTGTTAAGATATAAAGTACTAGGATATACCAATATATGAGCAGATGAGGCAATCAGTGCAAATATATTTCTAAACTCAATTCTGTAATGTTCAGAAGGTCATAAACTATTTTTGTGACTCTACATAAGCTCAACATGCCAGGGGGAATGCATAAAAGATGGAAAAAGAGCCATTATTCCCTACTATAACTCAAAAATTTGATGTTGTCTTATGACCAAAACAGAAGGTTTAAAATTAACCAAAGGAAAAAAAATTGCACAGATTGTGCATGTATACTGAGGAACTCATTCTCTTAGGATATTAAAGAAGTCAAAAGTATAAAAAATTAAAAATTAGACAGAAAAGTTCACAGACAGTAAGCAACCGTCCAGAGTCTATAGGCAAAGACACCTGAAAGGCATAACCAGCCAAAAGCCAACCTGAAATGCAGTGTAATTATCTGTAGCAGTGTTACCTCAGCTAACAGTGATACTCCTGTACAAATATCCAGAACTCCTTGGCTTTGGACCCCCTTAGAGCACTTGTTTCTTTGGTGGGAAGAGTTGAGGGTGCTGAAGCAAGAGCTTAAAATGAGATGTGAGTTTTGAATTTTGAAATTTCATTAAACAGGTGGTTTGAGCCTAGCTTAAATCTCATGCATCTTCTAGGAGAGTATGAGACTACTGGAAAAAGTGTCACAATCTGAGGCATTAGAGTTTGCTTTGTTTCTAGGAAACATAAATAAAACCTGGGAAACACTTATTTCACAGCAGTGTGATTGCAGAAAGAAGCATTAGTTGCCTTTGACATTTACTGCTGCATCACTGCTACTTATTGAGCCTGAATTCCTGACCCACTTCTTTGTCTTCTAACAGTTATGAGAAAAAAGATAGGTAAAGACACTGTAATGACCCTAGAGAAGTGTACAACCTGCACAAGAAAGTAGAATCAAATTTCCATCTCTTTCACAAAATGCGTTTTCTTTCCCAGAGAAAAATAAGGTAGAAATAGATTTTCTTGATAAGTGAATGTTTATTTGTTTGACATTTAATAACTTTGACATGAAAAAACATTCTAATTATGACAGATTTCAATGTATGTTACACATAAATGCCTCCTCTATACAGCTGTCTGTTTTCCTGGGTACTTTTAAATTCTTCCAAATGTGATTTTCATAATGCAATCAGCTGCTTGAATAAACATAACCTAATAGAAGTAGTATGACTTCCCTGGTGCACAGCTGTAAACAGACAGCTGACTGATAGCAAATGACCTAGATAAATCTGTCTTGATAGCTGTCGCTCCTTAGTCTTGACCTTCTGACACTGTTCCAGCTGTGCAATAGCTTGTCCTAGCATTAAGGGACAGAAAATCTCAGGCGCATTCTATTCTGGGAAAACTACTAATATTTTTCTAAAAGGACACACAGTCTCATAAAATTAGTGGACTAAAATTTATTTCTAATATAAAAGCAAAAGAAACATTGAACCTTTCCACAACTTTTCATCTTGCACTATAAAAATAAGTAATAAGTAAAGAATTAGAGTATTAAATTGAATGTTATTCATATTTCACTCGTAGTTAGATGGTTTTGCATTTATTTTCCTGAAATCTCCAAGTACTGTACAACACTGTACAACAAATCAAATGCAGCTTGACTATAAAGCCTCACTGTAAAAAATTAACAATTACCTAAAATATTGCTATATAATTGAATTTAGATTAAACTAAACCCAGAGAATTTTCTTGAATATTATGTATACACAACTGTGAAATGTTCAAAAGTTTTCTTTCAGATACGCACCTTGAACACCTTCAGGTGTCCTTAAATGATTATTAGCAATGGTGCTTCTGAAAGGCTATAGGAAGGGAAGTCCTTATTCTCTAAGATAATATCCTCCAGGTAAAAGAGTGACATCCTCACTGAAGAGTCTGACCATACTGCATTCAGAACTGCACTACACTAAACTATTTTGATTCACTGAGATTTGATGTCCTTCTATAAACAAGAGCCAGAATTTAAGGCTCATTTTGAAACCCAAATTCCAGTGTCAACTTCTTCCTGATACCTTTGACTTGAAAAAATAAAAGGAAGAAACTTTATCTTTGGCTACGTTTTTAGATATTGTATTTAACTCTCCAACATAGTAATTTTGAAATTAGGATGCCTCAGTTTTGAATTTGGCTGCAATAAGATGACACCTTCCCTATGGCCCCTTCCATCAGGGAACCCCCTTCCTAGACAGTACTCTACATACTGCTCCAAACAGAAGAAAGCTAAAAACCTGTGAGAGATATAGGAAGGAAACAAAAGAACTACTTGAGATCTGCAAAACTTACTTACTAGTGAAAAATGTTGAAAGCTCAGACTATTTGAACTGTCTCTAAAAAACCACAATGCTGAAACAAACAAAAGCAAACCACCAAAAAACCCCAAGCCCCAGTGATCCCATGCCTGGTTCAATGGTAACTGCGCACCTAGAGCCTTCGTGATCCTCTTCCCACTCAAACTGCACTAAACAGTGTCATGTGGCCCATGAAAAAACCCAAACCAATTTTGCCTCATTTTGTTTCATTATAATTCAGACCTATGAAAGAAGTACAACTGTGAGATCAAATTGTAGACTCAAGAACAGAGATCATGCTGCGCTAATAAACTATTACCTTTGGTTTCAAACATACCTAGGCTGCTCAGAAACTCTTGAACTAAAAGGCCTCTATCCATTTGATTTGCCCTTTTCTCTCATAAGCAGCCTGCTCATATAGACACTTAGCAAAACCAGTAAATACTTCAGTTTTATTCTGTTTTCCTTTTATCTGAATCATGGGTTTCTCCTTTGAAAGAGTGACCTGTTTATGTAACTGGGTGATTAAAATGCTCACTTTGGAAAACCAGAGGGAGAGAAAATGTTGAATTTCAGAATTAAAACTTTTAATCTATTCACTGGGTCCAGAATTTAGCAGAGCTATGTTTGAGCTGATACATTTTTTAAAAACAAAATCAGTATAAGCATTAAGATCTTTCAGTTCTCATTCTTTCCCATTTTAATGAAAATTAGTAATAATAGAGCCTTTTGAGGCTATCACCTATCATTCTGAGGGAAAATTACTTAAAATCCATGTGTTTGCCGACTGCTTTGTTAACAGTGCTTTTACTTCCTCACCAAGCCAAAGAAAAAATAAATCTAATCCATTTTCCTGCCAATACTGAATTGATCCTTATTGTACTTATACACTATCTAGGTTTACATGACCAAACATCAGTGTTTCAGTTCTGTCTCTCAAAGAATATTTCTGCCTAACAGTCTTCATTGAGAAGTGGATGATCATGGCAACTTTTCTCAGTCTTGTCCTTATGCTTTACTTTTAACCTCTGCAAGCAGGTCTTGCCTCACAGAAGCTGTCAGAGGCAGCAGCATCTAAGAGTGTCTGTGTCTTATTTACAGAGAGGGAAAATGTAGCTAATTTCACATTAATGAGACTTATAGATACGTGTTTTTTAAGTTAAGGTTAAAAAGGATCTAAAAGGAAAACAGAGTAAATCAGACACTGGAATGAAAGACAGGGAAAAATATTTCTTTCCTGTATAAACTCAAATCATTCCATTGTCTTTGGCTTTATGTAGCAGTTTTGATCCTAAGACATCACAACATTTACATGTTTAATAAATACCTCCTGGAACTAAAATAATACGTGCTTGAAAGCTGACCTAAAAGAATGCTCAACAGGGTCTAGACAAAATGGCAGTTATTTTGTTCTGATCTTTACTGTTTTAAGCCCTTCCCATCATTGGTAAGTCCTACTGAAATGAAGTATTCCAGGCTCCTCAGAAATACAGGGATTTTTTTAATAACAGACACACAGATCTGCTGTAGCCCCTCTTATTTCTATATGCACTGTTATAGCAATAGATAACGTACTGAGCAATGAAGGACCTCTCCCCCAAGGAGCATAACACTAAATGGGCAAAGCATGTTCAGTGTAGAATAATGAAGTTCAAATAGTGATATTTTCCTCTCCACAAAACAAAAATAAAGTGATCATTTTTGGTATTTGAGAAAAAGGAGACAAGTCAACATCAGCAAAATGCATCATCAACTTTCTAACAGACACCTTATTGCCACTGTACTGACAGGTAGGAGATGAAGTTCACAACAGAGGTCACTAAGTCACCTCTATAATGAATAAAATATGCTACAGTTGAATAAGATGGGAATGTCCCCACCACCAAGACAACTTGGGCATCCATACAATTGGAAATGCGTGCCCAGTACATCACCTCAGAGCCAAGATAAACAGTGTCTTAGCTATCCTGTGGGTATTGTAAGACATTGAGATACAGCATTCGGTAGCATTTCTAGAGGTCTCTGTTTGACAAGACCTTAACAGGTATTACTTACGTACTGTAAATTAAAACTTTTGTTGGCCTATATACTCCAGCTAAGATGGGGAACAACTGTACTACAGACTGCATGAGAGTCTTAGTCATTAAGAATATCCATTCTCAGCAAATAAGAGAATAATGAAGACTCTGGTTCCCCTTTTAGAGAAGCAGACTTTGGACACAGAAATGTTAACTCACCTGCCCAACACCACACAGAAACTCTAGGACAGAATGTACCCTTTATTTTAAAGGTTGCTATCTGACTACACCAGCCTTTGGTAAATCACAACTCAATGTTTCAGCATGTTCATCAAAGAAACAACCATGGACAAACCTGATTGTGCATCGACTCTTTTAATCAAAGTACTTGAAGTGCATCGAAATCATAAGATTTTCAATTTGATGTGAGTTCAGAACAAATATGCACATTCTGCCTGTGGCTACCAACTGGCAGATAGTGTATTCAGATATGAAAAAAATATTGGCAGCTATTGTAACTTAAAGAGGAGATCCTGACAGAATAGGAATATTATAGGATAATTTTTAGCCTATTAAACATACAGTGTACATAAATTATGAGTAGGTTAAATCTGCTTAATTAAAGAATAAATGGAAGAGAAAAATACAATGTAACATTCTCCAGCAACATTTCCCAGATGAATAAGCCTAAGTAGAAGAGACTTTTTTTTCTAAATGAAAACCACAATAGCACAAATTCTAGCATTATGATGGAAAAAGAGGAGTCTCTGCTTCCTCCCCAGAGACTCTTGATAGAAAATTTTACAAAAGAAAAAGATGAGACCACATTCCAAAAGCACAGGGTCCAAAGCCTCACAAATAAGGTTCGTAATTGATCATCTGGGTGAGAAAGAACAACAGAGGATTGGAAAAGAAAGCTGTACTTTAATTTCTACGTGAGAGTTCCAAGGAGGAGAACAAAACTTGCTCCAATTAAGAAAATATCAACGCCTCAAGCTAATGTAGCTTTGATCTTATTCTTTGCCAGAGAAAGGAAATTTCATCTCTTCACAGCTTCAACCAAGTAGAACCAAGTTATTAAGGAGCAAGAAAACTTAAGTAAGAGCCTTCTAGAGAGACCAAGGACAAAATGACATGTGCAATATTTTAATTGATTACCTACATCAGAGGAATTAAAATAATAATATTTCTCTATTGGTACAACAGTAGTCATATATATTCATCTGAGAACTGAGAGGCATAAAAATAGGCAAACTTTATAGTAGCTTCATCCTTTTCATTCCTACTTTACCTTTTAGATTCGACGAGTCTATTTTTTTCTTAACAATATAATTTGCCATTACTTAATGCAATATTAAAAAAGTATTATAAAATGTATTTTATTAAATTATATCATTGGTTTTTGAAAGAACACTTAATATAAATTTACAGCATTAGACTGACAGCCACAGAAACTCAGAGGTCATATTACTGCTCAGTCAGATGTAGTGGGAGTTTTCAAACCAACTGTGAAACACATCCCTTACCCAGAAGGAACCTTATCACTTAGCCATACCATTCAGTACTGACCTCACTTAAGAGTGAGGTGGCATGGTTGGCACAGGTGACTCCTACAAGTGTTGAGGCAGGTATCACCTAGAGGCAGCTGAGATGGTCCCCAACCAAGTCACAAGGCAGCCTTTCCAAGAGCAGTTAAGTGACAATACTTTTCAGTCACTACTGGTGACTGAGCATATATGGTAGAACTCAGAAGTTCTGAACAACTGCAAACTTTTCAGTCTTTCAAAAGAGCTGAAAATATTCAAGTAAAAAACAAGAAAGCAAAAAACTCAGAGTAAAAAGAGAGTTTGCTATTGCAAGCATGAGGTAAAAATAACAGGATGTTTTCAACATTTTAAAGCTAAATATAAGCAGCCAATCCATGTGGTGAAGCATACTTTTGCCATCTATCTGACCATTAAGATCGGGTCAGGAAACCCGAGGCAGTTATCAGCTATCTCCTCTAAGCCATTCAAACAGCAAGGGTTGTAGCAAAGGCTAACAGAAAAAAGGATGAATTTGGTTAAAAAATTATCCAAGGGCTCTGTATTTTAAACAATTATACTTAAGATGAGCACCAAGACATGCTCATATGTGAGCCACCAGAGCCAGATTTTGGTACATATGTTTGGGTTCCTGGTGCCTCAACTCTGGCATATTTACATAAAACACCTTTAACGTGGTACAACCTCTAGTCAATGTAAGTTTATAAATCCCAGGAAATCACCATGGCAAGCAAGTTCAGAGTCAGAATTTGAAGTTTTTACATGACAGTTGTTTGTCTCAATGTGATGCAGCACACTGTCCTCATCTGGCTCTTCAGATACCTCTGCCTTTTCTGCTGCTTGTATTGTAGGATTTGTATTAATTTTTATTTCCTGTTCGGAATTCTGCACTGCTATCTTACAGACACAAATAACTGGTGACTTGGATTGCTGTTAGATTTGTATCATAATGATCCATATCAAACAACAGAAAGGTCTTTATTTTGCCTTTTGAAATGCTTGTTTGCAATATATTAAAAAAAAAAAACAACTCAGGAATGTAATGGGTTAAGCAAAAGAGGAAGACACCAATCATTCACTCGGGAAGCACAGGGTCAGATTGTTGAAAATATTTGCCACAGACTACTGAAGAAAAAAAAAAAAAGGCATGATTTCTTGCACTGTGAAATCCTCAGTTTTGACTTTTATATTATTAAATCCTTCTTGAAGACAAACTAACACTTATGGACTTAGTCATTCCATAAGCTAATCAGCACCTACTATCTTTTTTATCTGGCTTTGAATGATATCTTAACAACTTAATACTAGCTCACACTGAAAGCCTGATTAGCAGAGACAGGTGACAATAGCAGTGATTTCTAGTGTGTGTGGGACCATTACTGTGCTGTTAAAATACAAAAGGAAAATATTACCTCCTACAATTCTTGCTTTTGAATTTGAGGAAAAGCACATGCAAAGATGTTTTATATTGAATCTAGTTTGATCTCCCTTCCCTCATCTACAGTCTGCATCTGGACCAAATGAATGAAACATTTTTCACTTCCCCAGCACATGGCCTGAATCAGCATTCCATTACCATCACAAATGAATGTATTCTGAACCTTAAATATGCACAAACAGTATTTTTCTCATCAGGAAGATGCAGTAAGCACTGTACAACCTCGAACCTAACAAAGGAAAGGCTTGGTATAGATACATAACATAAAACATAAATTTTGCCTCTAAAGGAGACTCAGTTTGACTGTTAATTTTAAACCTGTATTATTAGTGTTGAGAAAATAATGCATGTATTGCAGGATATTATTCTGCATTTTGAGGAAGGTCTCCAGGCATGCTGGAGAAAGTGGTTACAGAATTTACACTGGTACTATTCTGCAGACTATAAAAATACCATTGCAGGGATTTTTGATTATAAGGACTTATAAACTAAGAAGAATCATACTGTCCTTTCTCAGATGTTAATGACAAATGGGTCTTGATGATACTGGTACTAACAAAACTCAGTGGAGACCCCTTTGGTTTCTGCCTTCAGTACTTAACATCACAGTGCCATAATAACAGGAAGAAAGATATTTACATGGAAGTTTTAAATTTACTTACTTTGCGGAGGTAAATAAGAATGCCTATTCCCTGCTTTATAACTGATGAAAACAACGCAAAGAGCAATTGTGTGACATATTCAGGAACACTTACATATGACTTATTCATGATGCAAAGCCAGGAGTCTTTACATTTTGATGCTATCTAAATTGTGATGGTATCTATATGCTTTATATTACACAGATACTGTCAAGTAAAGCATAATTATATTTTTCATCTCTATTCCTACTACATGTATGCTATGTCTCAAGTCACCATCACACTCATTAAAACACAGCAGTTCTGTATCCCATGTCAGCATTTAAAAGAAGTATGAGGACAGATTACAATATAATCGACAGAAGTAGTCCCAATGAATGGGGCCTTGAAAAACAAAGTGAAGCCTTGATTGGAATGATTCTGCACTTGAGGCCTACACAGCAATCACTAAGGCTTTTCATCATGCTTTTTTAAAGAGAATTGACAAGTCTGATGGAGGAAGAAAGAGAGGAACGACAATTTTGAAGCTTCATTTTTATTCAAGATGTAGCAGCACAAGGACATACAGAGGCAGCCTAGGAAAAACAAGTTACAGTCAGAAATAAAGCCTGATTGAGTAGCTGAATCCATTTTTGCTTTCCAAGGTTTTGCATAGCACCTACATGAGGGCCTCTCTCCTGACTCATGTCTTTCAGAACTTTCATAATAAAAATAGCGAGTCTGTCTGAACAAAAAAGCGCTCCAAAAGACAAAACAAACAGCAAGTCTGTACCTTATATTAAAACTTGTATACGTTATGTTCATGCAGCAAATACCTCTGCATATTTATTTACCTCGGACAGCACAAAAGGTCACTTATTATGTGCATAATAAGCTAATCCCAATGGTAATTACACTGAAGAAGAAAAAACACTTTCTTTTGAAGGTTAACTAGATTCAAAATAACCCAGTTCTCATCAGGGTGTTGCATTTATTTCAATTAAGTCAATCAACTTAACAAGGATTTAATTAAAAACAAGTTAGCAAGTCAGAAGAAGTATTTGAAATATAATTAATAAATACTTTAAATAAGCAAGATGTAGTTAAATCAAATATATTATTATAAATGCACTAGCCTATTACTTCTTTGCTGATGCTTGCTACTGGTCAACAACAGAAAGCACTCCACCCTGGGAATTCTGGCATGCAATTCATCCTTGCAAAGGCAAATGAACACATTGTCCAGGAGGTGTAATATTGAACTTCCAAAGAATTAGGTAGAGAGATGAGTACCTATTTCCATTTGTTTCACCAGAGGGAGAACCTGAGGTTTTCCCACACTTTCTTTGCTTTATTTCAACTGTTGCAGTTGGTACAAAATAGTTTTTCAAGGCAGTTAAACAAAATACAAAGTGCCTTTTCACTGAACCAACATATTTCTGTGTAGTTTCTTTTCTCTGCGAGCACTCTGTGAGCTGGTGGAGAGAGAAGCAAAGCACTAATGAACAAAACCAGACAACCATCAGTATGGAGAGACCAGTGTTTATTACAATCATGCACTATCCCAAAAGCATCCGTAACCTACATCAGACAGGTTCCCATCCTGTGCCTTTCCATTGTCTTTTGGACAATTATGTATCTCATCCCTGGCTTTGGAATCTAAGAGCAACAGTACTTAGACCTCTGCTGCCCACAGAACCCTTCAGTGTTTCCCAGGGACATTCCCTATGTAATTCCATTGTATTGTTCCCCTTGCATTCATGGGGAAGAAGCAGGGAAAAAAAAAGCACAATTCCTTGCCCTAAATTCCCTAAAGACCCACAAGCAAGATTCCTGTTCTCCTTAAGCTATCCTTAAAAATACTTCATTCTGTTGTCACCAGTGAAGACCAGTTTAATATAATACAGCAGATTTAACTGTATTTCAAGTAAACATACTTGAAAGTTAAGGGCATATATATACCCAAATGAAAGTTTTTGTCTACTTCATTGTTTACAACTGACTGAGCACATTTTCTTTCATATCTCTGACACATTGAGACCAGAAGCACAAAGATTAAGACAAGAATGAACAAAAGTGACAGCTCCTTTTGGGCAACCAAATTTGAGAAGCCTATGCCTGATCTTTCAGATTACTTCATGTTTTATTGCACTTTTCACCTTCAGACCACAGTTCCCAGCTGGTCCCAGCTACAGATATAAGTGCTTCCAACTTAAGTTTTTAAACCCATAGTTCTTGATTATGAGTCCCTCAGAAAAAAAGCAACACTGAGTGAGGAGTTATGTTTTAGAATCTTTATGTCTACATCATTTTTCCAGCACCATAGAGGAATTCCGGGGCAGAGGCAGAGCTGAAACCCAATTAGCCATGTCACAAGCACAGTCGTCTTGGAGTCCCCTGCTTCACTTACAATGAGTTGCCATCTGTATATACAGCCCTGAAGTAAATCTACCTCATACATTGAGCCAGCAAATGTTTTGTGGAAAATAGGAAGGAGATGTTCTCTAAGTGTATAATTAACCAGATGCATGATAATGTGTATGCTCAAAGGTCCTAAGTTAATTGCATATGGTTCAACTACAAACCCAGCATTCATAACTTGAAAGTTCTTGACTTTATGGGTTTCACAGCTACTTGTCAGAAAGGAGTGGTTATTGACTTGAATAATGAGTCCAAGTCTAGAGAAGGACATTGAGCAGGCATTCTGCAGCCCTGTTCTTACCAGCATTTAGTTTTGGGGTTTTAGTTTTGGACACTCTACTTCCCCCCCCCCCCCCCCCCCCCTCCGCTTACGCACCCATGTCCCTACCTCTAACTTGGCCCAGTTCCATCCATTTTTTTTCATCAACTTCTCTTAAGGTTTAGTGAAACCACTTAATCCATTTCTTCAGAAAATACTGGATGAGAAGGGAAATTCTTTGAGAGCTCTAAAATTTCTAGATGACTCCCTTCAAGTAAGTGATCTGAAGCAGAAAGAGAGAGAGAGCAAGAACAGGATTCTTTAGTGATACTGATATTGCACCATTCAGATGACACCCTGCAGATAGCAACTAATATTGCTAAACAGTTTCCCTTTTCATCCAGATTACTTTGCAACCAAGCTGCTGTAAATTGGCAACTGTAACTTAGATTTGAGCCTTCCTATTTCAGCTTTACTGAGGATACTTTATTGGAAGTATTTTGAAAAAGACTATGCTGATTTGTAAGAAATTACATTAATCTATTAAAAAAACCAAGTTATATACGGTGAATCTTTAGACTGAAAAATAGAAAAAGTTTTGTGACTCTGGATATCAGTTGGCACCAAAATCCTTATACAGTGCAGTGAATTTTTCAAGGACTTAGGTAGCATACTTCTAGAAAAGTGCATCTTAATATCAATTGCCTCATGATAGTGGCAACTCCTGTAAGAAAATGTTTTTCTTTTTCATCATATCTTTGGATATCTGGACATCTTTGGTCTATCTGTAAATACACATGCCTAGAAAACTTGGGAGTTCATCAGAGACAAAGAGGAAAACAGTTGTAAATGTTCCTTGTAAAAAATATTATCAAATACAGTACTGATGTCTCCACATCTACCTGGCTACCTTGGTTCCTTCTATTCCCCCTTCTGCCCCATCCCAGATGAACAAAACAAAACAAATGAAGGATCCAATAACAATGTGCCATACAGAGGGAATTCTGGTATTCCTGAGAAGAAAAACAGAACACTGAACACCTCCTGTTTCCTTGTCAAACTTAATCATCTGGATAGAACTGGTATTTCTGTTTGACTTCTTCTACACCTTAGAGCAGAAAGAAACATACTACCCTGAATAAGACAGACATAAAGCAATCAAAGATGTTTGGATGCAGTACAGAATGTGATTATTTTCCCTTTAACTGTTTTGACTCAATTTATTGCTGCCTACCATATTTTGCTTTGTGAAGCAGTACTGGAGAAAAAACAGCCTCATTCTTTAGCTGACATAGTACGCATTAGTTTGGGAGCCAGTTTCCCTCTCATCTCAGATAATGCTCAAAACCACAATGTAATACAAAGTAGTTCAATACAACCATTTGCACAGTGAATGATGCAAAATGTTTAAATGAGTTATCCATGAAAGGCACCAGATTTCTACAGGAATATTATCTGAGATTTAATGTGGCTGTTTTTGTGTTTTCCCTCAGACTCCATTCAGGTGTCATTCCTTCTCCTATTTTGAAGCAATTTGGAAAAAGAAATGGCGATTAACAAATAGCAGGAAGAGAATGCATACTTTGGTGAATTTAATCCATTTTGAGTTAGTGCTCCCCTGACTACCAACTGTCAAATACAGTTAGAACAGATGATATAAAACATTTTGTCTCTCATTCAGAGGTAATTAAAGATATCCCTAGTACCATGTTACTGGAAGTCCACAGCATCCGATTACCAACATCCATGGAAGCTCTCTGAAGTGCAACATTTTTAATTTACCTAATATTCTTCTCATTCTGCTAAAGAAAAATAGTGGAGTTTATTTTAAGGCTGTTCTCATGGCTTTCCCTGAAATCTGCAGCTCACCAGTCTCAGTGTAAAAAGGCATAAATACCAGGTAAAACTCTTTCAGTAAAATGCTATAAGATAATGAGACTTTTAGTACAGGACGAAAATATTTTCTTCTAAGGAATCCTTTAAAAATAGGGAGTCTCAACAAGAGTAAAGAAGAGAATATTTTTCTGCAAAAGGATGACAAACAAAATCATAGAAGGGATATCAGAACCTCTGGCTGAATATCTTGCTCTGATGAAGGACACATATATAGGCCATCTCTAAAACCATTTTTTCTAATCTGATGTTTAAAATTTTCAGTAAGGAAGATTGCAAAGACAGCTCGCCCTCCTTTTGGCGGTACCTTATATGATAACAGATGTTGACTGCACTTCTCAATTAACTCCTTTTTAAAAATTAAATTTAAAATAAAACATTTCCCATAGATACATTTCTAGATCTCTAACAAATGTTCCTGCCATCAAAAATACATTCCTCAACCACTGCTGAAAAGTACAGTGTCCACAGTTAGCGGTACATCTGAGACCCTAGTGACATTTATTTAGTTGTGTAGACCAATTACCTTCCCACATTTCACAGAAGAGTAACAGTGGCCTCTTTTGTAACTGCATCACATTGCCGGATTTCCATTCAGCTTCAGATCCAAACAAATAGACCCTGCTATTCCAGTTGCATAGCTAGTCATTCCCCGATGATGCATTTGCAAATCTCATGTCTCCTGAGAGCAGAATTTCATGCTTTCATTAAATTTGGATCAAATTTCATCTTGTTGCCATTGTGACAGACAGATCAACTCATGACCAAGAATCATGCTGCATTTTTCAACTGCCCCACTGGTGTGCTGTGTCATCTGGGAAAGGGGCTTCCCTCCTTGTTTCCCACAGATAGTTATGGAACACTGAAGTGCCTGCAACTGATGGAGTGCAGAAGTGTTCCCTTTAAACTACCATGTCAAATAAACCACCCTAACAGAGTAAGAGCAATACTGGTCCCACATCTATATTTAGCAATTGAAGCTGACTAAACATGAAGGGAAACACTACAGCAATTCCAGGGAGATAGTAAGAGCTGCACACTGACTGAGAGTATCAGGTGCTCTAAGAAAAATGTCTTTCCAGGGTTTCCCCAGTAGCCGGAATACTTACAAAGGGCTGTATAGGCACTGCATGTTTGGACTCCAAGTATCACTAGGCTAACAGAAAAAATTAAAGTACATTCAGTTTCAAGTGAAAATGTGAATTAAAAAAAATCAGCTACGTAATTTTAAATAAAACTGCTACTCAACAGGAAGGAAAAATAGATTCATCAATCACTCACTCACTACTTCTCATTTTCACTTAGCCGCAAAATGAGAAGGATGTAACTGACAAGTACACCATAACCACCCATTATATCTGACACTGAGATCATTTACTGTATATTAAAAAGAATTGTTCTGGCACTTGTATACAGTGGTGTCAACCTTAATTGCTAAAAAGCACTGAACAGCTCTTCTAAACATAGCAACAATTTACATTTTAAAAGCAAACCAAAGACACAAACAGGTGGAAGCACTCCATTGTGCCATATAAGACCCTTGTTCCTACAGCTGCCAATCAGGATGAGTGCACATCTAGTAAAATATCAGCTTGAGTGTAAAAGGAAAGATGTACAGTGCTAAATCCTCAGAGTCCAAAAAAACCTAAATTCAATAGTGCAAATTTTATTCCAAATTTCTGAAACAACATGCTTGGAAATAAAGGGGTTTCACAGGCTAAAAAATGGTGTGTACAAATAAGCCATGGTTACTATATGATATCCTCACAGGCAAAATGAAGGAGATGTGGTCTAGGGCAGACAACACTAAAACAAGCTTACAGCTATTGATAACAACATCTAATCACTGACAAAAACAAGGATTACTTGGGTGAAGTTCA